>NC_087270.1:24957628-25273878 GCF_015220805.1 Pogoniulus pusillus | reverse complement strand
CAGAACTGTACAGTGACTTCAGAGACTTGCCCCTTAATAACCTGAATACTTCAGACTCTTCTCATTTTGCCTGGGGGCTAAGAGAGTGTTTACCTTTCTTCTGTTCTCTCGTGGACTTCGTCGACAATGACGTGCGTGACGCCCTGCAGGGTCAGGTCTGCCTCCAGCCTCCTCAGCAGCACGCCAGTAGTGCAGTACAAGAGCCTGGTAGCTGAGGACTTAACAGAGAGACAAAGCCTTCAGCTGGCTTGGAGCAGAAGCTTCTTTCCTGATGACAACGGGAGAACATCTGCTTCTTAGCAAGGGGCACTGCCAGCTACATGGGGTAAAGAGAACATCTCAGCTGCTCCTCCTGGGGAAGTTCACAGATTCACAGAATGGGTTGGGTTGGAAGGCACCTTTGAGATCATCCAGTTCCAACCCCTCTGCCATGGGCAGGGACACCTCCCACCAGCACAGGTTGATCAAGGCTTCATACAGCTTGGCCCTGAACACCTCCCTGGAGGTGGCAGCCACAGCCTCCCTCGACAACCTGTGCCAGTGTCTCTCCACCCTCTCTCAAGATCTGCTTCTTCATCTCCATGCTCAATCTGCCCTCCTCAAACTTCAGTCCATCCCCTCTCACTCTGTTACTCCAAGCCCTCTGCCAGAAGTCCCTCTCCAGCTCTCCTGTAGCCCCCTAAGATAATACTGGAAGGCTGCTTTAAGGTCTCCCTGGATCCTTCTCCTCTCCAGGCTGAGCAGCCCCAACTCTCCCAGTCTGTCCCCATGGCAGAGGTTCTCCAGCCCTCTGAGCATCTTCATGGCCTCCTCTGGACCCTCTCCAGCAGCTCCATTTCCCCCTTATGCTGGTGACAACAGAGCTGGAGGCAGTGCTGCAGGTGAAGTCTGAGCAGAGCAGAGGGGCAGAATCCCCTCCCTGTGCTGCTGCTCTCCCTGCTCTGGCTGCAGCCAGCACACAGCTGGCTCTGGGCTGCCAGCGACCAGTGCTGGCTCCTGGGCACTTTGGCACCAACTGACACCCCCAAGGCCTTCTCCTGCAGATTGCTCTCCAGCCACTGCTCACCCAGCCTGCATGTGTGCTGGGCATTGCCCTGACCCAGCTGCAGGACCTTACACTTGGCCTTGCTGATCACCATGATTTTGGCTTGGGTCTCCCTCTATAGACTGTCCAAGTTTCCTTCTGAGAAATCTGAGCTGTCCCTAGAAAGATGAATCTCTACAAAGTGTTTCCTTTTTTTCATAACATAGCTCTCAGAAAAAAAATCCCCATCCAAGGCAGCAGTTTGAATCCAACTTCCCTTTCCCAGCTGACTGAAGCTGTACCCCTTGGTCTCCACTTGGGAGAAGAATGGAAATGGAGACAAGTGGAAATGAGGTCAGTAACCTTTCTTAGATTCACAGAATAGGGGTGGAAGGGACCTGAAACTTATCCAGCTCCAACCCCCCTGCTATGGGCAGGGACACCTCCCACCAGCACAGGCTGCTCAAGGCCTCATCCTTCCTGGCTTTGAACACTTCCAGGGAGGGGGCAGCCACAGCCTCCTTGGGTAACCTGTGCCAGTGTCTCACCACCCTCACTTCAAGATTTTCTCCCTACTCCGCAGCCTGAGTCCACCCTCCAGAAGCCTTCTCTGGGACAGAATTGTAACTCATCCTATCAGTCCCCTTCACTTGTCTCCACAGAACGCAGAGAACAGCACAAGCCACAGCTCTGCACTCCCACTCCAAGCTGTGGCTGTGCAGCTGGAGGTGAAACAAACTACTCTAACTCTTTCATTATGGAACATAACCCACAGAGGAGGCAGACTTGCTTACCTGGCACACGGCAGGCACTGGGCAGAGTGTCTGCACGCTAGAGTGAGCACACCTGACCAGGGCCAAGTGAAAGCCAAGCAGCAAAGCAGCCCTACCTTGACACTCTCTAGGCGGATCTGATAGCCAACAGTGAGCCCAACCCTTTCTGTCCTTTCCTTGGCCACACGTTCGGCCACAGAGATGGCAGAGATCCTGCGAGGCTGAGTGCAGATGATGTTTGCAACGCTGCTGGGAGGGCCTTGCAAGGAGGCATCCAGGATGAACTGAGGAATCTGAGTCGTTTTCCCACAGCTGCATGACAAAAGCAGGCCTTAGTTAAACCACAAACCCAACGCCTCCTACCCACGTAAATGCCAACTGGCAGGTGTTTTGTTTCATTACCAACCTCCCACATGTGAAGTCTGGAGCGAGGGAAGGGAGAAGAGAGAGAGAAGGAGGGAGGGAGGGAAGGGAGAAGAGAGAGAGAAGGAGGGAGGGAAGGGAGAAGAGAGAGAGAAGGAGGGAGGGAGGGAAGGGAGAAGAGAGAGAGAGGGAGGGAGGGAGGGAAGGGAGAAGAGAGAGAAGGAGGGAGGGAGGGGGGGAAGAGAGAGAGAGGGAGGGAGCGGGGAAGAGCTGCTGTGACTGGTCAGAGCTGGACTGTGATGCAGAGCTTTGTAGGACATGGACACAGAAACACAGAATCAATCAGGTTGGAAAAGACCTTTGAGATCCTTGAGTCCAACCTATCAACCAACACCTTCTAATAGACTAACCTACGGCACTGAGTGCCTCACCCAGCCTCCTTTTAAACACCTCCAGGGATGGGGACTCCACCACTTCCCCTGGCAGCCCACTCCAATGCCAATCACTCTCTGCATGACGAACTTCTTCCCAATACTCAGCCTGAACCTGCCCTGGCTCAGCTTAAGGCTGTGTCCTCTTGTTCTATCACTGCTTGCCTGGGAGAAGAGCCCAACCCCACCTGGCTACAGCCTCCCTTCAGGTAGCTGCAGACAACAATGAGGTCTGCCCTCAGGCTCCTCTTCTGCAGGCTGCACACCCCCAGCTCCCTCAGCCTCTCCTCACAGGGCTGTGCTCCAGGCCCCTCACCAGCCTTGCTGCCTTTCTCTGGGCATGTTCAAGCAGCTCAACATCTCTCTTGAATTGAGGAGCCCAGAACTGGGCACAGCACTCAAGGTGTGGCCTAACCAGCGCCAGTACAGGGGCAGAACTGACTTCCCTGGTCCAGCTGGCCACACTGTTCCTGGTACAGGCCAGGATGCCATTGGCCTTCTTGGGCACACTGCTGGCTCATGTTCAGCTGCTGTCAACCAGCACCCCCAGGTCCCTCTCTGCCTGGCTGCTCTCCAGCCACTCTGTCCCCAGCCTGTAGCACTGCATAGGGTTGTTGTGGCTGAAGTGCAGACCCTGGCACTTGGACTTGTTAAAACTCCTGGCACTGGACTGTGCCCATCTGTCCAGATCCCTCTGCAGAGCTCTCCTGCCCTGCAGCAGATGAGCACTTGCTCCCAGCTTGCTGCTGTCTGCAAACTTGCTCCACATCCTTCCCTGCACACTCTGCTAGATCAAGGCTGCCCCTGCAGTCTCCCTCTCACCCTGTCATGCCGCTCACAACCAGGACTTGGTGGCTCTCGAGCAGCTCCAGAATCCTGTCTCTCTCTTGCCACGCAGGGAGCTTCTGTCTTTCATGCAACATGGACTGGAAGTGCCTAGAAGACTGACACACAAAACCAGACAGCAAGCCTGTGAGGACACCACTGGAGTGGAACAGAACTACCTGCAAAGCAGCCAAGTGTCTCTGCCTCTGCAGCGAGCGTGGGCAGAGCTGCCCCGCGCCGTGCCCGTACCTTCCTCAGGCGGAACTGGGCGCAGATCCTGGCGTTCTCCTCACACACAGGCCTGGCCTGCACGTCGTACCTCTTGGACAGCTTCCTCTGCAGGTTCACATAGCTCTCATTCCCCACAGCTTGTTCAGGCTCCTCCTCCTCCTCTTCCTCCACAGGCTCTGACACAGCTGAGGCTTGAGACAGAACACAGTTAGGAACAGGACCAGAGTAGCACTGCAGAGAAGAGATACATGTCCCAAAAGCATTCAGCATTCATCCTGGAGCTGAGGCTCTGCAGGAGGTGCACTTAGTTCAACAGCAGCACAACTCTCCTCACCCATCAAACCAACCACAGCTTCTCCAGCTCCAAGCCACTGGGCACTACCCCTGCACCAGCTGTGCTTGGCAGCACTGTGCACCGGTTTGGCTTCCTGTACATTTTTCATGTGTCTCAGCAACCTTCTCCAACTCATCATGAGACCACCACTTCTGCTGTCCCCAGCAGCAGAGGAGGCCACAGAGAAGATCCAAGGGCTGCAGCAGCTCTGCTGTGAGGAAAGGCTCAGGGAGCTGGGGATGTGCAGCCTTGGAGAAGAGAAAACTCCAGGGGGACCTTACAGCTGCCTGCCAGTGCCTGGAGTGATCCTGCAGAAAGGCTGCAGAGGGACTTGTGCTGAGGATGTATGAGACAGGACAAGGGGGAATGGTTTGAAGCTGAGGCAGAGCAGGGTTAGATTGGAGCTGAGGGAGAAGCTCTTCAGCAGGAGGGTGGTGGGCCTGGCACAGGCTGCTCAGAGAAGCTGTGGCTGCCTCCTCCCTAGAGGTGTTCAAGGCCAGGCTGGGCTGTATGAGGCCTTGAGCAGCTGAGCATAGCTGAGAGGTGTCCCTGGGCATGGCAGGGGGATTGAAGTAGATGACCTCTGAGGTCCCTTCAACCTGAGCCACTCTGTGAATCCATGCAGCACCACCAGCTTTAATTCATTCAGACTGTAACATTAAGTGTTAAGCCACTGCCAAGCACTTTCAAAACCAGGCTGAAACTGCATCAGGTACTTTGATCCCTGCTGCTTAGCAGCTGAAGTTGCTTTTTGCTCCAACAGCTTTTATTGGCCTTCAAAATTTTCCAGACTACATTTGATCCATACAGGCTCCCTCAGCCTCTCCTCATCAGGCAGTGCCCAGTCCCTTCATCATCCTCGTAGCCCTCTACTAGACTCTCCAGCAGATCCCTGTCCCTCTTAAACTGGGGAGCCCAAAACTGAATGCAGTACTCAAGATGAGGACTCACCAGGGACTCAATGGCTTCTTTTTGATTGTGTGGGCATAGGC
Source organism: Pogoniulus pusillus (assembly GCF_015220805.1). NCBI lineage: Eukaryota > Metazoa > Chordata > Aves > Piciformes > Lybiidae > Pogoniulus > Pogoniulus pusillus. The sequence goes on along the minus strand of NC_087270.1, from coordinate 25,268,905 downwards.
ATCACTGGCTCTGCCAGCCTAAACTCATTAGACTTGTGCTCTTCTAACTCAGCTCTTGCCAGCAGAAGACCTCTTTGCTGCAGCTTTACAGGGTCACAGGGTATTAGGGGTTGGAAGGGACCTCTGGAGAGCTTCCAGTCCAAATCCTGCCAGAGCAGGACCAGAGAATCCAGCACAGGTCACACAGGAACACATCCAGACAGGGCTGGAAAGGCTCCAGAGAAGGAGACTCCACAACCTCTCTGGGCAGCCTGTGCCAGGGCTCCTCATGTTGAGGTGGAGCTTCCTGTGCTGCAGTTTCCATCCACTGCCCCTTGTGCTGTCACAGGGCACAGGTGAGCAGAGGCTGTCCCTGTCCCTTCCTTCCTGATCCCCAGCCCTCAGCTACTGATAGACATTGCTCAGGTCCCCTCTCAGCCTTCTCCTCTGCAGACTAAGCAGCCCCAGGGCTCTCAGCCTCTCCTCATCAGGCAGTGCTCCAGGCCCTTCAGCATCCTTGCAGCCCCCCCTTGGACTCTCTCCAGCAGATCCCTGTCCCTCTTGAACTGGGGAGCCCAGAACTGGATGCAATTTTCCAGGTGAGATCTCACCAGGGTAGAGTAAGAGGGGAAGGAGAACCTCCCTGGATCTGCTGCCCACACTCTTCTTAATGCCCCCCAGGATGCCCTTGGCCTTCTTGGCCACGAGGGCACATTGCTGCCCATGCAGAACTTGCTGTGCACTGCCAGCTCCTTCTGCACAGGGCTGCTCCCCAGCAGATCACCTCCCAACCTGACCTGCTGCAGTTTATTCTTCCTTCCAAGGGGCAGGACTCTGCACTGATCCTTGCTGAACCTCAGTAGGTTCCTCTCTGCCCAGCACTCAGCCTGCCTAAGTCTCCCTGAGAGGCCACACAGCCTCCAGCTTTATTATGGAAGGGACTTCCTGAGGCACAGAAAAGTTATGGATCTGGTTCATGACTTAAACATCCAGAACTGGGCTCTCTGCCTCTTCTCTTTTTCAATTTTTTTCATCTTTTGGTCTGCTTTTCAGCCCAGAAAGCACCGAGGGGCATTTGGTTTACCTTCAGCCACTGGCTGTGAACTGGCCATGCCCTCTGCCTGCAGCTGCACTGCAGGTGTCGCCAGCAGGGCCACAGGAGGAACACTGTACTTGTGGTGAGTGCTTCTGAGGAGCTCTCTGATTTCAAATCCATCTTCCAAACAAGTCACTAAACTGTACAGCACTGGCTCCCCAGCCTCTGCAGCTGGCAAGGCCTTTCCAAAGAGGAATTCAGCAATGTGCAAACGACAAGCAAGAGGTAAATTCTCATCGGTGGAGTAGAAGGCCACCAGAGGGGCCTGGAGTGGGTACTTGTTTTCCTCAGGAAACCTTACTTCAAGTTCATGTACAGGTCCATCGTTGTTAGCTCTGAGGTGAGCATCATCCACACAACTCCTGCTGGGGTTTAGTGGGTGATTAGGAGGGAATTCGTGAGCAAATCTGCATTTGGAACCAAATCTGCAGCCTCCTTGCAGATAGAACTTGCATATTTCCTTTGAAGCCTGCTTTTGGGTGTCCTTAGCAGGAGCACCCTTCTGGGTGGGTGTGTGGAGCCTGTCTGCCAGGTAGTCCAGCTCCAGCTGAAAAGTCCACACACGGTTTTGAATCCTTTCCACAAACTTTTCTCCGTAGATGGAGCGGAGAGCAAAAGCCTCCTCTTGCCTCTGCTCCAGGCACTCCTCTCGACTGGCTTCAGCAGCTGCTGCAGAAACCTGCATCTTCTCTCCATACCTTTCAGTAAAGCACTGCAGCAGCAAATACTCCAAGGATGCCCCAATATTCCCGTTGCAAGATCTCAGCACTGTCCTGCACCGCTGACTGTCAAACCCATACCTGCAACAGAACACAGACAACGCCTCTGCAGCAAGGGAGAGACAGAGGCTGGAGGGAGCAAAGTAACCACAGATCTGCCTGCTGAGGCTCACAGGAAGGAAGGACAGAATCACAGCATGGTTTGGGTTGGAGGGGACCTCCAAAGCTCACACAGTCCAACCCCCTGCACTCAGCAGGGACACCCCCCACCAGAGCAGAGCCTTGTCCAGCCTCACCTTGAATATCTCCAGGGATGGGCCCCACCCACCTGCCTGGGCAACCTGTTGCAGTGTTGCAGCAGCCTCCTGCTGCAGAATTTGTTCCTCACAGCCAATCTCAATCTGCTCTGCTTTAGTTTGCAGCCATTGCCCTTGTCCTGTCCCTGCAGGCCTTTGGCAGCAGTCTCTCTGCAGCATTCTTGTAGCCTCCTTCAGGTCCTGGCAGGCTGCTCTAAGGTCTGCCTGGAGCCTTCTCTTCTGCAGGCTGAACACCCCCAGCTCCCTCAGCCTGTATGGCAGGAGACACTATTATTTGAGACAAAAACCCACATGAAAACATTTATACCATTTAAAATGGCAGTGGTAAGCAGTAATTTGTTGGCTAGAACTGCAAATCTGTTGTCCATAAGGTGACAAATTTGGGAACAAGTTCTGCACCCAGAGGCTGCTGCAGCACTGCAAGAGGCTGCCCAGGAAGGTGACTGGGGCCCATCCCTGGAGGTGTTTAAGGTCAGGCTGGATGGGGCTCTGGCCAGCCTGATCTCGGGTAGGGTGTCCCTGCCCATGGCAGGGGGGTTGGAACTACATGATCCTTGTGGTCCCTCCCAACCCTGACTGATTCTATGATTCTATATTCAAGGTAAGGCTAGACAGGGTTGTGGGCAACCTGCTCTAGTGGAGAATGCCCCTGCTGAATGCAGGGGGTTGGACTGGATGAGCTTTGGAGGTCTCTTCCAACCCAGCCCATGCTATGATTCTAAAGTAGATCAGAAGGTGACTCTCTCACACCTGAGAATAATTAGAGGATCAACTCTCCCAGCTGAACTGTATAAACTCTTCAGTAAAGCTGAGTCCTCTCATATATAAAACATGCCCCAACAAAGCCAAAATAGTTAATAAATGCTCATATATGAGCCAGATGGATGAAGAACACTTCCATGAAGTACCACCCACCTGGAAGAAAAACATATACTACAGCAATGCTCCCTGAGCTTTCTGCATTTCACTGTTAGGGAGAAAGAACTGAAAACTTCACTGCAAAAAAAAAGAAGACTGAAGGGATTTACTTCCCATCAAAGAACTATTTAGAGTTCCTCATGTTAAAAAGTACATTGGTAGGAGGCAAAAACTCCTCAGTTCTCAAGCCCAGGCAAAGTGAGAGCTTTAAGTATCAGAAGGAGTAGTGATTTGCCTCTTCAGGACACAAATGACTCACCTGGACAGTTTGTGCACAGCAAAGGAGGACACTTCACTTTCCACAACTCTCTGCTCAGCTGACTCAGCAGATGACCTCGGTGCTCTGTCACAAACTTCTTGATCTGTTGACCAGTACTGCTCATCATCAAGGTAATCAGGTTCTTCACTGTCTTCACCAGAACCAGCTACTCTGATAAAAAGAGATACCAAATTATCATGAAACAAAACCACAGTGCTGAGCAGACACAAAACTCTGCCTCTGCAGCCTGAAATTCTCCATTTAAAAGGGTAGCAGAATTCTGCCTTTCCCAGAGGCAGTACCACAGAGGGACACAGCAGACTGAAAGCAGGATCTGAGACCAAATAAAAGGGGGGAGAGGGGGAGAGGGGGAGAAGGGGAGGGAGAAGGGGAGAAGGGGAGAGAGACGGGGAGAGGGGGAGAAGGTGAGCGCGCGAGACGGGGAGAGGGGGAGAGGGGGAGATGGGGAGAGGGGGAGAGGGGGAGAGGGGGGAGAGGGGGAGAGGGGGAGAGAGGGAGAAGGGGAGAGGGGAGAGGGGGAGAGGGGGAGAGGGGGAGAGGGGGAGAGGGGGAGAGGGGGAGAGGGGAGAGGGGGAGAGGGGGAGAGGGGGAGAGGGGGGCTCTGTGCTCTTCTAACAGTATGCCTGTTAGAGTGTGCTCATCTGGAAGAGCCTCGGTTTCAACTAACTCTGATTCAGGAGCCAGCTCCTGCCCTTGAAGCTCTTGAAGAAGTTCTTTCACTCTTCTCTGATTCTCTGATGTCATGTGTATGGTCTGCAGAGGCATTGTTGTTTCAGGTCTCTCCTTAGTTTTCCCTCCTCTTCTGGCAGGGGCATTTGATCTGAAAATTAGAACAGAACATGACGATGACTTATTTGCCTGGCTCAGATGACCCTGACTGAATTGAGATGTGTTAGGACCCAACTCTGTCATTCAAAAGAGGCAATCCAAAGCAAGGTAAGTGTCTGGAGCCCTCAGCACAGGAAGGACATGGACCTGACAGAGCAAGTCCAGAGAAGGCCCACAAAACTTATCAGGGGGTTGGAGCAGCTCTGCTAAGAGGACAGCCTGAGGGAGCTGGGGGTGTTCAGCCTGCAGAAGAGAAGGCTGCAGGCAGACCTAAGAGCAGTCTGCCAGCACCTGAAGGGGCTACCAGAAGGCTGCAGAGGGACTGCTGCCAAAGGCCTGCAGGGACAGGATGAGGGCAGTGGCTGCAAACCAGAGCAGAGCAGATTGAGATTGGCTGTGAGGAACAAGTTCTGCACCAGGAGATTGCTGCAACACTGCAACAGGTTGCCCAGGGAGGTGTTTGGGGCCCACGGCTGGAGATACTGAAGGTGAGGCTGGAGAGGGCTGTGGGCAGGCTGCTCTAGTGGAGGATGTCCCTGCTGAGCGCAGGGGGTTGGACTGGATGAGCTTTGGAAGTGCCTTCCAACCCAGAGCATTCTGTGATTCTATGAGTAATCCTTAGATAATTATAGAAGCATGCTTATTAGTGTTTCCTGACCCAAGATGTTCTGAAATTATTCTGTGACCAAAGAAGAAAATCAGAGGCTCTCATTTTCTTAAAGAACAACCCTCCAAACACTTTCCTAGCTATAAAATGTTAATTTAAAAAGAACAGATTCATAGGTTCACAGAATGGGTTGGGTTGGAAGGGACCTCCTCCAAGGTCGTTCAGTTCCACCCCCCTGCCATGGGCAGGGACACCTCCCACCAGCCCAGCTTGCTCCAGAGAGGAGGTGTTCACAACCTCCCTGGGCAACCTCTTCCAGTGTCTCCCCACACGCTTCCCAGTGAAACAGATTCCTCTCAACTTCACCATTCTGCATATTCAAAGATGTCCAAACCCACCCCCAAAGTATCATAAACACCTCTAAGCCAATGTCTCCCACATTAACAGGATGAGCTGGATTCCTACCTTGGTTCCTTGAGAAGACAAAAGTCATCTCCATCGTCCCAGATTTTAGTTGAGCATTTCCTACTTCCACCAAGTTGAGACTTGTTTGAATGGCCACTGCTGCCTCCTCCTCTTCCTCCTCCTCTTCCACTGCTTCCTCTCCCTCGTCCTCCTCCTCTGTTGGGCTTTCCTCTTTTCCTCCCTGCCGAACTCATGTTCTCTTGCTGAGGAAGGGATGAGAAGCAGCCCTTAATTATGAAGGGGATGTAGTACATTGCAAACATCTGGGCACATATCACATCATTCGTGATTCCCACTGACAGGAGAAGGCAGGAAATTACCTGGACCTTGGTGTATTTCTGTATTGCACCTGAACCAAAGCACATTCTTTTAGAACACTGCCAAACTCTGTGGGTTTTAAAACTGAAAGCTCACATTCCTCACAGCTGCTCAAGGAAAACCTGCAGGATCTCTGGTGAAAGGATGAGCCTGCCAGCAGCGCTGACCAACCTGGGAGGTTCTGTCACTCACAACTTTCCTGGATGTGGGAACCCAAAGGACAAACCTTTCACGGCAGAAAGCAGCCTGTGCTCTGCCACTTTTCAACCTGGGGAGTTTGCAGGGCTGAGAGTAGAAGGCAGAAAGGAGCTGAAGGCAAGCATAGAGCTTGTTTCCACATTAGCATGCTGCTGATCCATCCCCTTCTCCAAGGAGCTGCACAGATGGCTGGGGGCTCTGTGGAACCTGGCCAGGGCTGTGATTAAGGATGTCTCTTGGAAAACAGAAGCCTTCCTCTCATCACAGCAGGACCCTGAACATCTCTGACACAAACATTAAGCAGTTGTGGCCAGCGACAGACTAGTGTGACACTAACACATGCCCCAGCATCGTGCTGCTGCCAAAAGGAAAGGTATTGCAGAGAGGTGAGCAGCTGCAGAGAGTCTGGCAGGATCTTTGCACCAGCACCTGCAGAGCCCGGACAAGAACCGATGTGGCCACGCACCAGCAAGGAGGCTCGGACAGAAGCAAGCTTCCCTTTCTGCGGCGCATCTCCCCACCGGGGCAGCACCAGGCCTTAAGGGCTGAGCCCGCCCAGGGCTGCGCAGAGCGGCTGGGCACAGCGGACACCGGCCTCTGTGCCGGGGAACCGGAGCCTCAGCCTCCTTCCTCTCGGCACACAACGCCGAGCCCTCGTTACGGCGCGGCCCCGCGGCCCTGCCTCGCTTCCCCGCTCACTGCTCCAGCGCCCCCGCTCCGCCCCCCACACCTCCTACGGGTGTCCGGTCGCCTGCAGCCCAGGGGATCCCTACAGCTCCCCTCCCGGCCCTGCCCGTCTCTTACCGCGGGCTGCCCGCTGTTCCCGGGACCCCATGCCCTGCTCGCCCGCCAGGTGCCCCCCACGCACCTCCTTCTCCTCCGCCCCTCTCCCCACGCCGCCGTGACGCCTCCCGGGGCCCACAGCGCTCCTCTCACACCCCAAAAGCCCCCCGCGCCCCTCCGCGCCGTGCCCTCCGCTCCTCACCGGCGGCGCCGCGGCCCCTCCCCCGGAACCACTCTGCTGCCGCTTCCGGGACCGCCCGCGGGGGCCGCCCCCGCCCCGCCGCCCTCGCGTTGTACCGGCAGGGCTCTGCCCGTCCCGGGCTCTCCCCGTCCCGCTGCCCCGCCGCCCTCGCGTCGTGCCGGCAGGGCTCTGCCCGCCCGGGGCTCTGCCCGTCCCGCTGCCCCGCCGCCCTCGCGTCGTGCCGGCAGGGCTCTGCCCGCCCGGGGCTCTCCCCGTCCCGCTGCCCTCGCGTCGTGCCGGCAGGGCTCTGCCCGCCCGGGGCTCTCCCCGTCCCGCTGCCCTCGCGTCGTGCCGGCAGGGCTCTGCCCGCCCGGGGCTCTGCCCGTCCCGCTGCCCTCGCGTCGTGCCGGCAGGGCTCTGCCCGCCCGGGGCTCTCCCCGCCCGGTTGCCCTCGCGTCGTGCCGGCAGGGCTCTGCCCGCCCGGGGCTCTCCCCGCCCGGCTGCCCTCGCGTCGTGCCGGCAGGGCTCTGCCCGCCCGGGGCTCTCCCCGCCCGGTTGCCCTCGCGTCGTGCCGGCAGGGCTCTGCCCGCCCGGGGCTCTCCCCGCCCGGCTGCCCTCGCGTCGTACCGGCAGGGCTCTGCCCGCCCGGGGCTCTGCCCGCCCGCTGCACGCTCCGCCGCGGGGCGCCGACCGATCGCTCCCCCGAGGTGCGCCAGCGGGGGCTCGGGGGTTGCCCGCAGCACGCCGGTACCCCCGCTGACACCGGCGGCGGCTGTCCTGCGCTGCCAGCCACGCCTCATGCCGACAGCCACCGCTCAGCCACCCGCGGGGCTCTTTGCTCCTGCCCCTTACGGCCACGGCTCCTTCGGAAGGTGCTCCGTATGCCGCAGGGCGAGTGGCTTGTCCGGGGAGCGGCTTCCCCAGCGGGGAGCTGTGCCTGTGGCGTTAGAACGAGGGCAGAGCACTGCTGGTCTTGGTTCTCTTGCCCTGCCCGGTGACCATCTCCGGGGTTCTTCCCCAACATACACAACCCAAGGGCACTGCTGCGCTTCAGAGCTGCGCTTGCTGCCTGCTTACAGACTTCCATGCAGGCCAGGCTGCAGACACCATCAGCCTTTCACAGCTCCTCTCCAAGGACTCATCTGCTGACAGAGCAGTCATTCGGTGTTCCAAGTGACCTGCACTCTGAAGACACAACGCTGCCTGCCTGTCCACGTCCTGAGCTGACAGACACATTCACAGCTTCACAGATGGCACCAGGTTGGAAGGGACCCTGCAAGGGCATCTTGGCCACCCTCCTGCACTCAGCAGGGACACCTCCAGCTGGAGCAGGCTGCACAGGGACACAGCAAGGCTGAACCTGAATGTCTGCAGGGACAGGGCCTCAAGCACAGCCCTGGGCAGCCTGTGCCAGCGTCTCACCACTCTGCTTCTGCACAACTTCCTCCTCAGGTCCAACCTAACTCTGCCCTGCTGCACTCTCAAACCATTGCACTCAGCCTATCCCCACAGGCCCTTCTGAGCAGTCCCTCCCCAGCCTGCCTGGAGATCCCCATCCTCTTCAGATGCTGAAATGCAACACTAAGGTCCACCAGGAGCCTTTTCTCCAGGCTGAACAGCCCCAAATCTCCCAGGCTGTGCCCACAGCAGAGGCTCTCCAGCCCTCTGAGTATCTCTGTGGCCTCCTCTGGACCCTCTCCAGCAGCTCCAGCTCTCTCTTGTGTTAGGGGCCCCAGAGCTGGCCCCAGCCCTGCAGGTGAGGTCTCAGCAGAGCAGAGGGGCAGGTTCCCCTCTCTCCATCTCTGGCCATGCTGCTTTGGATGCAGCCCAGGCTGCCCTTGGCCTTCTGGGCTGCCAGTGCCCATTGCTGGCTCCTGCCCAGCTTCTCCCCCATCAGCCTATGAGCCTACCTTTCAGCTCCTTTGCTGGGCTCCCACCACATCTATTGCTGCACAGCGATTACAGATCTAGGCTGTGCAGTTTGACATTTCAGGCTTACTGCCTGAGGGTATCTCTGAAGCAGGCAAAGGCAGAGGCCTTCCAGGGAGAAAGTAATCAGCCTGAACCGTGCCTCCTCAGTTCTGTCTTCCTGCTCTTTTGTCTTAATTCGAGACTCACTGGACTGGCTCGAACCTGTTTGTGACACCCCTGGCCTCAGGGTACCTGCATTCCCCCCACAATTTCTTGCTGTCCTTTGGAGCAAAAAGCCCTGCAGGAGCAAAGTGAAGAATTGGAGCAGGCATGGAGGGCTGCTGCTGCCTCCCACCTCCTTCGAAGCCCTTTTTAATGTTCATTCATCGTTTTTAATGATCTAACAAGTATCAGCAAATACACAAGTGCTGCTGGTTGCTGCTTCCCTGTCTGGCAACCTTGCTCTTGGCCCCCGAATAAGAGAAGAGGAACCCTCTTGCCCCAGGCATCCCTGGGAGGCCATGCTCAGGGGGAGACTGAGGGTGTCAGAGCACGCAGGATGCAGATGGTCCTTGTCTCACTTTCCCCAACTGTCTGCTGCCTTGCTTGGGTGCCACAGGAGGTACTTAAGAGCTCTTGAGGCTGAGGGTGCAGAGAGCACTGTCAGTAAGTTTGCTGATGACACCAAGCTGGGAGCAGTAGTGACAGCCCTCAGGCTGTGCTGCCATTCAGTGAGACTTAGGCTGCAGAGCTGGGCAGGGAGAAATGCAATGGAACCCAACAAGGGCAGAGGGAGAGTCTCGACACCTGGGGAAGAGCAACTCCATGGACCATTACAGGTTGGGGAACTGCATCCTACAGAGTAGCTCCAGGGAAAGGGACCTTCAGGTCCTGATGAACAGAAGTGTGCCCATGAGCCAGCAAGGTGCCTTTGGGGCCAAGAAGGCCAAGGTCATCCTGAGGTGGATTAGAAGGGCTATGGTGAGTAGGTCCAGAGAGGTTCTCCTGCCCCTCTGCTCTGCCCTGCTAAGGCCACATCTGGAATATTGTGTCTAGTTCTGGACCTCTCAGATGAAGAAGGACCTCAGGGAACTGCTTAAGAGAGTCCAGCCCAGAGCACCAAGCTGCTGCAGGCAGTGAACATCTCCTGTGAGGCCAGGCTGAGGGAGCTGGGGCTGGGAGCCTGGAGCAGAGGAGCCTGAGGGCTGCCCTCAGTGCTGTGCTAAAGATGTGCAGGGCAGTGTCAGGAGGATGCAGCCAGGCTCTGCTCAGGGGTGGCTAAGGGCAGCACAAGGGGCACTGGGGGCAAGAGGTGGTGCCAGGGAACAGGAGGGAGAACTTTTTTCCCTGTGAGGGTGCTGGAGGCCTGGAACAGGCTGCCCAGAGAGGTTGTGGAGCCTCCTTCCTTGGAGGCATTCAAACCCTGCCTGGATGTGTTTCTGTGTGCCCTGCCCTGGGTGACCCTGCTGTGGCAGGGAGTTGGACTGGATGATCTCTGGAGGTCCCTTCCAGCCCCTACCCCTGTGCGGTTCTGTGTGGAGCAGCAGGAACCACCTAAGCACGCAGCTCTCCACATGTGTCCCGCCTCAGCCCATCCCTTCTCAAGGCTTCCCACTCTCCCCAGCACTGGGCAGCTCTAATTAAAGAAAGGAAAAAAAAACCCCTCAGTATCATCTTCCTGCAAGCAGGCAGCCCTGATTTTAAGGTGGGGATGCAAGGATGTGACCTGAAGCTTACATAATCGGAAGGCAATCGCTGTGCCTGCCTTTCAGCTCAGCCAGCAGCATGTGACAGCCCCAGCCTGGGAGCGTCAGGCCACCGCCGACTGCTCTCTTTCCTGCGCGGTGCTAACTACCAACTCGAGCAACCGGCAGAGCTGAAGGAGCTCCGGCTAGCCTGGGGTAAGTCTCAGATCTCCTTCAGGTGGGGTTGATGATGCCACTTTCCATCTGGCTGGGAGCGGGCAGAGCTGCGGCCAGGGACCGCCGCCTGTGCCGCACCGCCAAGGGTGCTGGAATCGGTTTGCACCTCCTCAGAGTTGCCCCCAGCCGCACGGAGACCCAACAGCTTAGCCTGCTGAAGAGTCTTTTGTGGCTGCACTTATTAGCAGCGTCTCCAAAACGCCAGGTGAAAAGACCTCTTTTTTTTTCCGCTCGTACTGTTTAATGGCTAAATTGAGGTGCGGGGCTGAGGCGAAGCAGGTGAACGGCAACGGCGCTGGAGACAGCTGCAGACGAAGGGGAGGGCTGAGGAGAGTGAGTCGCTGGTGTTCGCTGTCTTTGGAGGGCTGGGGGTTGTTCTCCGAGTGAGGTATTTCGGAGGGGCAGCAATCTCAGCCAGCAGGAGGACCTCGAGCCTTTCCCGAGCAATGCCTAACAAGTGATCCTGGTGTTCCTTTCCAACCATAGCGGTTGGCAGGGATTAGATGTTGTGCTGAGGGATGTGGTTTAGCCAAGGACCTGTCAGTGTGAAACTGATGCTTGAACTCGGTGATCGTGAAGGGCTTTTCCAAAGGAAGAAATCCTGTGATTCTGTGAAGCAGCAGCAGCAGTGTCCGTGGCTTTTCCTGACCTGTGGCCAGCCTCATGCTTTCAGGAGCAGAAAGGGGCAGAAAGCCAAGCCAATGGTGACCACTTCCCGTCAAGTCTGAGGCTGGAAATACTTTGCAGAACTTTTCCAGCTCGCATTTAGAGCCTTGGGGTGTTTGTTTGGTCTTTTTAAGAAGTGAAGCCCTGCACAGTTGTTTTTTTTTTCCCTCCCTGTTGTGTCGTTCTGCACAAGCACAGACCTTGTCCCTTCCCTCCCTCCCCACAGCTCTGTGCAGGAGTCCAACCCCTGAGTGCCTCAGTGGCACCTCTCTGACCCTGTGCTTGGGGCATAGCTAAGGAAGGCAAGGCACAGGGACCTCCCTGCCCATTCTCACCTTCTTCTCTGGGGATTTCATGGGTGCTGGCTCAGGCTCTGTGCTTGTGCAAGGCACCAGGACACTACTCTTGGCTGGAGACTGGTGGCCAGAATTTTGGTAATCACTAATGACAGAGGTTGAACTCAGTTTTGCTTCTTGGACTCAGCTGGAGGAATCCAGTGGCTTTAACTCCCTGAAACTGCTCTTTGGGCTTTGGTCTGGAGATGTCACTCTGGCTTGATGAGAGCTGCAGAAGAGCAAAAGGAGCTCTGAAGAGACAGAGACAACACAGCTGCTTCTTGTCCCTAAAGCAGGGGCCATGGCCTTGGCTTGCAGGCAAAGACAGTGTGCTGATGGCTTCCTGTGACAGGGTGTTGAGTCTGTCCAGTGGGCAGCTTGCACAAGCAGGTTACCATCTGCTTGGTGATGGGGAAACTACGCTGTGCCAGGCTGGCATGTCAGGGAAACCTGGCATTTGCCACTGGGAGGTGTGATGGTGGTTTAGGAAAGCAGCCTGCTGGAGGGCTTGCTCTGGCTGCTGATGTGCACATGCAGATGTGTCTGTGCGTCTGGGAGGGGGCTGAAGGTGTGGGGCTTGCTCAGTGTGCAGAACACAAGGTGAAGGGGGGGATCCTGGGAAGGGCCTGGGAGTACTGATGGGGGAGAAGCTGGGCAGGAGCCAGCAATGGGCACTGGCAGCACAGAAGGCCAAGGGCAGCCTGAGCTGCATCCAAAGCAGCATGGCCAGAGATGGAGAGAGGGGATCCTGCCCCTCTGCTCTGCTGAGACCTCACCTGCAGGGCTGAGCCCAGCTCTGGGGCCCCTAACACAAGAGAGACCTGGAGCTGCTGGAGAGGGTCCAGAAGAGGCCACAGAGATGCTCAGAGGGCTGGAGAGCCTCTGCTGTGGGCACAGGCTGGGAGAGTTGGGGCTGTTCAGCCTGAAGAGAAGGCTCCAGGGAGACCTTAGAGCTGCATTTCAGTATGTGAAGGGGACCTCCAGGCAGGCAGAGGAGGAACTGTTCAGAAGGGCCTGTAGGGGCAGGATGAGGACAATGGCTAGAAACTGGAGCAGGGCAGAGTTAGGTTGGCCCTCAGGAGGAAGCTGTGCAGAAGCAGAGTGGTGAGACACTGTCACAGGCTGCCCAGGGCTGTGCTTGAGGCTCTGTCCCTGCAGACATTGTGGATCAATCTTGCTGTGTCCCTGTGCAGCCTGCTCCAGCTGGAGGTGTCCCTGCTGAGTGCAGGGGGTGGCCAAGAAGCCCATGGAGGGTCCCTCCCCCCCAGTGCAGTCTGTGCTCTGTGCATGTGTTCAGAAGGACGAGGACAGGCAGGCAATGCTCTCTTCGGAGGGTGCAGCAGTAGATTGCAAATCGGTGCAACTCCTGAGTGTGAGAGCAGAGGGCAGCTCGGGGAGAGGCTGCAAGCTGCTGGCAGAGGACAGCAGGGAAAGACTCTGGTAGAAAGGGGAGGCTTCTCTGGCCACACATAACCACACATAACCAAGATCAACCTACTTTGCAGTGTGGTCACAGAGCACAGCTGCTGGTGGTGCCTGAAGTAGGGAGGGCACGGCAGAGCTCCTCGTGTCCCAGCTCCAAAGTCTCACTTTCGAGTTCTGCAGAGGAGCCTGTGCTCAGACATTGGCCTTGGCTGCCTAAGTGTGCTGTGGAAGCTTCTCAGTTAAAGCCCCATGCTGCACAGGTATGATTTGGGGTTGCCTCTATAGGGAAAAAGCCCTTTTGCTACCAGGAACCACCCAGGAGATGAAGTCCGATGCCAAAGGGCAACCTTCCCCGAGTTCAAAGCAGAGGAGAAGGTGGGGCAGGGAGACATCTTCCTACCAGCCCTGCTTCTCCCAGCACTGCTTCTCCTTCATCCACTCCTCAGGCAGGTTATTTTTCTCCATGTCAGACAAATTGCTGCCTGTGTACTGCACCCAGAGCGTCTCCTGTCCTCAGAGCAGGCAATGTGCTCCTGAGAGCTTCTTCTCTCAGCTATACTGCCCCTCATGACAGCTGCAGCTCAAATCACAGAATCACACAACTGTCAGGGATGGAAGGCACCTCAAGCACCATCCAGGTCCAACCCTCCTGCCATGGGCAGGGACACCTCACACTAGATCAGGTTGCCCAGCACCACATCCAGCCCAGCCTTAAAAACCTCCAGGGATGAGGCTTCCACCACCTCCCTGGGCTCCCATGTGTGCAAGGGCAGCCACAGATGCTCTTCAGGTTGCTTCCTTTGCTGCTGAGATGAATGGCATAGCCCTGCCAGTGTGCTGGGCAAGGGCACCTGCTGAAGGGGGACCCAGAGAGAGAGGCACAAGTATTCTGAAGTCTCAAATATCTGAGAGGAGCTGTTCTAAGTGTGGAAGTAGAGAGCACTTGGTGGAGCTGAATGATGCTTTAATTCTGGCTTTTCCTCAGCTTGGATGCTGCCATTGCAGCCTGTTTGAGCAGTTGTGTCCTCCTGCACCACGGTTCCCTGACTGCCCCACTGAAAGCTGTGCAGCAGGATGGGTTAGAGAGTCTCCTTTTTGCCTGCTCCCACCACTGATGCTCCTGCTAGCAGCAGGGTATGGTCACCCTGCCTTGCAAAGGCTGGAGGTATGAGTGTCCAGCTCTGGAGCCCTCAGCACAGGGTATCGTGTCCAGCTCTGGAGCCCTCAGCAAAGGAAGGACATGGACCTGATGGAGCAGGTCCAGAGGAGGGCTGTTAAGGTGACTGGGGAGTATTAGGGGGCTGGAGCAAGAGGACAGGCTGAGGGAGCTGAGATTTTTCAGCCTGGAGAGGAGACCTTAGAGCTGCCTGCCAGTACTCAAAAGGAGGCTACAAGAAGGCTGCAGAGGGACTGTTAGCAAAGGTCTGCAGTGCCAGGACGAGGGACAATGGTTTGAAATGAGAGCTGAGCAGATTTAGACTGGATGTGAGAACAAGTTCTGCACCACGAGGGTGCCAGGGGAACAGGTGGGCAAACTTCATTCCTGTGAGGGTGCTGGAGGCCTGGAGCAGGCTGCCCAGAGAGGTTGTGGAGCCTCCTTCTCCAGAGACTCCAGTTGGATGTGTCCCTGTGTGCCCTTCCCTGGGTGACCCTGCTCTGGCAAGGGGCTTGGTCTGGATGATCTCTGGAGCCTTCCAGCCCCTGCCACTCTGTGGCTCTGTGATTTTCAGCCATTCTTTGGAATACCTATTTAAAAAAAAAGAGGGGGGAAAAATCTGCTTTTTTCCCCCTCTCCTTGCTAAAAGGATTGGAGCACACAGCAGAGCAGGAGAGGCTGAGGGAGCTGGATTTGTTCAGCTTGGGGAAGGAAAGGATGGAGGGCTCCTACATCCATCTGCAAGTACCTCAGGGGTGTTGCAGGCCAGCCCAGCAGGCTGTTGTCACTGCACAGTGAAAAGATGAACTGGTGTGGGCACAGCCTGAAGCAAGGCAAACCTTGACTGGCCAGAAGTAAAAAACCTGCAGCCCTGGGAGAGGCCCAGAAAGGCTGAGACATCTCCAGCCAGGGGGTAGTCAGACCTAGAATAGAATCATAGAATCAGTCAGGGTTGGAAGGGACCACAAGGATCAGCCAGTTCCAACCCCCCTGCCATGGGCAGGGACACCCTACCCTAGGTCAGGCTGCCCACAGCCTCAGCCAGCCTGGCCTTAAACACCTCCAGCCATGGGGCCTCAACCACCTCCCTGGGCAACCCATTCCAGCCTCTCACCACTCTCATGCTGAAGAGCTTCCTCCTCACATTCACTCTGGCTCTCCCCAGCTCCAGCTTTGCTCCATTCCCCCCAGTCCTGTCATTCCCTGACAGCCTAAAAAGTCCCTCCCCAGCTTTTTTATAGGCCCCCTTCAGATCCTGGAAGGCCACAAGAAGGTCACCTGGGAGCCTCCTCTTCTGCAGCCTGCACAGCCCCAACTCTTTCAGTCTGTGCTCACAGCAGAGCTGCTGCAGCCCTCTGAGCATCCTCGTGGCCCTTCTCTGGACACACTCCAGCATCTCCACATCCCTCTTGTCCCAGGGGCTCCAGAACTGGATGCAGTACTCCAGGTGGGGTCTCAGCAGAGCGGAGTAGAAGGGGAGAATCACCTCCCTGGCCCTGCTGGCCACACTTCTGATGCAGCCCAGGTTCTGGTTGGCTTTCTGGGCTGCAAGTGCACACTGCTGGCTCATGTTGAGTGCACCTTGGCTAGATGTGGCCCTGAGCACATCCTTTCATCAATCCTCAGGGTCAAGACGATGCTAAACCCCCAAGTCCCTCAAACCCTGTGCTAGAAACCTTGCAGCCCACATCACAAACTCAGCAAGAAGCTGGCTACGTAGGCTGGCAGCTGTGCTGCTCCCAGCCTGACCTCAAGAGGCACAGCTCACAAGAGCCCAGCACTGCCACCATCTCAGGGGCCCTGATGGTGCCACCACCTTTGTCCTTCGGGGGCTCCACACTGGAGAGCTGTCAAGTGCGTGGCCCCCAGGCTCCACTGCTGACTGCACCAGGAGCAGCTGCTTCTGCAGGGGCTTCCCAAAGCCACTCAGGGCTTTTGCACCTTTGGCATCTCTCCCACCTACATCACGCTTTGAGCATGCTTTGTGCCTGCTTCCCTGCAGGCTCCTCCAAACCACCACGGCTCTGCTGGCGGCAGTGTTGGCAGAGCTGTGCTCTCTCCTACCCCATAGCAAAGCTCAGGAGGACTCACATCAGCCTCGGGCACATGCATGCCAAACAGGACTGGAGCTGGGAGGTCATTCTGGGCTCCTAAACCGCAGTTGGTTTCCTAGTGAGGCTGCACAAGAGCAGACAGGAGTGAAACCCTGGTCAGAGGCAGTGTGGCTGTGGGGCAATGCCCCTTCTGACAGGAGAGGTGTGAGCTGGTGCAGTCCCTTTCTCTGGGGCTGTCCCTGTGTCTTTAATCAGTCCTTATCTTAGTACTGTTCCCAAGGTCTAGCCCCACATCCTCCCAGGGACTGAGGAGATGCTTTGCATGGCGTCGTGCTCTGCTTTCCTGCCTTACTGAATGGCTCTCAGGCTGCTCATGGCATCTACCTTTTGTACCTTTTTCCCTTTGCTCTTTCATTCACTGACAGATTTTCCCATGTGCTTGGGTGTAGGCAGTGTTCAGGGAGTCCCTAGTGTGACAGGCAAGGTATAAGCCATAATGAAACCACCTTTCCACCATGCTTTGTTCCCCCCCATTGCTGTCACAATGAACTGCAGTGCTCTTCTGAAGTGTCTCTGACACTGCAAATGAGGCCCACACACCACAGAAGCATCTCCATGGCTTCACACACGACACTCATCAGTGCAGTCTACTGCAGCACTTGCTTAGGCTGAGCATATGGCTCTGGGTTCTGCCTTGCAGCACCTGTGTGCCTCCAAAAAGCAGGGGTACAGCTGGCAGAGAAAGCAGGCAGGACAGGAAAGGACAAGTGCCTCCAGAAGTGCTGGCAGGGCTGTGCAGCTGCACGGTGAGGGCACAAAGAGGAGCTGGGAGGACATTTGGGGAGCTGAGCTGCAAAGCAGCCCAAAGCAGAGCAGCTGTGTCAGCTGTTTGGGTGCCATTCCAACACCCCCCGCTCTGCTGCTCTGGTCATACACCAGGCAGCTTGCTGAGCAAGTGGTCTTTGGGGATTACCTAGCACCTCTTAGTCACCCATGGCTCTGGGCTGGGAGGGAACTGTTTGTGCTGGTGCCCACTCCTACCATGGGGGTATTATGAAGCCAAAGAAACCTTTAGGATGCATCCTTCCTGCTCAAATCCCTCCTCTTCCCTCCTGTTCCACTCCCCCCTCAACTTTGAGCATCTCTGCACAATAAACCCTTTCTGCATCTTTCTGCACTCAAGGTTCAGACCAGCTGACCCATCACAGAGCTCACATGTGGGCAGCTCTAAGCCATGGGATGTTCCCAGTGACCAGCCAGAATCCTCCAGTGAGGACAGGAGTCCCTGCAAGGACAGACACCCTATAGCAGCCATGGACTCAAACAAACAAGAAGGTAAAGCATCTTCTTATTTCACTTCTTGATGGTATGAAGGGCAAGTAAGGAAGCAGCCTGGTGGCAGCTGCCAGCCAGCTTCCCCAAGAGCACCTCCTAGCCACAGCAGCTGTGGCAGGGGTGCTCTCCTTTCAGGTCCACAGGAACAGCTGGGCTTGCAGTTTGCATCATCTCCCTCTCCCCTCTGGAAAATAATCCTGTGCCATCTGTAACGTCCAATGTGGAAAGTTCTTCCCCCTCTTGCCCAAGACCCTCCTCTGCCTAGATTCACAGAGATTTCTGACAGGAGCTATGTCCTACACAAGGGCAGTGATGAGGATCTGTTTCTCTTCCTCCCATGCTTTGTTGCAAGGGTTTCTTGTTCACATCAGTGCCACAAGCCAGACTTCTGCACCAGCCCCAGTCTTGCAAGCAGCCAGTCCTGCTGCAGTCAGCAGCACTGCAAGAAAGCCTGCAAAGCTCAGAGGTTTCAGGGCTTTAGTGGTTATCAGCTTCAGATGTTCTTGTTGGAGAGAACTGTGGGGCTGCTCTGCCTTGCCACTTCAGAGGGGACTTAGGACAGGTTCTGCAGCAGGAGGCTGCTGGAACACTGCAGCAGGTTGCCCAGGGAGGTGGTTGAGACCCATGCCTGCAGATATTCAAGCTGAGGCTTGACAGAGCTCTGGGTGACCTGATCTAGTGGAGGATGTCCCTGCTGAGTGCAGAAGGGGTTGAACTGGATGAGCTCTGGAGGTCCCTCCCAACCCAGCCCACTCTATGGTTCTGTGACCGTCCATATGCTGAGGAACTGTTGAAACTATGAAGAGCAGGAGGAAGCAGCTGCAGGAGTGCCTGTCCCTGTCAGCTCAGGAGAGAGCCTGCACTTGTCTCTCTCCCTTTCACAAGATGCTCAGTGGTGCTAAAATTCAATTTATGGCAGAGGCCATGAAGGAGTTAATTTCTCTGGTATCACTATTCTAATTTGGCTAAATTAGGTCTGGGTTCCTAGGCCCCTGCACTACAGCAGGCTGCAAATTAACTGAGGGTGGTTTTTTTTTCCCAGTTAATAGGCATACCCCCATGGGCTGCAGTGGTTTGCTGCAGAAGCTGAGAGAACACCACAAAGTCCCTTGCTGTCCACAGGGCTCCTGTGAGGCCCCTTCCTCCCCTGCTCCAGCTCTTAGCAGTGACTTTATAGAACTGATTTGGGTTTAATATATGAAGAGTGCTTCTCCTCCTGCTTTGGCAAAGGTGGGAGGAAAAGTCACAGCAGCAGGGATCATCTCTCCTCTTCTGGTCTTGCTTAGGAGTAGTTCCTTGCTTTGAGTCTGTCCAAAGACATTGCAGACCTCTTTGCATCTGAACGCAGGTGAAAGACTCCCCCAGGCTTCTGCGGGGCCTGAGCTGAGCCCACAGTGCTCTGTCAGACTGACAAACACCCAGAGAAGCACAGGGAAAGACCTGCTGTGCTGCTGCCTAACGCTTCTAGCCCCCCTCAGGGCTCAGCATTCACTGCAAACCCAGCACCTCCTTGGCCCCCCAGGACCTACTTTGCATTGCGCTGCTTTTACTCTTTCTGGGTCGGTCGTTGCCATCCCACAGTTAAGAGCTCAGCAGCAGCTTTGACATCAACACAGGCATGCACCTCAGTTTTCCTGCTTCAGGAGGTTTGCAGCTCACAATGGATACCTTCTAAAGCCTCAGCTTCAGCCACTGAGAAAGCTTCATCCTTCACCTCAGGCCAAAAGTCACTTTTTCTAGCTTGTGGACTTGCAGAGAAAGTAAAACAACATCATCATCATCATCATCATCATCACCATCATCATCATCATCATCATCACCATCATCATCTTCTTTAAAAAAAAGACCCAGAAGGCTGAAACCTGAAAATGAAGCCAAGCTGACATCTAAGAGTAGAAAGGTGAGACTTGGTGTGGGCTGGCTGATGAGTTTTGACCCCAAAGAGATGGCAGTTTGGGCTCAGGGTTACTTCTTCCAGTCAGACTGCTGCCCTTGCTCTCCCCTGCAGGGACCTCATAGGCTGTTCCCCAGGGGGTCAGTGCTGCCCAGTTCCACAGCTGGTGCTTCCCTGCTGCCCAGTTCCACAGCTGGTGCTACCCTGCTGCCCAGTTCCATAGCTGGTCCTTCCCTGCTGCCCAGTTCCATAGCTGGTCCTTCCCTGCTGCCCAGTTCCACAGCTGGTGCTTCCCTGCTGCCCAGTTCCACGGCTGGTACTACCCAGCTGCCCAGTTCCACAGCTGGTCCTTCCCTGCTGCCCAGTTCCATGGCTGGTACTACCCTGCTGCCCAGTTCCACGGCTGGTACTACCCTGCTGCCCAGTTCCACAGCTGGTCCTTCCCTGCTGCCCAGTTCCACGGCTGGTACTACCCTGCTGCCCAGTTCCACAGCTGGTCCTTCCCTGCTGCCCAGTTCCACGGCTGGTACTACCCTGCTGCCCAGTTCCACGGCTGGCGCTGCCCTGCTGCCCAGTTCCACAGCTGGTGCTGCCCTGCTGCCCAGTTCCACAGCTGGTGCTACCCTGCTGCCCAGTTCCACGGCTGGTGCTGCCCTGCTGCCCAGTTCCACAGCTGGTGCTACCCTGCTGCCCAGTTCCACGGCTGGTGCTGCCCTGCTGCCCAGTTCCACGGCTGGTGCTACCCTGCTGCCCAGTTCCACAGCTGGTGCTGCCCTGCTGCCCAGTTCCACAGCTGGTGCTACCCTGCTGCCCAGTTCCACGGCTGGTGCTACCCTGCTGCCCAGTTCCACAGCTGGTCCTTCCCTGCTGCCCAGTTCCATAGCTGGTGCTACCCTGCTGCCCAGTTCCACAGCTGGTACTACCCTGCTGCCCAGTTCCACAGCTGGTACTATCCTGCTGCCCAGTTCCACAGCTCATGTTACCCTGCTGCCCAGCTCCACAGCTCGTGTTGCCCTGCTACCTGGTTCCATAGCTGGCTGGTGCTGCCCTGCTGTCCAGTTCCATGGCTGCAAGGCCACCAAGAAAGGCACAGGTGGGCAGAGAGGAGCATGCAGCCTCTCCTCTGCTGCCTCTCACTTCTGAGAGCCACTGGGGAATTTGCTGACATTCCTCTGAATGAGGACAAATCCCAGAGACCAGAACAGGGCCAATGTCTGGGTGCCCTTGGTGGTAACCCATATTTCCCCTCAGGGGTAAAGAAATCAGAACGTAGCTGTGCCTTGTAGAGCCTGCAGGCATCAGCTTTCCACTTCATGCTCTGGCTGACCATGTGCAATCCTCCTTACAGCCTTTTCAAGTCTCTGCAGGAATTTCTGTGGTCTTGAGGGCCCAGGTGGGTAAGGTACCAAGCATCTGCAGTCAGCATGGAAAGAGGGAGCTTGGCTGCCCCTGGAATTGGGCATGGGGTCATGTCTGTGACTACCAGCAGTGAAGCAAACCCTTGAAGACAAAAGTAATCCCACCTCATGAAGTGACCTTGCCAAAGGGAGGTGAAGGAGAGCAAACAAGGTGAATTTAATGTCTGCTTTAGGCAGGCCATGCTTGGTTCATAGTGGCAGTTTATTTCACAAGCAAGATGGTCTTCACACCTCCTAAAGTGGGACCTGAATCCCTTAAAACTGATTTGTGCCTGGAAAGGGACTTCAGACCCTTTGTTCCAGTTATTTATAGCAACCATAATAACTCTTTTTAATTGACTGAAGTTCTTTATTCCCACAGGAGAGACTGAAAGTGTGCCTGTGAGTACCCCTGCAACACAGATTTCCCAGGTAAGATGAGCAAAATGCCCTGAATAACTCAAAGAGTTTAAAAAGCTACTAATAGAGAAACAGGAGTTTAAAAAGCTGAGTGGCAGGGAAAAAAGTGCAGGCACTTAGAAGGGAGCTGGAGACTTAAGTGTGCACACTGTGTGGATCACTGCTGTAGCATCACATCCTAGAAGACACTTCAGACAGTTTGCTCACACCCAGTTGTACTCAGGCAGGGAATTTGTGAGCTCAGCTAATTAACTAACTGGTATCTTTAGCACCAACTGGAGCATGTCAGGTCACTGGGCCAGAGGGAGATTTCAGGGCTAGGCTGTGAGGACCTCTCACCAAACCTGATTAACTGTCCTAGGAATGAGGATGTGTTATTGACACAGGCTGGGAGTGTCTTCCCCAGCAGTGGGGCAAGTATCCAGGGAGGGGCTCTGGATTATCCTGACGGCCTCACAGCTCTTCTTGCCTGATAATCCAGAGCAGCCTGGCTGGCCAGAATGTTGAGCCTTGCTGCATGTCTCTGCCTAGCTCTGCAGCCAGGAGCTTGGAAACCCTGAGTCCACATTGGCTCTGCAGCCAGGAGCTTGGAAACCCTGTCTCTGAGTCCACACTGGCTCTGCAGCCAGGAGCTTGGAAACCCTGAGTCCACATTGGCTCTGCAGCCAGGAGCTTGGAAACCCTGAGTCCACACTGGCTCAAGGTGATCAGGATTTCCAGAGCTCTGCAGCCACTCTTGAACTGACATTCTTGCTGCAATTCAGCCACTATGGATGCAACAAAAGTGTCTATACCACAGCCCAGGCAGCATCCTTCTGGTGAGATGTAGTTTCAGTGCTTCCACAGTTTCCTATGCACTTCCAGTCTGCAGGAAGCACTGCAGAGTTCTTGAGCACTTCAGCCCTTAGTCTGATCCAATATGGAACCATACTCTGAAAGAGAGGAGACCTCATCAATGCTGATCAATAGCTAAAGGGCAAGCGTCAGGAGGAAGGAGCCAGACTCTGCTCTGTGGTGTCCAGGGACAGCACAAGGGGCAGTGGATGCAAACTGGAACCCAGGAGGTGCCACAGGAACAGAAGGGACAAATTCTTCCCTGTGAGGGTGGCAGAGCAGTGGGACAGGCTGCCCAGAGAGGCTGTGGAGTCTCCATCTCTGGAGGCTTTCCAGACCCATCTGGACGTGTCCCTGTGTGACTGACTCTGGGTCAGCCTGCTCTGACAGGGGATTGGACTGGATGCTGTCCACAAGGCTCTTCCATTCTGTTGTTCTTTGATCCTCCAATTGGAAACCTTGACTATGTGAGACCTCCCCTGTCACCACTGCAACACTAACACCTGTAACTGCTTGTGAGTTCACCACAGCGAGTGGAGAAGGTTCTGCTTTCCAGCAACTTCCCAGTGCTTTTCCTGTCTCATCTTCTTTCCCCATCCAGCTGAAGGGTCCAGCACAGTGCATCTGCCATGCACAGAGAGCCTGCACCTTGTTGCAGCAGGGTGCTGGGAAGCCCATGCACAGAAGCCCACAGAAACACCAGTTGCTAAGTGCATGCCCTAACAAATCCTCTAAATGAAAGCTGCCAGCTGGCTGCTGCTTCAGTGAGGGCCATGGGGATGCTGCAGCTTCCAAGGAAGACTGCACAGACGTGAAACAAGAGCTGAGAAGTGCATTTGCCTCCTTTTATCTCCAACCTTCTCTTCTGTCCTTCCCGTGTTACTCTGCCTTCATTCGTACCATCCTTGCCTAGGACTATAAATACTGGATATAATCATAGGGCCAGGCAGGGCAGCACAGCTCTGCTGCCTTCCTGCTATGAGGAAGTCTTCCTAATGCTCAGCTGCAGAAGTGTGCCCTTAGATGCAGGAGTCAGTGTGTTGTTCCCTTCTAAAAGCATACATCATACAGATCAGAATAGTCTTGCTTTGTGGCAAGTGTTGGACTTTATGCCAGCTTAGTTTCAGGTAGTTCTCTCCTGGGTGACACAGTGTTTACTTGCTGCTTCAGATCAGCCCCAGAAGATGGTGTGCAAAGCGGTGGGCAGCAGAAAAGCTGGGGGCAGTAACACAGATAGTACTCAGAGATTGCACTGGCTTGGAGGGCATCTTTGAAGGGCATCTTGTCCAACCCCCTCGCTGTCAGAAGGGACATCTCCTACTAGAGCAGGCTGCCCAGGGCCACATCAAATCTGATCTTGATTGTCTCGACTACTTTGTAGCCACAGGTTTTGGTTTATTCTAGGATATAAGCAGCAGAAGTATTCCTGTGCAGTATTTCTTCATCATGAGCCTGTTTTCTACTGGGTTTGACAGATTTCAGCTCAAGGTCCTTGAGAGCAGGCCCTTTCTAGTGTGAAGAGCCTAGGCAGCACAATACAAACAGCCTTCCCTTTGGGGATGGAGTCCTGGGCAGCCTGGCCAGCGCTGGGCAGTCGCTTATGAAAGCAAGGGGTCCCTCTCATCCTCTCAGCAGCAGCCAGGCACAGTAAGCCCAGCTCACCAAGGCCATGCCCTCTGCTCTCCACTCCAGCCCTTGCTTCCATAAGTCACCCCCATTTCCTGGCCAGGATCGTTTTGGAATCATAGAATCATTTCATACCTTTAAGGTGTAATGGGCACCATGGCCCCCAGGAAAGGCATCATCTGTTAGAGATTCCTGGTGCTGGATCCCTCACTCTGTGGCTCTGTCATGCTCCAAAGACTGCTGGGGGCTGAAATGTGTATCTCATACTAAATTATTTAGATGTCTAAATGTTTTCTTTGAACAGCTTTTGGACAGGTTCTAAGGGCTCCCTGTGTCCATGCAGATGCAATTGTTCTCTAGGCATTAGTGAGCTCAGCTTCAGCTGTTGAGATGTGCTCCTTAACTTCCAACCATAGGTGGGCCAGGGCGACACATCAAACTGGTGCCAGGTTTCCATGGCAGCATAAATCCTTTCTTTTTGGTAGGTGTTGCACCTTAGGAAGGCTGAATTGGGTTCACTTTCCAGGGGCTCACAACCTATGGAACGTCTCTCCAGTGTAATCACTTGGGCAAGACAGAAGCATGAGCTGATGCTTCCATGGCTTCCATTTGCTGTAACAGCCCACAGGATTTAAAGGGTGGTTTTCTACAGCTTGTTAGCAATGAGCTCAGAGTGAGCCCCGCAGCTGGAGCACTGCACTGCACTTGGCTGCTGTGTTCCAAGAGAGCTTGCTGTTCCTGCACCATTCCACTCAGCTTTGGGGCCAGCTGCATCCAGTGCCTCAAGGCTGTTTGTGTTTCTTTTCTATGCTCTGGGCACTGAGGGCAGCTGAGGAGGGAGTCCTCAGGGTTTGCTTCAGGACTTCATGTCCAGCTGTACCAGCCCTAGCAGATGTGACTAATGGGTGTTGCTGGCCGCCCTCATCCATCAAGCAGCAACAAAGGGAAACAGGAGTGTCTGAAATAGCCACTGCAAGCTGCATGGAGCTGAGGAAGGATGTAACAGGCAAGACAGACCCAGGCTGAGAACTGGAGCACTGGGAAGGAAGGATGCACAAAGAAACTCAGCTAGCAGCATGGCTGCAAAAGCTCTGTAGTGACTCCCCAGAGAAGAAGTGTTTGCTCTCAGATGCAGAGGATACTTTAGTCCAGCTTCTCATCCTAATCGTTTTGCTTGGTGGGATTTGGCTGCCTGAACTCTGTTTTCACAAGAGTGCTTGGACCACAAAGTCTCTGCATTGGTGCCTATTTGCTGGCTTTGGCTGATGCCTGGCAGCTTTTGGCTCTGAAACCTCTAGATCAGCAGTGACTCCCCTCCCCATACCCTGCAGAAAGGACCTGTCTAGTTTGCCCCCTTTCTGGAAGCATCTGAGGAGGATAATGGCCAGGCTTGCAGACATAAACGTTTCATTCTGGGGTTATTCTCCTCCAGATATTATCATCTCCAGGCCCAGCTCCTGGACTGCGTCACTGCTAGCAAGACTTGAGGCTGCAGCATTTCCTTCCTGAAGCAGATGGCTGAAAGGGGCAGGAGGGCATAGGGTAGAACAGCCTTGTTCAGCTGGAAGGGATGGCTCTGACTGATCACCCCTTTTCCCTTGGAGGGAAGCAAAGCCCTGATGCAGGCTGGCAGGGAAGACTGCCTGGGCAATGCCAGCTCAGTGTGGAAGTGTGGCAAGCAGCTGTGAGCAGGGATGGGAATACTGGCATTTTTGTATCTCCCTGCCTTTCCAGGCATGGGTGTTAGGATGGCCAATGACCATCTGGCCCACCTTCTTAGCCTGCTGTCAGAAGCAGTATGGTCCCTGCCTCCCGTAGCAGCCGTGGCCTCAAGCAGCCCCTCTCGCCCTTCATGATGCGCTCACAGGTCACAGGGTGACAGTTCCTGTGGCACTGGAGTGCCATAGCAAGGTGCCCAGCACGGCCAGAAAGGGCGGGTGGAGGGGTCAAACCAGGGGGTCTGGAGCTGCAGCTGGCTTGGGGAGTCAGGGCTGACCTCCCGGGAAGATGTCCTCAGTCTCCCGCTCCCCTCTGCCCTGCCCCAGCTTCTGTCCCTTCCACTCCTCCTCCCCAGGCAGCTCCGGGGCCGTGCGCGCAGCCAGCCCCGGCTGGGCACTGCGGGGTCAGCGCCGGGGCAGGAGCGGGCAGGGCGGGCAGGTGTGCCCTGCCGGGACGCGCCAGCCCGGCCGGGAGGAGGACGGTGCCCGCCGCTGCCCCGAGCTATCGGAAGCCATCTCTGCTCCATTTGCAGGACTCGAGCGCCTGAGCGGCCCGGGGTGGCTGTCGGCTTACCGTCCGTGCTGCAGCTTTGGACTCAGTTTATAACCAGATGTTAGGCCGCATTTCTGTGGTAAAGGTAAAGACCGCTGGCACTGCAGCGCCCGGCAACGCCACCTCCCCGCGGGCGCTGCGCCTCGCTGGCGGCGGCGCGGGCAGAGCGGGCAGAGCGCGGCGCGGGCAGAGCGGCGCCGGCCCCGGCCGCCCCTCCGCAACCTGCCTCCCTCCCTCCCTCACCGCCCGCCTCTGCAGCTGCCCTGTCTGCTTGCTCTGCTCTGCCAGCCTGGCTTGCCCCGGTCCGTCTGCTGCTTCGCCCGGCCGTCGCCTGGCTGCCTCCGGTTAGTTGTGAGCACTTCCAGCAGCACCACAGCCTCTAGGGACAGGAAAAAAGGGAGAGTGGGCACAGTGTCGCTGAATGCCAGGGGAACACCTCCAGCCCCCTCCCCATCACCAGTTAAAAAGATGCCTCCTTCCTTGGAAAGGGCCTGCTGAGCAAGGACAGAGCTTTTCCACAGCCTGTGGAGAGGGAGAAGGTGTAAGACCTGTCTGGGGAGGAGGACTTGCTCAATCCCAGACCTGCTCTCGATTGCTCAGCTGCTTTGGGGATGGATAACCTGGCTGCTGTTATACCAAACCTTTCTGGCATGTTTGAGGCTGTCCTCAGGCTGCGAACTGTCAGGGAGCCTGGAAAAGCTCTCAGTCTGAAAAAGAGGCACATTGGCTGCCCGAGAGAAACACCTCCTCCCTTGTGCTGAGGCTGCAGCCGGAGCTGAACCTCCCCCCGTGCCTCTCAGCCGTGACAGAAGGAGGAGGAAGAGGAAAAGCACCTAACAGGATGGGTTTCACCCAGCCTTCATGCCACCCTGAGCCATGGGTGACCCCTGGGGACACGGCAGTCCCTGCTGCTGTGGGAGGAGGGCTGAAGCCAGCGTGTTTGTGGTTGCTCTAGTTGCAGGCATTAGCCTCTGAGCTGAAGGCAGGTTTCACCGAGGCGATGCAGGAGCTGTCCCGGATCCAGCATGGCGAGTATGCCCTGGAGGAGAAGGTCAAGAGCTGCCGCTGCGCCATGGAGGAGAAGGTGGCTGAGATGAAGAACTCCCTCAACACCTTCAAGGTAGGACTGTTGATCTGTGCAGAGGCTGCAGAAGGCTCTGGGGAGACCTAACAGCAGCCTGCCAGTACCTAAAGGCTGCAGAGGGCCTGTTCCCAAAGGCCTGCAGGGACTGGACCAGGGACAATAGCTGCAAACTAGAGCAGAGCAGATTGAGATTGGCTATGAGGAACAAGTTCTGCAGCAGGAGGCTGCTGGAACACTGCAAGACGTTGCCCATGGAGGTGGCTGGGTCCCATCCTT
Source organism: Pogoniulus pusillus (assembly GCF_015220805.1). Taxonomy (NCBI): domain Eukaryota; kingdom Metazoa; phylum Chordata; class Aves; order Piciformes; family Lybiidae; genus Pogoniulus; species Pogoniulus pusillus. Next base: position 25,241,610 of record NC_087270.1, on the reverse strand, counting down.
GGAGATATTGAAGGTGAGGCTGGAGAGGGCTGTGGGCAACCTGCTCTAGTGGAGAATGTCCCTGCTGAGTGCAGGGGGTTGGACTGGATGAGCATTCTGTGATTCTATGATTAGCTTGTGTAGCATGAGGCAGCATTCCCCTGCTGGCAGTCCCTTCTGCTTGCAAAGATGAGCTGGCAGTTGTTTCACATGTGTCTGCTGCACTGCCCTCAGCTCTGTGAAGCTGCATTCCCACACAGCTGGGAGGAAGTGCTGCCTGTTTTGATTTGTTTCAAGAGGATAAAGGCAAAGGACTGGAGAGAAAAGCCTAGCAAGCAGGCTTGATTCACACTACAAACCAGGCAGCGCCTCCAGGCAGGTCCTGGCTGAGTGGCTGTGAGGAGGCAGAGGAACCATTGTTGTTCTTACGGCAAATGTTCCCTGTGGGGTTTTTGCTAAGTCAGTGGTATCTTGGGATGTTAAAGAAGGCTCTTACTGGAAAAGCCCTTTAATGATCCTGGTAAAGGGAGGGAGAGATTGGATGGCACCAGGCACAAGGCACTGTGCAGATAAACAAGGGAGGCAAGGAGTGTAAAAGCAGAGGTCTCAAAGCAATTGGAACCAGGACACTGCTATGGGGAAAACGGGGTTTAAAATTCAGATATGAGGAATTCTGCAAGCACTGAAAGGGAATGGATTGAAGCTTGAGGAAGGCAGATTGAGACTGGAGATGAGGAAGAAATTCTTGCCAGTCAGAGTGGGGAGACACTGGCACAGGTTGCCCAGGGAGGCTGTGGCTGCCACCTCCCTGGAGACATTAAAGGCTAGGTTGGGTGAAGCTTTGAGACACCTGGGAGGTGTCTCTGCCCATGGCAGAGGGGTTGGAATTGGATGAGCTTAAGGTTGTTCCAACCCAAACCATTGTATAAACCTATGAACGGGAGGGGCAAAGGCTGCTCTGCCCTCTGAGCCATGCCTGTTGTTGACTGTCCAAGCTTTAAGCTCCCAGTGAAGCCACCTCCATGCTTGTTAAAAGTCTCTCTCCTTCAAGTTCCAAGAAGCGTGGAGTCCTCTCTCCTCCATCCTGCTCTGCAACCTGCAGGAACTTCATGCATCAGAGGGCTCTGCATCCCAGTGAGGCTTGGCTGAAACTGCCCGGGGGAGGACATGCTGCCAGGGAGGTGCAGAAGGCCTTGTTTCCTTGGGAGGCCAGCAGGCTAAGGCCAGGAGGCTAAGGCGGCAGCTGCAAGGCCTGACTGGCTGCCGTGCGTCTGAGTGAGCGGCGCTGGGCTCTGAGCCACGAGCCACATGCGAACACACGTGTTCTGGAGAGCTCTGCTTCAGGCCCACCCCTGGATGCCAGTGTCACAGAGGGTATTCATGGGCACGAGAGATGATTTTTTTTTTTTCCTTCAAAATCAATAGTGTGTCTTAATTTTGATACTCAGGCCTCTCGCTGCCCACCCAGTAATCTTTTATCTAATGTTTAGCATCTTTGCAACAGTCATGAAAACATTTGAGATGGTTTGGGAGTCACCCACCTGCCCCCTCTGCTCTTATGAGATCAGCCAGACTAGACTCAGCTGCCTGGAAGTTAAGGAATTGATACCCGCCTGAACATGAGCCAGCAGTGTGCCCAGGTGGCCAGGAGAGCCAATGGCATCCTGGCCTGCATCAGGAATGGTGTGGTCAGCAGGAGCAGGGAGGTCATTCTGCCCCTGTACTCTGCACTGGTTAGACCACACCTTGAGGACTGTGTTCAGTTCTGGGCCCCCCAGTTTAGGAGGGACATTGAGATGCTTGAGCGTGTCCAGAGAAGGGCGACGAGGCTGGGGAGAGGCCTTGAGCACAGCCCTACGAGGAGAGGCTGAGGGAGCTGGGATTGGTTAGCCTGGAGAAGAGGAGGCTCAGGGGTGACCTTATTGCTGTCTACAACTACCTGAGGGGAGGTTGTGGCCAGGAGGAGGTTGCTCTCTTCTCTCAGGCGGCCAGCACCAGAGCAAGAGGACACAGCCTCAGGCTGCGCCAGGGGAGATTTAGACTCGAGGTGAGGAGAAAGTTCTTCACTGAGAGAGTCATTGGACACTGGAATGGGCTGCCCGGGGAGGTGGTGGAGTCGCCGTCCCTGGAGCTGTTCAAGGCAGGATTGGACGTAGCACTTGGTGCCATGGTCTAGCCTTGAGCTCTGTGGTAAAGGGTTGGACTTGATGATCTGTGAGGTCTCTTCCAACCCTGTGATACTGTGATACTGTGAATGAAGCTGTATTTACAGCTTAGCACAATTTACAAGCACACATATATACAATATACACATTTATAGTTACATACAGGTAGGTACAAGTTAAAAGTAATACAGAAACACAATGCCCCTCCCAGAAATCAGAGTCCCCAGGAGGGGGCTCCCAACCACCCCTGCACTCCTCTACCTTATCCCAGAGTCTGCCCTACGTGCAAGGTGAGCTGGAAGGATCAGGAAGGGGAGTTAGAAGCGGAATGATTAGTTGGGTTACACAGATCTAGGCAGAGCAGCAAAAGCCCAGGAAGAGAACACAGACACTGACTGACAGATAGAGACTCTGTCCTGTCTGTCTGTGCCCTTGGTTTCATACATCTCAGCAAACCTATGAGTGAAGTAGACATCACCATTATTTCCTTTTTCACAGCCTGTAATCTAATTTCTCTCATTAAAGTACTCCAATTAGCCTCAGAGCAGCACAACGTTAGACACAGGATTAAACAGAATCTGGAACACACCAGCAGTGATGCAAACGTTAAACTTCACTGAACTGGAAGAGAAGTTCTCATGTTCAATTACACTGCTTGCCCATTAGGTGGACTCAGGAAGCTCCTTTCTGCTTAGGCAGAAGGCACTCAAAATGAGATTACTTTTTTTTTTAACAGAGCTTTGCTACAGATTTACTCACAAATAACCTCCAGATTCCCCAGGACTAACTACAGCTTCAGGCAGTATCCTAAACACTTTCAGGGACTTCTGTTGGTGAATTGTCAGCCGTTGAGGGGCTTCTGATCTCCTGATCTCCCCAGGCTCTATCAAGGATGCTGGGGAAAAGAGGCAGATGATCTCTGACATGGTCCTGGTTCCTTTTGGATGATCTGTGTCCCTTGAGGACTGCCAGTCTTGGCAGAAGAGTTGCAGGTGTAGGCAGGATGCCTTGCGGATGCGTGAGCTTGGCACGGTGTCACACAGGCTAAGCAAGCCTATCGCCTGGAGGCATTTGGTGCCTATTCCTGGTGAGCTCAGAGTAGTTTCCAGGCAGACAAGCCCAAAGTATCCAGGCTCATTATTATGCAGCAGAGGTAGCCTATAGCTTAGCAGAGCATGACAGGATACAACAGCACCATGGCAGAAGCAATGGCAGCAGCAGCAGCAGCAGCAGCAGCAGCAGCACACTGTGCTACCTGCTCATCTCTTTTATCAATGTAGCCCAAGTCTAATGGGCCTTTGGACACAGATTAGCCAATCAGAATGGCAGTTAGCCAAGCTTAACTGTATTAGGTGAAGTCAGGGCTTGCTTTTACCTTTTTAGGGCAGAACAAGTTTGGACAGACATGGAGGCACCAGGCGTTTTTCTTTTCCTGTGGTGCTTCTCTCATCAGCAGAAGGAAGGAGAGCAGAAATCATGTCTGGGCAAGCCAGGACCTGTTTAGGCCTATTTTGGCCTTCCACAACATCCAGCAAAGGCAGAAGTTCTCCCAGTGTTTTCCACCTGTGCTGGCCTGGGTGAGCTGCTTGCAGGAGGGCCAGACTGCTCTTGCAGAGCAGCACCCTACAGCAGCAGCTCTCGTGCACAGCAGCCAGCACCCGAAGGCTGATGGGCACCCCGGCAACGCTGTGCCTTTGCCTGTTTCTCAGGAGGAGCTCAGCGATGCCAAGTCCATGATTGAAGAAATCAGTGCCAAGCAGGAGGAAATGCAGCAGAAAATTGAGCAGCTGCAGCAAGAGAAGCGTCGGGAATCACGGAAAGTGAAAGCTAAGTAAGGGCTCACGCTCCAGGGCTCTGGAAGTGCCAATTAGCACTGGTGTCTGTTTTGTTAATTTCCTTAATCTCTTCCTGATTGGACATGTGTGTCAGCCCTGATTATTAGCAGGAATAATCAGGAGCTCTAGCCTTCAGCTCACCTCAGGCTTTTAGACTCATACCCCCACAGGACAAAGCAGAAAAACATCCAAGCCTGACTGGGATTCCAACAGCAAAGGAGCCCCAGCAGCCCCCAGGGCCTGGTGAAATGCACAGATCTGCCAGAGACACGTTGGGGCAGGAATATTGGTGCAAGTCAGGAGCCTTCACCACTGCAAGCTACTGCTGAGGGCCTCCCATCTGGGCAATAGCAGGGCAGTCTTCCCTTCCAAGCACACAGGACTTGAAGGGCTCTTGATGGTGTGGTCAAGCATTGCCTATTCTGAGCAGGGTGATGCAGGAGCAGGTCTGCATGCTGCTGGGCCACTCTGTTGCTGCAGGGAAGCAGGTGGCTTGTCCACCTTGGCTCTGATGAACCCCCTTCTGAACACAGAGGTGAAAGATGAGTGTCCTGCTACCTTGATGCAGACACTTAGCCAATCTAGGCTAGCCCCTTAGCTAACAAAGCCATTGACTTAGATGAAATCTGCTTGCAAAAGAACAGATCTGAAATAAGCTTCTCCCATAGCCAGTGGAAGCTACTTCCAGAGCAGTGCTCATGAACTGCATCCAAGTCAACTCCACCAAACCCAAATCCTTTCATCACCTCTGCTGCAGCTGTCCTAATTCTGATTCTGCCTGTGTCTGTCACAACCATAGTGCAGGAGCTTCAGCTGTAGCCCTCATACTTTCCAACTGTCTTGCTCTTTGTATTTGTCCAGGAGAGCACAGAAGGATGACCACAGCTCACAGACAGTGCCTACACCTCTCCAGGGCAGCCCATTTCGATCCATTAACCTTCCGGAACCTGTCCTGATCAATGAAGACTTTACAAGTCTTTTACACAACGTGACTTATGAAAAAGGTAGGAGATAGAGTAAGCAAATGCAGCACCTTCCTCAGGAGAAAAACCCAGGGGAAGGGGACATCAGGCTCTCCTCAGGTGCCAGCAGCACGAGAGAGAACAGGGCTGCAGCACTACCCGCAACTCCGTGCACGCACGTTGGCACAGTGATTCAGGGCAGCAGACTTGGTGCTAGCCTGGGTTCAGGAGGTGCTGCTCTGTCTTCACTGTCCCAAAAGCTATTGCTTGCCTCTTCCAAGCAGAAGGAGGCAGGCTGGATCTTCTTCCTGTAATGCCAGAGGCACAGGCAGCAGCTCCTGATAAAAACACTACAGCCTCTGGATTTGTTTCTGTGTAAGGCAGCAGGGCACAGAAAAGAGGACCACAAGGGTTGGCAGAGAACATCTGGGCCACAAAATTGATCAGGGGCTAGGAGCACCTCTGCTACAAAGATAAGCTGAGGGAACTGGGGGTGTTCAGCCTGGGGAAGAGAAGGCTCTAGGCAGACCTAATAGCAGCCTGCCAAGACCTGAAGGGGCCTGCAGAGGAACTGTTTGCAAAGGCCTGCAGGGACAGGATGAGGGATAATGGCTACAGCAGAGCAGACTTAGATTGGATGTGAGGAACAAGTTCTGCACCTTGAGGGTAGTGGAACTGTAGCTGAGGCCACATCCCTGGGGATATTCAAGGTGAGGCTGGACAAGGTGGAGGGTGTCCGTGGTGGCTGCAGAGGGGTTTGGACTGGATGCCCTTTGGAGGTCCCTTCCATCCCAGACCATTCTGTAGTTCTGTGATTCTGGGGTTTGGACTGGATGCCCTTTGAAGGTCCCTTCTATCCCAGACCATTCTGTAGTTCTGTGATTCTGGGGTTTGGACTGGATGCCCTTTGGAGGTCCCTTCCATCCCAGACCATTCTGTGATTCTGTGGTTGATTCTGTGATTGATTCTGTGATTGTGGGGCCACAGCAGTGGCTGATTTAACAAGAGGACATGGCAGCTGGCACACAGACATAGGCCAGGCTGCTGTGTCACTGCTCTGTGCATGTACACACTGCAGGGAGAATGGCTGCCCCTTGCAGCTGCAGAAGCTGCTGACCCGTGGTGTTAGGCTTACACCTTAATGAGGAAAACACTGCCAACTGCCAAACACTTGTGAAAGTTGGGATCAAAGAAAAGGTGATGGACCAGAGCATTTTCACTGTAATTAACCTTGGGGTGTGTGTCTAAACTGGCCTAGTGCTTTCTTGCTGTTCAGATAGGAAAAGACTAGAAACAGGCATTCAAAATGCCAAGGAAGGGAGGGTCTGAATGAAGCCCATGTGCTGCTTTCTGCTCTGTTCTGCTCAGGATCTGGCCAGTTGCAGACACCTTCTGCCCTGCTCTGAGGTGGTACATGTTAGCCCTCTCCTTCACATGCTTCTCTCATCCACTTCCCTCACTGCCCCTGTCTTTACATACACCACTCCACTCTTCAGCAGGCTCCTTCCCACACATACATCACCAAGCACACCCCCAAAACAGCCTGCCTGCAGGTGCCACAAAAGCAAGGACTGCCACTGGAATGGGCTGCCCAGGGAGGTGGTGGAGCTGCTGTCCCTGGAGGTGTTCAAGCAAAGCCTGGATGAGGCACTTAGTGCCATGGTCTAGTTGATGGGACAGGGCTGGGTGCTAGGTTGGACTGGATGAGCTTGGAGGTCTCTTCCAACCTGCTTGATTCTATGATTCTAAGGATCTGCTGTAGTGGGAGATGTAACAGGGGGGATTCCACAGCGACAATGTGAGAGTCTGGAGGCTCTAACCATCCTGACTAGGCCTGGCAGGAGAAAGCCTCTCCACAGCTCTCTTCTCTTGTAAAGTTTCCCTTTGTTCTTCAACAGTGTCTGACACCAGGATCATGCCGATGGCAGAAGGAGGTGTGAAAGTGGTAGCAGGCCCAGGTAGGAAAGCACTTAACTGTCCAAACCCAGGGGGGCAATGACTGAGTCTGAGTGGAGGGAAAGCTTTCAGGGAACGCATTGCACAGCAACCTCTTTTGCTCCACCACGTACCTCTGGCATGCAGAGGATTGGCAGGGAAAGCCTTTCTGCTGCTCCCTTTTGCAGCTTTGCTCCTAAGTGCTCTTGCAGGGAGGAAGAACAGAGGCTTACTGATGTGTCCAAGAGTACCAAGAGTGCCACTTGGACACTAGAGAGAAGCAGCCTTCGGAGTGACTCGCACCAGCACAACTGCTGAGCTGCTTCTTTGCTCACCAATTTCCCTGCAGACCTCTCAGAACAGTTACAGAGAGGTTTTTTTTCTGGCAGAAATCAATTTAGCCAGACCTAAGAGAATGAGACAGTAAAGAACCTGGCCAGCAAAAAGACAAATGAGAACAACCCTGTAAACCAGAACCGCTCACTCATCCGGGTGGCTCTTGTTAAAACAAGAGGGAACAAAAGCTACCTAAAGTGGTTCACTGCAACCTAAACTCCAAGCATTTGCATTAATGCAGTTCCAGCCCGGTGGCTGCTGCACCCTCCCCTGCCTTCTCTGGGTTTTAGCAGCCTCAGGCTATCAGCGCTCCTGCTGCGGTATAAACGCACCACAGAGCCGTGGCAGTTTATATCCATCGAGAACAGCATTTCAATCCAAATGCCACTCCTGCTTTGTTTCTACAACACCTGCCAAGTCCAGAAGGGTCCCACAACTCTGAAGTGCAGCCATACTTGGAATGTAGTATTTTTCTTTTCCAGCATGTGTCTAGTTTGAGACTTTATTTGGCCTGACAATAAATGCTGGAAGAGTGCAGCCCTGGCCTTGCAAAAGCCTTTGCCACCTGCCCTCTGTTTGTAACCGAATGCTCCAAGGCTATAGCCCTTGTGAAGCACAGAGAATGCTTCCAGCTCTCCTTCTGGTTGCTGATGATGATGATGCAGGTTAGCTGCCTGCTGTGACCAGGATGTGAAGATCCATACAGCTGTTTGTCATTGCAGGAGCAGCCATGGAGACAGATGAGAGCCTTAAACCTTCCTTGCCGACAGAGGGGCAGTCAAAAGTTCATCTACCATCAACGGTGTGGAAGCAGCCCAAGGACACCAAGGACTGGGGAGATGAATACATCTCCAAAGAGCAGCCAGAGAGAGGGAAAGACATGGGCCAAAGCAGATACAGCTCAGCAGACACCGTTATATGTGAACCCTCTTTGGCTGGTAAGGACAGAGTGGGAAACTCTGGCTAGAAAGGCTCAAAGCAGCATCCACACCTAAGGTGTGCTGGCTGGGAACCAGTTTCCATGCAGATATCAGTTTATCCTGCTGGGGAGAGGAATGTCTCAGGGCCTCCCAGACTTCTGGCCTTTGTATCTGCTGGTCTATGCCACTGTCAGCTTCAGGTTACTGCTGAGATTGTGACAGGGCAGCTGCTTAAATGGGTGGAAAAAATACTTCTTGCCCTGCAGGAAACTCGATGGGAACCTCTGGTAGGAATTGCTTTGCCTTTCAGGCTTGTTTTGTTGTGCTTAGAAAAAGCTGCTGGCCACAGGGGTAACCACATTTGCTCTGCAGCTTGCTTAGCAAACTGTGGCTCCACTCACAGCTGAGGCAACACTGTGGAATCAGGCTAGAGTCTTCTCACTTGGGGAAAGCAGATACAGGAAGATAAGGCACTGGTGTCACTTTCTGACAGTTTCTCCTTTCAAGAGATCCCCATTGCTTTATTTGTTAACCTCAACCATTATCTTTTGGAAGCCAAAAGGCAGAACATTGCTTTGGAGCTGCTGGAGTCAGAAAGGAAATATGTGATCAACCTCTCCCTGATCCTGAAGATCAAGGCCACGTTGCAAGGGCCAGATGTGAAAAGGAGCACCAAGGAGAGAAGGTATCAGATTTAGTCTGCTCTTTTTTGGGGAGTTTTACTCAAAGAATCACAGAAACAGCCAGGTTGGAAAAGCCCCTCAGGGTCACCAAGTCCAACCCATATCCCTACTCTAAACCACAGCTCTAAGCACCACATCCAAACGAGCTTTAAACACATCCAGGTTGGTGGCTCTGCTTTGTCCCTGGGCAGCTCATTCCAATACTTGACCACTCAGGCTGGGAAAAAGTTTTTCCTAGTATCTAGTCTAAACCCACCCAGTCACAACTTGAGGCCATTCCTCTTGTCCTGTCACTAATGACCTGTGAGAAGAGACCAGCAGCAACCTCTCCACAGCCTCCTTTCAGGTAGCTGCAGACAGCCATGAGGTCTGCCCTCAGCCTCCTCTGTTTTACACTAACCATCCCCAGCTCCTTCAGTCACTCCTCATCAGGTTTACTCTCCAGGCCCTTCCCAGCTCTGTTGCCCTCCTCTGCACTGGCTCCAGCATCTCCACATCCCTCTTGTAATGAGGTGCCCAGACCTGGACTCGAGGTGTGGCCTCACCAGAGCAGTATTCTTTCTGCATTGTCCTCTCCCACTTTTCTTTCATCCATAAAGTGATCTCTGAACACTTCAGAGTTTATTTCTAGCTGAAAATTGCAGGCACTGAAAGGTTTTTGCAGTGATTAAAGACATCCTTGTCTGTCCTTGCATCTCCTCTGCCTTGCATCCCGAACTTACTACTTTGTTTCAGTCTCATTCCTAGTCCTATCTCCCGTTCTTCCTTTCATGAGCCTCCAGCCTGGGTGGGGACAAAGCTTTGCTCATTCAGTGCTTGCTTCTTCCAGTCCTCAGCTTCAGCTCTAGAAGCTGCTATGGGCAGAAGCCCCTGGCCAGTGGCTTCCATGCATCAGTCTGGGCAGAGATAGGTATTTACACACAGAAACAGGAGCAGTGAGCCTGGCCCAGCCCAGCAGAAAACCCCAGCACTTACTGTCACTGCATTTGCAGTGACACTGAGCTGGGAGGGAGTCGATCTGCTGGAGGGGAGGGGATGCTGCAGAAGCACCTGGCCAGGCCAGTGGGCTGAGGCCAATGGGATGAGACTCAGCAGGACCAAGGGCAGGTCCTACACTTTGGGCACATCGACCCCATGCAGCTACAGACTGGGGGTGAGTGGCGGAGAGAGCCTGGCGGAGAGGGACCTGGCAGTGCTGGGGGACAAGGGCTGGGCATGAACCAGCAGCGTGCCCAGGTGGCACAGAAGGCCAATGGCATCCTGGCTTGTATCAGGAACAGTGTGGCCAGCAGCACCAGGGATGCCATTGTGCCCTGTACTGGCACTGGAGAGGCCTCACCTGGAGCACTGTGTGCAGCTCTGGGCCCTCACTGCAAGAGAGATCCTGAGGGGCTGGAGAGGGTTCAGGGGAGAGCAATGAGACTGGGGAGGGGGCTGGAGGAGAAGGCTGCTGAGGAGAGGCTGAGGGAGCTGGGAGGGTTCAGCCTGGAGCAGAGGAGACTCAGGAGGACCTTAGCACTGTCTACAACTACCTGAAAGGAAGCTGTAGTCAGGTGGAGTCAGGCTCTGCTCCCAGACAACTTGTGACAGGAGAAGAGAAGCTGTGCCAGGGGAGGGTTAGTTCGAGTGTTAGGAAGCACTTCCTGCTGGAAAGGGAGAGACTGGAATGGGCTGCCCAGGGAGGCAGTGGAGTCACCATCCCTGGAGGTCTGTCAGGAAAGCTTGGATGCGGCACTTGGTGGCATGGCTTAGCTGATGTGGTGGTATTGGCTCACAGGCTGGACTTGATCTCAGAGGTCTTTTTCAGGCTCAGTGGTTCTGTGGTTTGCAGAGACCAGCCCCTGCAGCACCCCAGATCCCAGAGTGGGAGACAGCTCCTACAGCAACTCCCATCTTTGGCCTGGGAGTTCCCAGCCCCCAGCCACATTGGGAGCCCAGTCCTTGCTGGCTCTTCCTTTGGCTCTTTCACTGTCCCTAGGAGTCCCACAGCCAAGGAGTTACTTAACAGAAGTCCACGCTGGGCCATGTGGTACCTGGCTTGCTGTGGACTTGTTGAAGCGGTTAGATGACACAAGCAGCTCCAGCTGAAGCATGACTGTGCAAAGGGAATTCTCCTTTTCACCCTTTTCCCCTGGGACCTTTCCATCTAGCAAAGTGTTTTGATATCTGACATCTTCATTCTGATTCTGGATGAGACCAGCACAAAATGACAGAAGGGCAGCAGCAGGTTTTGACCAAGGGCCTGACAAGTGAGACAACACACAGAGCTGGGGAGCATTGCTCCAAGCACTCGATGGGATGGCTCAGGACCACAGTCCTGCTTCATTAGCTACAGCAGCATTGCCTCAGGCTTTTGAGTTCAGCAAATTCTGGTCAGCTACACAAGGCACTGGAGGGCTGACCCCAGAACCCTTCCAGCTCCCTGCCTGCCAGAGATGGTACCTGCATGTCCAGAGCAGCCGGCACAGGCTCTCCTGCTGCAGCCAGCAAGAGTAGTTAGTAATCAGCTGTAGTTAACAGTTAACAATGCCTTTGTTTAAAGCCAGCACCCACGAAGGTAGTCTGCAGGTGGGCAGACGTGGGGCTGAGCCTCTGCTGGGTGTAACCAGCCCCACATGGCTTCCCTTCAGCTTCTTCCCCAACTCGCTGCGCTACCTGGTCCAGCAGCACGTCGACTTGCTTCACGCCCTGCAGGAGAGAGTCCTCAGCTGGCCACGCCAAGGCATCCTAGGAGACATCTTCCTGAAGTTAACAAACGATGAGGTATGTCACAGCCCTGCCCGGGCTCTCCTGCTGCGCTGCTGGCCCACAGGTGGGCTCAGAGACCTCGCAGCAGGGGGGGCCATGCTGTGGAGCTGTGGCTAGGGTAAGGCCTTTCAGCCAGCCCCTTTGAGCAGAGTCCCAGTGCATGGTAGCCTCTTTGCTGCTGCATGGCTGCTCAGGGTGCCCACATGCCAGCTCCCCCCCGAAGAGGGGGCACACAGTCACCTAGCACAAATACACCAGGTCTGAATGTGGTGGCAGAAGCCACAGGTGAACCTCTGATGGCTGCATTGTGCTGTCCCCCCACGACACTTGCCTCGTCGCTGGCAAGTGGATGGGCAGGTCCCTTTATCCTCTGTGCTTTGTAGCCCCAAGTAAAGCAGCACCACCTTGCCAGGGGCAAGCTTTGGTGGGATTAACAGCGAGGCTTCTCCTGCAAGGATGTGTGAAAGCTTATCTGATGCTTTAAACATTTGAAGAGTCATAGATCAGAAAAGCTTCTTCCTCTCTAGCTTCTCTACCTCTCCCATCTGCTATAAAGCTGTGATCAGCAGTTGAGCACATTGTGAACACATAAACAGCCTTTCTTGAGAAGTCCCAAGCCCTGAAAGCTTCACGCAGTGCTAGCAGCTCTGCTGCACTCATGAGCTCCCAGGAACCATGGTGGAGAATCAACAGTTCCCATCCTGCCTAGCTCTGTGACCAAAAATCTCCCTGAAGTTTCTTTCTTCTCTTTTCATTTTTATTTTCTTTCATTTTCTTTTTTCTTTTCTTATTTCTTTTATCCTTTTATTTTCTTTTACTTTTCTTTTTCTTGTATCTTTTTCTTTCTTCTTTTCTATCTTTTCTTTTTCTTTTATCCTTTTCTTTTTTTCCTCTTTTATCCTTTTTTCTTTTCTGTCTTTTTTTATTTTATTTTTTTTCCTCTTTACTTTTATTTGTTTCTATTTTCTTTTTCTTTTTTTTTTTTTTCTTTTCTCTTTTTCTTTTATCCTTTTATTTTTTCTCTTTTCTTTTGTAAGAATAACTTCCTGGACTGCTATGTTGCCTACCTGAGGGACCTGCCAGAATGCATCTCTCTGATCCACGTGGTAATCCTGAAGGAGGTAAACTTTCCTGCCTGATTCACAGGACGAGATCAAACTGCAAGGGAAGCATTCAAATCTGCAAGGTGGTAAAGAGCAAGATCCCCTCCTGGGATCAGTGCTGGGCCTCACCTGGAGCACTGTGTGCAGCTCTGGGCCCTCACTGCAAGAGACATCCTGAGGGGCTGGAGAGGGTCCAGAGGAGAGCAATGAGACTGGGAAGGGGGCTGGAGGGGAAGGCTGCTGAGGAGAGGCTGAGGCAGCTGGGAGGGTTCAGCCTGGAGCAGAGGAGACTCAGGGGGACCTTATTGCTGTCTACAACTACCTGAAGGAAAGCTGTAGTCAGGTGGGGTCAGGTTCTGTTCCCAGGCAACTTGTGACAGAAGGGGGCATGGCCTGAAGCTGTGCCAGGGGAGGGTTAGGTTGGATGTTAGGAAGCACTTCCTCAGGGTTAGGTTAGATCATGGAAAGGGTGAGTAGACACTGGGATGGGCTGCCCAAGGAGGTGGTGCAGTCACCATCCTTGGAGGTCTTTAGGAAAGCTTGGATGTGGCACTTGGTGGCATGGTTTAGCTGATGTGGTGGTGTTGGGTCACAGGCTGGACCTGATGATCTTAGAGGTCTTTTCCAGGCTCAGTGATTCTGTGGTGTGAGCCTGGACCCTTTCCTGGTATGTCTGCCCACAGTAGGACTCTTCTGCCAATCTGCTGCTTGTGTGCCCAAACACTGCTCTCCCAAATGCTGTGTGGCTGACAGGCTCTCCCAAAGGCAGATCTAACCTGTGCCCAAAGCTGTGTTCCTGCTCTGCCATGTGCTGGTGCTCAGCCCTCCCAGAAAGCTTGCCCATGCACATGGCTCCAGACCTGTGCCAGGCAAACAGTGTCTCTGGGAAATGGACAACTCCTCCCAACAGGGAGACACAAGAGTGAGGCTGAGGACAGTCACTGCTGCTCAGCTTCAGCCTGGGGTCAGAGACTCAGAGAATGGTTGGGTTGGAAGGGACTTTGAAGCACATCCAGTTCCAACCCCCTGCCATGTACAAGGACACCTCCCACCAGCCCAGATTGCTCAAGGCCTCATCCAGCCTGGTCTTGAACACCTCCAGGGAGAGGGCAGCCACAGCCTCCCTGGACAACCTGTGCCAGTGTCTCCCCATCCTGACTGGCAAGAATTTCTTCCTCCTTCTCCAGTCTCAATCTGCCCAACTTGAGCTTCAACCCACTCCCTCACATCCTGTCACTGCAAGCCTCTCTAAGCTGTCCCACCCCAGCTCTCCTGTAGCTCCCTTCAGATTCTGGCAGGCTGCTCTAAGGTGTTCCCTGCAGCCTTCTTTGTTCTGGGCTCCCTCAGCCTGTCCCCACAGGGGAGGTTCTCCAGCCCTCTTTGATCTAACACCCTTGATTCTTGAGATTAAATTCAGAAAGCTAAATAGAGAGGTAGTTTTAATGGGCAACCAACCCACACTGGCTCACTTCCAGACATCTTTATTTCAAAGTCAGTCTTATTTTGTTCTAATTTATTTAGGCCTAAACTCAGAATTTCATCCTGAACAACAGCATCTACCTGGGGTTCCAATGGAACTTAACTGGTGCACTTCAACCACCACCCCCTGCTTCACAAGGCTCTCACGATCTCCAAGCCAGGGAGTTTCATCGTTCATCAGCACAGCTGATGGAAGGAGTTTCAAACAGCCCTTCCAGAAGCAGGACCATCACATGGCTTAGGTTGGAAGTGACCTCAGAAACTGGCACCTCCATTCCCTATTGTCTCGTCAGGTGCTAAGTCCTGCACCTGGGTCACAACAACCCCATGGGGAGCTCCAGACCTGGGGATGTGTGGTTGGAAAGCTGAGACCTGGAGAGGGACCTGGGGGTGCTGGTTGGCAGTCAGTGCCCATGAGCCAGCACAGCCCAGGTGGCCAAGAAAGCCAAGGGCAGCCTGGCTAGGGTCAGAAGCAGGGTGGGCAGCAGGGACAGGAGGTGCCCATCCCCCTGGGATCAGCACTGGGGAGGCCACAGCTCAAGTGCTGTGTTCAGCTCTGGGCCCTGCACTGCAGGATACTGAAGGGATGGAGCCTGTGCAGAGCAGTGCAGTGAGGCTGGAGAAGGGCCTGGAGCAGCTGGGCTGTGAGGACAGGCTGAGGGAGCTGGGGGGGTGCAGGCTGCAGAAGAGGAGGCTGAGGGCAGAGCTCATTGCTCTCTGCAGCTCCCTGCAGGGAGGTTGGAGCGAGGAGGGGGCAGCCTCTGCTTCTTGGTGCCAAGGGGCAGGAGCAGGGGAAATGGTTCCAAGCTGCCCCAGGGGAGGCTCAGGCTGGATGCTAGGAAATATTTCTGCCCTGGAAGGGTTCTCAGACCTTGGAATGTTCTGCCCAAGGCAGTGCTGGAGTCCCCATGCCTGGGGGTGTTCCAGCAGCCTGTGGAGCTGGTGCTGAGGGACATGGATTAGTGCTGAGCCTGCAGTGCTGGGTGGAGGGTGGGGCTGGATGAGCTTGGAGGGCTCTGCCAAGAAGATGTGTTCTGTGATCCTGTGATTCTGTCACACACAGCTGCCACTTGCCTGCTGTGCTCCTGTGAACTGTTTGAGCTACTTCCACTATAGCTACTCACTAAACCCCACAAGCACTTGGAAGCAGCCACATTTTAAGGGAGGGAGAGACACTGAAGTTGCTTTCTCCGTTTCAGGTAGAAGAAGAAATCAAGTCTGATCTCTACATTCTGTTCTTCCACATAGTGCAGCGAATCCCTGAGTACCTTATTCACCTACAGGTAGGGCCCCAGGATGCAAACTCTCCCCTTGCAACTCTGAGTTAAGAGCTGGTCTTCAGGCCTGACCAGGTAGAGGGCTTCTGGCCAAGCCAATGAGCCCTCTGAAAGGGAGAGCCAGCTGAGAATGGCTTCATTTGGCTGATTGTCACCTGGAGCTTATTGCTGTTTGCCACTTTCTCCATTTGTCCTGACAGAATCAATTTTTGTCCACTGGGCAGCTGAAAACTCTGCTGCCTGCTGCTCTGGGAGAAGAGGAGGCCAGAGATGGGGACTATCTGCTCTGAGCCAGCTCCCCTGACAAGGCTGGCCTCTTTGCTGGGTGGGCCACATGCCTGGTAGCAGAGAGACTGCGAGGGCAAGAGGCTGCCAGGGGCCAGCAAGCTCTCCTACACAGAGCCTGCTGATCAGGAGTTCCAGCTGACAGAAGGGCTGTCTCAGCTGTACTAAACCATGTCGGAGAAGGCAAACGAGACAGAAAGCAAGCCTTGGCAAAGCGAGAGATCAGGCCGTTGAGGCAGAGCTGGGCTCCAGCAGTGCACACGCGTCCCACGGCTGCATCCACAGTGCCTGCTTGTGCATTTGCACTGCAGCGGGAGGCGGCAGAGCCCACCCACATCCCCCCAGAAACCCGTGCTGCCTAGAACAGCTCCCCCAGAGCCGTGCCGCGGGCACTGCAGAGCGCTAATTCGCCTCCTCCCCAGAGGGTTAGGGCACCCTCCAAACAGCCTGCTCTCCTCTGTGCCCCAGAATGTCCTGAAGTTCACGGAGCAAGAGCATCCTGACTATTACCTGCTGCTAGTGTGCGTGCAGCGCCTCCGCGTCTTCATCTCCCACTACAGCCTCCTCTTCCAGTGCAACGAGGACCTGCTCATACAGAAGAGGAAGAAGCTGAAGAAGTAAGCACAACATCAGCTCATCCTATCACCAGGGAAAGGGAGGTGTGTGGGAAGCCTGCAGACAAGGGGGTTAGGACCAGACACGGCCGACAGGCGCAGCTGCTCTGTTGAACTAAAGCCAAGCACAGGAATGCTGGAGGAGGCCACTGCTGGTGTTTGTCCTCCAGACCGAGGGCAGAGTTGGGGTGGGTCCCTCTTGAGTCCTTCTGAACAGAGCAGCCACATCTTTCCTGAGCACTTTTGAGTCCTTAAACTGACAGCAAAGTCATTTCCTAGTGGGAGAACACCTGGGGACAGAGGACTTAACTGCTTTGGAGCCTGGTGGCCCTGGTGGGTGCCAAGGCTGCTGCCTGGAGCCCTCCTAGGCTGAGACAGAATAGTGTCACCTTCTTATACCGGGGGAGCAGGTTGGGAGAATGAGCCTTTGAGACAGACTGTGATAGAAATGACTTTGCATGTAGATTCTCAGCTGCTGGTGCAGAGGAGTCTCTTGGAATCAGGACTTTTTACTAACACCAGACTCTGGTTGCCTCTGTTCCTTGTGATGATGCACTGGAGAAGCAGGACAGGACCAAACTTCAAGGGAAGCTTACAAATCTGAGGGTGGTAAAGGGCTAGAAGAACTGCTGGGGAGGGCCTGCTGTCAAGGAAGGCACTAAGAAGGCAGCAGAAAGCAAACATCCCTGCAGACCTGGGGGTGGGGGGTGTACAGGTTCTTCCCTGGGGCAGGCAGAGGTGAATGGGACCGCTTAGGTCCCTCCCAGCCCTGTTCCCTGTGACTCTACAGGCTCCTGCTTATTCCCTGCCTTGTTTCTTAGCACGACGATGGATTTCTCCTCCCTCAGGTCATCCCTGGTGAAGCTGTACAAAGGTCTCACCTCCCAGTGCACAAGCCAGGAGGTTTCTCCAACGCCCAGCGCAGCCTCCATCCGGGACAGCGGGATCCACTCCGAGGAGACAATCCAGGCCTTCCCCCCAGCACCACCCTCTGGCACCACAACCCCGTAAGCCTCTGCTCCTGCTAGAAGGCTTCCAGAAGGGGCTGACTGCTGCCTCCTCACACAGACAATGCCAGTGACAGCAGGCAGCTCCAGACTGCCATTGCCAGGAGCACTCACAGAGCCACAGGTTGCACTGGGTAGGCAGGGACCCTCCGAGGGCATCTTGGCCAAGCCTCTGCACTCAGCAGGGACTCTGCCCTGCCCCACTTCAAAACCACTGATTGCCCTTGGCCTATCCCCACAGGCCCTTCTGAACTGTCCCTCCCCAGGCTGCCTGGAGGTCTCCTTCAGATATTGAAACGCAGCTCTCAGGTCTGCCTGGAAGCTTCTCCTCTCCAGGCTGAACAGCCCCAACTCTCCCAGCCTGTCCCCACAGCAGAGGCTCTCCAGCCCTCTGAGCATCCTTGTGGCCTTCTCTGGACCCTCTCCAGCAGCTCCAGGTCTCTCTTTGGTTGGGGGCCCCAGAACTGGCCCCAGCCCTGCAGGTGAGGTCTGAGCAGAGCAGAACAAAGTGACAGAATTCCCTCTCTCCACGAGCTCCACCCTAGCACTCCAAGCCCTTCTAAACAGCCCCTCCCCAGCCTTCTCTTCAGACACAGAAGTGTAGCTGTCAGGTCTGCCCTGTGTATGGATGGAGATAGAGGGCTGGAGCCTTTCTGCTGTCCATTCCCACATTGCTTACAAGGACAAAGACTTCATAGCTCTACCCAGGGCTGTCTGTCCGAACAACATCTCAAGGAAGAGACACATTTGCATAGGCCTGGCAGCAGTGTGCAATAGCAGCAGCCTGCACCCCACTGAATGCTGGGGTGCTTAGCACAAGATCCCAGTACAAACAGGCTCAGACACCAGACTAGTTCAGAAGACCTGACAATCTGTGTCTGTTTCCAGCCTGCTAAGAGGAGCCAGCTGAGCAAGGAGCAGCAAAGCACACCAGACTTGCCTTTCTTCCCACGCCAGCATTTGGGCTGCTGTGCTTCCTTACAGCACCTGACACTAACCAGGAGAGGTTGGCTTCACTGTTCTGAGTCCCTCTCAAGTGGCAGATCAACCACCAGCCTCCTTCTCACCAGACTACCCAAGCCAATCTCTCTCCCCTTAAAGGCATGATGCTTTGTCATGCCCCCTCTATTCTGCTCTGCTGAGACCCCACCTGGAGTACTGCATCCAGTTCTGGAGCCCCATTGCAAGAAGAATGTGGAGGTGCTGGAGCATGTCCAGAGAAGGGCCACGAGGATGCTCAGAGGGCTGCAGCAGCTCTCCTGTGAGGACAGACTGAAGGAGTTGGGGCTGTTCAGTCTGGAGAAGAGGAGGCTCCCAGGTGACCTTCTTGTGGCCTTCCAGGATCTGAAGGGGGCTACAGAAAAGCTGGGGAGGGACTTTTTAGGCTGTCAGGGAGTGACAGGACTGGGGGAATGGAGCAAAGCTGGAGGTGGGGAGATTCAGAGTGGATGTGAGGAGGAAGTTGTTGAGCAAGAGAGTGGTGAGAGGCTGGAATGGGTTGCCCAGGGAGGTGGTTGAGTCCCCATGGCTGGAGGTGTTTAAGGCCAGGCTGGCTGAGGCTGTGGGCAGCCTGACCTAGGGTAGGGTGTCCCTGCCCGTGGCAGGGGGGGTTGGAACTGGCTGATCCTTGTGGTCCCTTCCAACCCTGACTGATTCTGTGATTCTGTTCTGTGATTCTTGACATGCTTCTTACTCCAGCTGACTGATTCTATGATTCAGGCCCCCATCTTGGTAGCCTCAGTTGGCCCCTCCCCAGTTTCCCCACATTCATCCTGCACAGAGTGCCCAACATGGGCCTGGGTGGGGCCTCATCAGCACTGAACAGAAGAGGAGAAAATAAGCCTCCACAGCCCTGCTGGCCATGCAGGACAGAGCTTGTCTTGTCTGCCATGTCAGCTGCATGCCCTGGCATTGGCTGTAACCCCAAGTTCTGCCATCCAACCCACACCCCCTCACCTGGCCTGCTATGTGGGGCACATCTTGCCACATGAGGCTTCTGCCACCCCCCTCCCTTCCTCGTGTCCCCACAAGACAGCAGTGGCACTTTCCTAAGCAGTGCTCCTCAGGGGCCGTGGAGCCACTGTTTGGCAAGGGCTTGCACCTTCAGCTTCATCGGGTGCTGACTGACCTGGAACACATGGAGGGTAGGAACTCTCCAAGCACTCCTGCCACACTTCTGGGGGCAGTCACCCTACTCCGGAGTGTGCAGCTACTCCCCTTCTGCAGCTGCAGAGACAACCAGGGCACAGGGAACTAAGACACAGCCCCTACACCACAGGAAGGGGAGTGCAACCCCCAGTGCAGATGGAGTGGAGTGCGATGGGGGAGCCTCAGCTCAGCTCCTCCTGGTGCAGAGTACAGAAGGCAGCTCAGGCTGCTGGATGAGCTGTCCCACTCCTGCAGTCCCGCTGCAGTTCCCAGCTCTGTTACTGTGCTCCAAGCTGTCAGACCATCTTTTGGCCTCAAAATCCAGAGAAGGGAGCTGGGGGAGTGAGGGGCAATGAGAGCTGGTTCCTCAGTCATCCCTCAGTATTCTGCTTCCTCCCCTCTGTTCCTTACTTCGAAGGCATTTGATGCCCCAGATGAAGAAACCCCAGCCAACCGTGATGGACAACATCCAGGCTGTGAAGCCTCCCGACTGGGAGATGGAAAGCAGAAAGCACGAGCGGCCAGAGAACATCCTTGCACCCTCTCAGCTCACCGAGCAGGAGCTCAAGGCTCTGACCACCCCCCTGCAGTCCATCCCCGAGATGGAGTACGAGGCGCCGCCGGCCGACGCTGTGGGAAACCCCGAGAGAGCCATCAGGAGCTCCGTGGAGCTGCTGCAGGACGCCAGGAACTTTGCACCGAGCTACGAAGAGTTTGACTACCCGGGGGAGGTTTTCACCCTGCCGGGCCCCTACGAGGACGACACCTTTCAAAACCTCGCCCTCTTTGAGAACTGCTCCCCGGCCTCTTCCGAGTCCAGCTTAGACATTTGCTTCCTCAGGCCCGTTAACTTCACCTCGGAACCAGAGAGGACAGATCACGCCCTGCAGCCGCTGCCTAAGAGCTGCACGCCCGTCAGCAGCAGCACCTACAAGCGTGAGATGTTCCACAGCAAAGGGAAGCAGCTGAGCAGGTCGCTGAAGGAGCTGCCGCGGAGCGCCGAGGGCGTCAGCACCAGGCTGTACAGCACACGCAGCAGCAGCGGCAGCCGCCTGCAGCAGAAGCAGGAGAGGAACATCCAGCCCCACATGCTCTCAGCCTCAGCCCGAAGCTCCCAGCGGAGCT
This sequence comes from Pogoniulus pusillus, assembly GCF_015220805.1. NCBI lineage: Eukaryota > Metazoa > Chordata > Aves > Piciformes > Lybiidae > Pogoniulus > Pogoniulus pusillus. The sequence goes on along the minus strand of NC_087270.1, from coordinate 25,221,009 downwards.
ACTTCCCCCCACAGAGAGGAGCGAGTGAAAAGCAGAGCTTTTTGGAAGTAAGGAGGCTTAAATAGGAGGAGGAAAAAACCCAAACCCTAAGAACCAGGCACGTGGTGGTGGTGCGGCGGCGGCGGCAGGGTCCCAGGCACAGTCAGGGCGGCACATGGCAGAACAGCTCCCAAGGCCACACATTCCAAGCCCTCACCTGCATGCAGCTCCTTTACACACACCCCCCACCCCCCGGGGCGTGAGGCACACCGCTGAGTGCCAGCTGGAGCACCTCTGAGACCAGCCAGCTTCTGGTGTGCCTCCAGCTGCCACTGAGCTTCCCCACCAGTAAATGCTGCACCTGAGCAGGGGCACCAAGCCGGGGGGTCAGCTGTGCCAGGAGTGCTGGGGGAAGAAAGTCCAGGGACTCAGCACCAGATGCTTAGCTGGTGTCAGCTGGCATGACTTGCCCAAACTCAGCCCATTTACAGCAGCAAGAGTTTGCTCCGTGGCTTTTGTTGCATGGATTGCAGACCCACGCTGAAGTCCGTGTGCAGACAGACAGAGCCCAGGAACTGTGCCCCTCAGATGAGCACTGACAGTGGCAGGTGGCACTCCTGCCCCTTGGGGACAGCAGGCCCTGAGCACTACCTTCCTACAGTCTGCAGTGCCTGCTCAGAGTCATCTTTGAGCTGTCAGAGGGGAAGATCTCTTGAGACTTCCCGGGGAAGAGGCGGAGGGTGCTGTAAGCTGCTTAGGTAGTTCTGTCCCTGCTGTCTGGAGAAACTCCCTCCTGTTAAAACGAGGTGAGGTGCAGAGAAGGCTCCCAGAGATGGGAGGAATGTTCCAACAGCCTGACTGAAAAAGCAGCAAGGTCACCTCCAAAGAAAAAGAGAAAAAAGCCCAGTGAGGGAGGGAGGTGGTGGAAGGTTGAGCAGGGGAAATGAGGCCGGCAGAAGAGCCATAGGGGACACAGACCCTCTCCCCCCACCATGAAACAGGCTCCGGTGAGCTCTTTGGCACTCACTTCCACAGCAGGGGGCAGAACTGCAGGACACCTCCTCCCTCCCTCAGGAGACCACCCTGGCAGTGGTGGCCACAACTGGAGAAGAGGGACTTTGCCTAGAGCCTTGCTGAGAGGAATGCAGTGCTCTTCTGAAAGGGAGGAAGACCTCTGGGGGGCACACACTTAGCAGGTGGTGTGTGTGCTGATGAAGCCTTCTGCCCCACAGATACAAACCCAGGCAGCAGCAGACCCAGCAGAAGAGTCTTTCACACCATATCAGCTCAAGAAGTCTGAAGCCTCCCTGCCTTAGGGTAAACAGAGCTCATGAGTAAGGAGAGGGTGGGAAGCTCCTTCAACTGCCCGGGCTGGCTTGCTCCCTTATTGGCCAAGGGGGCTCCTAAGGCCCTCCTGAACAGCTTAGCAAGTAGGCTCCAGTTTCCTCTGCCAATGCCTCTCCTTCCACTCCTCTGCCATGGGCTCAGCCTCAGAGCCAGCCACACGCTCTCTGCAGAGGTGCCAGTGCTGCCCAGGCCCAAGTGACCTCTTGTCTCCCAGCCTCACCAGCACCTCCGCACCCAGCAGGTCCCTCCTAGCGCAGAGACAGAGAGAGGAGGGGGCACGGATGCGAGGTTGCAAACGCTGGTTAAATTGTCTTTTCCCTTTTAGGAGCTGCATGCAGAAGACAACACCAGGTTCTGCCAGAAGGATGACAATGAGCAAACATCCTTCAGCGACCACAACCCGCGGCACGAGCCCAAGGGGGGGTTCCGCAGCTCCTTCCGCAAGCTCTTCAAAAAGAAATAAGCAGCCCAGAGAAAGGCAGGCCACAGCCCAGGTGCCACAGTGCTTCCCCGGGGGTCCTGAGGGTGGAGGCAGACAGCAAGGCCCCAGGATTCCCCCTAACGTACTGGGTGGAGGGGTGAGGGAGAGGAGATGCTCACAACTGCCTTACAAACGCATCCTGCTCTTCCTAGCGCAGGGCAGGGCCAGGCTATGGGTTGAAGGGGAGCTCAGCCAGCACAGGCTGTCCGATAAGCACAGGAGCTTGCTAGCTTTCACCCCTACCTGACCTAACCTTTCTCAGAGTTTCTCAGAAAGCTTTGGCTGAATCCCACTGTCTTCTCCTCTCCGTTATCCCCCGGCGCTGCCCGATGTGCCCCCGATGTGCCATTCATCTTTGCTCTTCCGTGGTCAAGCCAGGTCGGCTTTGGGGCTCCCCCACAACATAGTGGCTACCTTTGCAGCCTTGGCTTCCTGGCCAGAAGTCTGAAAGTCTCCTCCTTCCTCCACTTCAAGCAACAAAAAGCCAACCCCCACCATCGAGCAGCAGAAAGCCAACCCCACCATCGAGCAGCAGAAAGCCAACCCCCACCATCGAGCAGCAGAAAGCCAACCCCCACCATCGAGCAGCAGAAGCCAACCCCACCATCGAGCAGCAGAAAGCCAACCCCCACCATCGAGCAGCAGAAAGCCAACCCCCACCATCGAGCAGCAGAAAGCCAACCCCCACCATCAAGCAGCAGAAAGCCAACCCCCACCATGGAGCAGCAGAAAGCCAACCCCCACCATCGAGCAGCAGAAAGCCAACCCCCACCATCGCGCAGCAGAAAGCCAACCCCCACCATCAAGCAGCAGAAAGCCAACCCCCACCATCGAGCAGCAGAAAGCCAACCCCACCATCGAGCAGCGGAAGCCAACCTCCACCATCAAGCAGCAGAAGCCAACCCCACCATCGAGCAGCAGAAAGCCAACCCCACCATGGAGCAGCAGAAAGCCAACCCCCACCATCGAGCAGCAGAAAGCCAACCCCCACCATGGAGCAGCAGAAAGCCAACCCCACCATCGAGCAGGAGTGCCAGGAGACCAGCTGGCATTACCATGCTGGTTCAAGAAGGCACCTTGATCAGTAACATCCTTTCTTGTGGCCTCCCTGCACTCCCCAGAACCCTCCCTCACACTTCAGGCAGTGCTGTACTTTGAACTCTGCTCTAGCAATCTCTGCCCCTGCTGTTGGATTTGCCTGTGTCTCCAGACAGGCGATGCAGGCTGAGCCCCAGGTCCTGCCACCAAAGAGACTCTCCTGGACCCTGTCACCTCTGGAGACACTGGCACCTGGCTGCAGGCCTGTATGACACCTGAAATGCTCTCTTGGGCCTGACACCACCATCACGTGCTGCACCTCGCTTGGGAGCTAGAAGGGAAGCACCGGGGTGGGAAGGTCCCTGGTGCTTCACCATCACAGTCACCAGGCCTCCTTATTCTGCACAGAAACTCTGCCACAAGACACACAGCACCCTCCTTGCACCCTGCGGTGCCAAACCCTCGGCGACGCTGTCCTCTGCTGCAGCAGAGGAAGAGCTTTAGTTAAAAGCCAGGCAGGGTGAGAAGCGCAGCCCTCTGCTGTGATACTCGTGGCGTAGCCCAGCAGCAAGAGCACCGCTGGCTCAGCGCTGTGCCGCTAGCTGCAGCCGGGGCATGATGAGGGCAGTTTCCAGAGGAAATGAGGCTCCATCACCTTCTTTGGGCAGATTGGCATACTGAGGCCAACGGTAACATCTCGTGGGAGTTCACACAAGGCCGTGATGTTAGTGACCTGAAGCTCCACCAGAAGTGCAAAGGGTCTGGCTGCATGGCTCTCCTGGCAGGGAGCATGGCATGGGGAGGGTCCAGAGCAGCTACCCATGGCTGCAGTGGTTAACAGCTGCTGCAGATGCAGGGCCTATAGCTCTCTCATAGTGCTGACTGGACAAGATAGTTCCCCCCACACCCACTCCTCCTTACAAAGAGGAAAGAAGTATCATTTACACCCACCCCCACCCCCCCAGTCTCCCACCTTCTGGAAACTATTTTGGGAAGACTCCTTTCAATTTAAGGTTTTACATAACAAAAAAAGCTTCTATCCCTTCCTCTCCCCCTCACATCCTTCTTAAATCACAAATCCCCTGGCCTTTCCCACTCAGGACCACACCACACTGATCAGTGCACCACGGCTCCTTCTTAGGACTAGGCAGCTTTCAGCCAGACAGAGCAGGGCCAGGACAGAGCAGGGTAGGACTTTTACAGCCGAAGCCTCGGCACAGCCTCTTTGCTCAGCACAGGCATCAGCCACAGGCAGGCACAACCAGAGGGCTACAACATCGACGAGTCTCCGCTGCAAGGCACTGATGCTGCCAAGGGCTCTGATGCTCCTGTCCTTGCTCTCCCAGATAACAACACTCCTGTTCTTCACAGAACAAACCTGCTCCTCACACTTAGCAGGAAGATGCCAGGTCAGAACCTACTTGCTAACATCTCCTGCATGAGGAAACCCTTGCAAAGCAGCCAACCTTTGCTTGTACAGCACACGTGGATGTCGGCTTCTGCGGTAGTGACTTTAGGCTGGGTCAGAACTGATGGTTATTGCTTTCTGATCCTGTGGCAGTTCTCACTTCCAGGCCTGTATTTATCACCTGAGATGTCCTTTTACCTGCTCAGAATCTGCAAATGTAAATAAAATGAACTGCTGTGAAGCTCAGCACCGCAGACGAACACACAGCCTCGTGCAGGCCCCTATCCAGCTCTGCCCGTGACGTTCGTGTGTGCTCTGGATTGTTTTCTTCCTCTGCCAAATAAATGCTGCTTTTAAATAATGTTGCTGGCTCCTGGGCACTCTGTCAGCCACAAGGCTGCACTCGGTAAGAGGAAATTCATGGTTCTCATGTTCTTTCCTGAGACAACATCACAGAGTTACAGTGTGGTAGGGGTTGGAAGGGACCTCCGGTGATCATCCAGGCCAACCCTCTGTCAGAGTAGGGGCACCCAGGGCAGGGCACCCAGGAACACATCCAGGTAGGGCTTGGAAAGGCTCCAGAGAAGGAGACTCCTTCCAGCCAATTCTGAGATTGGATGAGGCCTCAAGCAACCAAGTCTAGTTGAGAGGTGTCCCCACTCATAGCAGGGGGTTGGAGAAGATGATCTCTGAGGTTCCTTCCAGGCTGAGCCACTCTGGGATTCTAGCAAATGAAGCTAGAGGTCTATTTTTTATAGCTCCTCAGAACTCCAGTTTGATGTCTGTTAAAAGTCTTACTTCTATAAAAACACTCTTTGGGAAAGAAACCCTCTTCTTTATCATCAGGCCCTGGCAGTTCTTCTTTCAATCATAGAATCAACCAGGTTGAAAGAGACCTCCAAGCTCATCCAGTCCAGCCTAGCACCCAGCCCTATCCAGTCAACCAGACCATGGCACTAAGTGCCCCATCCAGGCTTTTCTTGAACACCTCCAGGGACAGTGCCTCCACCACCTCCCTGGGCAGCCCATTCCAATGCCAGTCACTCTCTCTGTGAAGAACTTCCTCCTAACATCCAGCCTAGACCTACCCTGGCACAACTTGAGACTGTGTCCCCTTGTTCTATTGCTGGTTGCCTGGGAGAAGAGGCCACCCCCCACCTGGTTACAATGTCCCTTCAGGTAGTTGTAGACAGCAATGAGGTCACCCCTGAACCTTCTCTTCTCCAGGCTAAACAACCCCAGCTCCCTCAGGCTCTATTGGTTGGAATTTCTGCCCTTCAGAAGCTGTGAGGTTAATAAACACGTGGGATTCCTGCTCTTTAACAAGTGGCCTGGATGTTTGCTGCAGCAATGTTCCGACTCTGAACATTGCCCTTGGCCAGCTTCAGTTTCAGGCCCAAGTTGCAATCAAATAGCTGTGGTAGCTTTCTTGGCATTTACAGACTGTGGGAAGGTAGACTTGAGAGCGCTGCAAAGAAAGATAACATCCAATGAGGAACTTCTGTGCTGCTTCAGAGATGCACAGAACTTAGCAGGATGGCAGGGGAACAGCTTCTGTGACTGCTGTCATGCTGCACTTGCAAGAGTCACAATGACAGTTCCAGATTATAGAATCACAGAGGGTGGGGATTGGAAGGGATCTCCAGAGATCATCCAGGCCAACCCCCTGCCAGAGAAGGGTCACCCAGGGCAGGGCACACAAGGACACATCCAGGGGGGCTTGGAAAAGCTCCAGAGAAGGAGACTCCACAACAACCTCTCTGGGCAGCCTGCTCCACGCCTCCAGCACCCTCACAGGGACAAAGTTTCCCCTCCTGTTCCCCTGGCATCTCCTCTGCTCCAGCTTGCCCCCAATGCCCCTTGTGCTGCCCTTGGCCACCCCTGAGCAGAGCCTGGCTGTGTCCTCCTGACACTGCCCTGCACATCTTCAGCACAGCACTGAGGGCAGCCCTCAGGCTCCTCTGCTCTAAACCCCAGTTGGCCTCAGCCTGACCTCAGCAAGGAGGAGCAGATTCCCCTCTCATACCCTTCTGGGTTTGCATCCCAGCATATGAGGATCTTCTGGGCTGTGAGTGCACACTACTGGCTTCTCATCCACCAGTACCCCCACATCCTTCTTGGCTGGGCTGTTTTGGATCTCTTCACTGTCCTGCCTTTATAGGTACTAAAGGTTGCCTTGATCTGGGTGTATTTGGAATCCTAGCAATTCCAAATTCTCAGAGGGCTTTTTTGAGTTAGGACCCAAGCTACATGAAGATGACCAAACCCAGGTGATGCTTTACTATCACACCAGAGTGTACATAAAAGTAGAGATCATGAGGAGAAACAGCAAACCCTGTGAAGTCTCCCAGCTCTGCTTCTGCTGACCTCTCCCACCCTGCCTGCAGTCTGCACTTAGGCTGATTTCTATCCATACACACATCAGCACTCCAGAGCAACAGCAGCTCATGGAGCCTACACACAGGCATGTTTCATTGTGCAGGCCACATTCCCATTTCAGGCCACAACAGACCAACCACAATGGTCTGAAGGCTCTGGTAAGGCAAAAGTGGCCTCCTCTGGACCTCTCCAGCAGCTCCAGGTCTTGTGTTGGGGGCCCCAGAGCTGGCCTCAGCCCTGCAGGTGAGGTCTCAGCAGAGCAAAGCAGAGCAGAGCAGAGGGGCAGATCCCCTCTCTCCATCTCTGGCCACGTTGTTTTGGATGCAGCCCAGGCTGCCCTTGGCCTTCTGGGCTGCCACTGCCCATTGCTGACTCTGGTCCAGCTTTTCACCCACCAGCATCCCCAGGTCCTTCTCTGCAGGGCTGCTCTCAATCTCATCACCCCCAGCCTGCATTGCTGTCAAGGGTTGCCTGACCCAGGTGCAGGACCTTGCCCTTGGCCTTACTGAACCTCATGAAGTTCTCCTTAGCCACCTCTCCAGCATCAAACATTTTCATTTTCCATGTGACAAGTATCAGTAGTGCAAACACAGTCCAGATAAGAAGCCTTTAAGTAATTATCAATGCTAATCAAGCTGTCATTTGGCAAACCAGAGCCTCAGCAGTTGCATTTTAAGCCCTCTCTTCTCAATGCAACAACGTTTGATTCTCAGCCTTGTTTTCCTGTTTGCAGTTCAGTCAGTAGTGTGACTGTCCCATTCTGCTGAGCTCCAGAGCACATTCAGCTCAGGTTCTTTCATGGTGACCATCACTCCCTGTTGTTCAAGACCCTCACAGGCACTTTTACCCTCAGCCACAAAGATGCAGAACAGCATTCCCCAGCTCATGGTGGGATACACAGACCTACTGACATTCAAGGAACCTGTTGATTAGCAGGTTCCATGTGAGGTCTCTTTCCAGCTGAGAAACCTAACCACTGGATTATTATGGAATCACAGAATGGTAGGTGTTGGAAGGGACCTCCTGAGATCATCCAGTCCAACCTCCCTGCCAGCGCAGCATCACCTGGGGCAAGTCACACAGAACACACCCAGGTGGGGTTGGAAAGGCTCCAGAGAAGGAGACTCCACAACCTCTCTGGGCAGCCTGCTCCAGGCCTCCAGCACCAAAGAACTTTCTCTGCATCTTGAGGTGGATCCTCCTGGGTTCCAGCTTGCACCTGTTGTGCCTTGTCCTGTCACTGGGCACCACTGAACAGAGCCTGGCACCTTCATCCTGACCCCCACCCCTCTGGTATTGATAGACATTGATCGGATCCCCTCTCAGCCTTCTCTCTGGTGTGACCAGCCCCAGGGATCTCAGCCTCTCTTCACAGCAGAGATGCTCCCGTCCCACAATCACCCTCGTGGCTCTCCAGTAGACTCTCTCCAGCAGGTTCCTGTCTCTCTTAACTGGAGATCTTCAAACTGGACACAGCATTCTGGGTGTGGTCTCAGCAGGGCAGAGCAGAGGGGCAGCAGAACCTCCCTATCCCTGCTGGCCACATTTCCTTGCTGTACCCCAGGATGCTCTTGGCCCTCTTGGCCACATTGCTGCCCCATGCAGAGCTTGCTGTGCACAGCACTCCAAGGGCTTTCTCCATGGAGCTGCTTTCCAGCAGGGCAACTCCTAACCTGTCCTGGTGCCTGCTGTTGCTCCTCCCCACATGCTGAACTCTGCATGTCCTTACTTCACGAGGTTCCCTTCCCCCAGCTCTCAGCCTGTCCAGATGTCGCTGGGTGGCAGCACAGCCTGGCAGGTGTCAGCCGCCACCCTCAGTGTGGTAGCATCACTGATCCTGCTGAGCATCCACTCTGTGCCCTCATCCTGGTCATTGATGAAGGGGCTGAACAAAACTGGATCCAGTACTGACCCTTGCCTGAAGTGCCTGCAAAACAGCACAGACAGGAGTGAACAGAAGAGGCAGAGATCAGAAAGTCTAAACTTAAGAACTTCACTGATGAGTTAACTGCTCAGACAACACTGGCAAAGAATGAAGATCATGAACTATGTCTCCTGGAGCTGAAGGAAACTTTTTAAAGCTCCCAAAGAATCTCCTCCAAAGCCAAGGTTTAGAGATTCATAGATTTGTTAGAAGAGACCTTGAAGATCACCTAGCGCCAAGTCCCAAGCTCCAGGGGCAGGGACACCTCCCACCAGTCCAGGTTGCTCAAGGCCTCATCCAGCCTGATCTTGAACATCTCCAGGGAGGGGGCAGCCACAGCCTCCCTGGGCAACCTGTGCCAGTGTTTCCCCACTCTCACTGTCAAGAATTTCTTCCTCATGTCCAGTCTCAATCTGCCCTCTTGAAGCTTTAAACCATTCCTTCTCCTCCTGTCACTCTCAGCCCTTGTCAAAAGTCACTCCCCAGCTGTCTTAGAGCCCCTTCAGGTACTGGAAGGCTGCTCTAAGGTCTGCCTGGAGCCTCCTCTTCTCCAGGCTGAACAATCCCCAACTCTCCCAGCCCGTCCCTGCAGGGGAGGCTCTCAGCCCTCTAAGCATCTTTGCTGCCTCATCTGGACCCTCTGCAGTGGATCTTCATTTTTCCTTCAGTTTCCAGGGAAGTGTTTCAGAAGAACATTGTTAAGGAGATGAAAGAAGGAATGTAAGTGAGGCATTTCAAGGTGTGCCTGCGATGAGAGCTGCCATTCTTGAGGAGATCACAGCACTGCCTGAAATGCAACAACAACGCTGCAGGATCCATGGGCACAGACCAAGGGCAGTGAAGCCAGCACTCAAAAAGCCTCATCCTGTGCTTGGCATCCCCTCCCACGACACAGCTGTCCAAGAGGCTGGGATGCACCCTTCTTCCACAATGCAAACGGGGTAGAATTTGTCCTTGGAGCCACAGCCATGTGCCCTCTGAACCGAAGACGAGAGACTTTGCACTTCACATACAACCTCCAGTGAAGCTTGTAGAGCCTGTTCTCCTCACTAGCTGCCAGGAGCTGAGCCCAGAGGTTCGTGGATACTTACACCAGCATGGGCCCCACTGAGCTGTGTTTGGGACAAGGAAACCTGCTGAAAAGGGTAACGCTGCTGAGAAGTTCTCTATCCAGGTTCTTAGCCACACAGGAGCTGGGAGATGTTTTCTAAGTTACAACAAGGCAGCTTCTCAAACACCAGAGTGTTTGCTTTGAAAACATGCCACAACCATACACACACACACACACAAATCAATCTATCTGTCTATCTATCTGTCTGTCTATCTATCTATCTATCTATCTATCTATCTATCTATCTATCTTTAGACTCTTGTTAATAAATACATCCACTGAGTTAGAAGTATGTCGAATCACAGAACGGTCTGGGTTGGAAGGACCTCCAGAGGTCATCCAGTCCAACCTCCCCCGCGGTCAGCAGGGACATCCTCCACTAAAGCAGGTTGCCCACAGCCCTCTCCAGCCTCACCTTGAATTATCTGCAGGCGTGGGCCCCAACCACCTCCCTGGGCAACCTGTTGCAGCAGCCTCCTGGTGCAGAAACTTGTTCCTCACAGCCAATCCCAATCTGCTGTTCTCCAGTTTCAGACCGGCGTCGCGCTGCAAACGGGAGCTGTGCGTTTGTCCGGGGAATAATGTAACTTCTGTCAGCCAAACATATCTGTATCTTTATTTCAATTAAATTAAAACCAATCTGCAAGGATATTTATGCAACGTTCACTATATACACATGATTCTGTTGGTTGGTTGGTTTGCAACTTGCAAGGCAAATCCTAGGCAGGTTTGATCAACCTATCGTTAGCGAAACCATGGCAACAGCTATGGGAGTTGACTTTGCTGAGTGCTGCTTTTCAGAGTGACTGTTTCCATGGCGTTGGCTGGAAGAAAAGGAAACAAAACAACACCACAAAGGAGAAAAAAAAACAACCCAAAAAAAGGAAAAACAACTAAAAGAAGAGCTGCTATGAAATGGATTCTCAGGAAACCTTAACAAAAAGAGGGTGAGATCATCCAGCAGAGGTTAAGAGTCTCCCCTAAACGCAGCACTGTGTTTGCTTGGGATGAGATTGCTGCTTCCAAACGAACCAATAAACCAGAGCTCCTTGAGTGATCTGCAGACTTCCATCTGCTCTAGCTGAAGAAAGCAATAATTAGACATTATGCTTCCTGGCAAAAAATTTATTTGTTGTTTGGTTGGGTTTTGTTTTGTTGGTTTTGTTTTTTTTTTAACTGGCACCATAATAGTTCAGAAAAATAATAATAATAATAATTAATAATAACAACATCATCAACAACAACAACAATAATAAAGTACCTCTTTGGTGAAGCCTAGGTACCCCCCCTACTACGCGTTGTAACGACTTGTAAACAGGACTGCAATACAGTGCTTTGCCTTAATTCTAAGCTCAGTTAAGGTACCACAGATCTGCCTCGACGAAATCCTTCTCAGCGGTTTGAAGGGAAAGTGTTTGAAAAGCAGGGGGAGGAAAAGCGAAGGAGAATTTCAGGAGGAGGAGGATACAAAGTTCCCTGTTTGAGAGTTGAGTTTAAACCAAACCAAAACAAAACAAAAAAAAAAAAAAGGAAAAAAAATAAAAGAAAAACAAACAAACAAACAAACAAACAAAATAGTAAAAAGTGCATAATGTTTTTCATTCCCAGAACCTGTGCCACCGGATGCAGCCGAGGGATGCCAGACTGCTTCTCTGCGCTGGGCATCGCTGCTCACAACCCGAGAGCAGGCTCTGGTTGACTACCATCCAGAACCTGTGCCCTCAGATGCAGCTAGGGGATGCCAGACTGCTTCTCTGCGCTGGGCATTGCTGCTCACAACCCGAGAGCAGGCTCTGGTTGACTACCACTAGAACCTGTGCCCTCGGATGCAGCTGAGGGATGCCAGACTGCTTCTCTGCGCTGGGCATTGCTGCTCACCACCTAAGAGCAGGCTCTGGTTGACTACCACCCAGAACCTGTGCCACCGGATGCAGCTGAGGGATGCCAGACTGCTTCTCTGCACTGGGCATTGCTGCTCACAACCTGAGAGCAGGCTCTGGTTGACCACCACCCAACACCTGTGCCCCCAGATGCAGCTGAGGGATGCCAGACTACCTCTCTGCACTGGGCATCGCTGCTCACAACCTGAGAGCAGGCTCTGGTTGACCACCACCCAACACCTGTGCCACAGGATGAGGCTGAGGGATGCCAGACTACCTTCTTTGCGCTGGGCATTGCTGCTCACCACCTAAGAGCAGGCTCTCGCTGACCACCACCCAAAACCTGTGCCACCGGATGAGGCCGAGGGATGCCAGACTACCTCTCTGCACTGGGCAACATTGCTCACTGCCTGAGAGCAGGCTCTGGTTGACTACCACCCAAAACCTGTGCCACCAGCTGAGGCCGAGGGATGCCAGACTCCCTTCCTGCTCACCACCCGAGAGCAGGCTCTGGTTGACCGCCACGCAAAGCCAGGCTCTTCTCTTGCCCGAGGAAGGCTCCCAAGTCCGTTTTCCGCTACAATCTTTGTCCCATTACCTTGAACAGCTGAAAGGAGGAGAAAGTGAAGCACTTTTTTCCCGCCAGGACGCCTGGCGTTAGCCACTTCTGTTTCTGTACACTGCATTTCCAACCTCTCGGCGAGTTTTTGTGTGTGTGTGTTAGTGTTTGGCATACACACCCCGACTCCTTGGCACCATGGGGTTCAGTGCATCCATTGCCAGCAACAGACGTAGCACCAGGAGGCCGCGGCTGGCGGGGCCCGCGGCGGGCGGCTCAGGAGGAGTGGGCGTTCTCCAGCAGCGGCGGCCCGTCGCGGTGCACCGAGGGGTGCGTGTGCTCCCGCTTGTACGTCTTGGGAGGAAGCTTTGGGATATGTTGAGAAGTGCTTTGCCGCGGAGGGACGGGCGGGCCGGCGACCGAAGGGAGCTCCACGTCCGGCGGGATCAAAGGCGGCGATGGAAGGTGCCTCCGTGCTACATGTGGAGAAGGCGTCTGAGGGGGAGGAGGGGTGAAGGGAGAGGGACTGTTTGGGAAAAAGGTGTTGCCCAGTTCGCTTTTTCTGCCCAGGGGCGGAGGCTGGAGGTGCAGCGGTGAGCTAGAGAAAACATCCGGAGTTCGCACGGGCTCCCGAGGCGGCAGGACGGGAGGGCTCTCGGGAGGGTCGGGGATGCAGGTCCGGTCAGGCACCGAGTACCTGGGGGAGTAGACCTTGGAGGTGGGCTGCCGAGGAGGGATGGCTGGCGGGCTGTCCAGGTGGGCAGAAGCCATCTGCGGGACACAAAGAGTTCATGCAGCAGCGCTCTGGAGCGGTTGTAGGGTAAGGGAGATTTAGAGTTAAGCGATAGGACTGCGAGGAGAGTCCTGCAGAGACTTGGGGGAGGGCACAGGACACAGTAGTTGTTCTTCAGTTCTATTTTCCTGTGCCTCTCCTCTCTCTGCTCCAAACATGTGCTCTGGGTGGGGGAGAGAGAGAGAGAGGCCTCCTCCTGGCCTTCCTGGGGGGCAGTTTGGCCTACTGAAGCCTACTGATGCTGAGAATGGGGAGACAGGTTTTTGGCTGGTTGAGGCCCACTAAGACAGGTGGAGAACCAGGCCGAGGCAGATTGCTTTGTGTATATATATTCCCTTTATGCTTGTATAGCTTTTCTACTTTTGGTTACTGTTGTAAAATAGCCTTTTCCATTTCATTTCCAATTCTCTGCAAGTGTCTGCATTCACTCCCTTGGGGATAAAAGACCTTTCTGTGTTCCTGCCCTGAGCAAGAGTGACAATGAGAAACAGGACCCTACTGTGAAACCCAAGCAGAGCTCCTGCCCTGCAGCTTGCTCCTTTCTAGCTAAAGAGGAGACACAGCAAGCGGGTGCAGAATGAAGGTGGGCTGTAAGGAAGCAGAAAAGGAGTGGCAGTGCCTGAAAAACACTCTTCAGGGGGGCATGCAGACAGAAAAGACAGAGACTGGATGTGCAGGGGCAGAACAGGGGTGTGCCAATACACAAGTGAACAGGCAAGGATGGAAGGAATGAAGATGCAGGGAGAGGGATGAAGGAACGAAGATGCAGGGAGAGGGCCGAAGGAATGAAGATGCAGGGAGAGGGCCGAAGGAATGAAGATGCATGGAGAGGCCTAAGGGAATGAAGATGCACAGAGAGGGCCAAAAGAACGAAGATGCACAGAGAGGGGTGAAGGCAAGGCAAGGACTGGTCAAAGCAACAATTTCCATGCTAGTTCCATGTCTGCTTGCTGGGTACATATGAGGCTCTTCCAGCACTTTTCCCAGCATATGGTGATTAACAATCCCCAAGGAAATGAGGAAAAGGGAGAGGCAGATGATGCTGAATATGGCAAAAAACCCTCCCTCTGCTCAGAAGACAGAATGAAGCTGTCAGGACTATGGAAGGGAACAGCTCAGAAACTGCAGGCCACAGCGACAGGGTAACTGATGTCCAACAGCCCATCAGGTACACGATGTTTTCAGTGACACAGGGATGTGTTCAGTCCTGCAGGCTGACAGCACAGTCACCTGCAGCATGAAAACCACCTGCTGATCAACCATATACAAGCTGTCCTCAGGGACATAAATGCTCCCAAGTCATTTTGAGTGGGGTGTTCAAATCCACCCAGTTCTCTGAAGTCACAAAGCAGCTCCCACTGAAATTAAGGGACGTCTGACTCTGGTAAACAAAGATTGGATCAGTTCCCAGATGCCAGATAAATGCAAGAGAAAAACACAGCAACGACTCAAGGAGGAAGGCAGACAGGGTGGGTAATTAAGGAGGGAAAAGCAAGCACTGAGTATCACAGCTTTGGGGTCAAATACTCTACAGAACCTTTCCAGAGGACTGAGGTATGTGCATCACTTTGCATCCTCACTGTTCTTCCCCTTTACCCCTGCTCACACACTCCAAAATGAGACCCTGGGACAATTATCACCGAGGGGAAGGTCTGACTCAAGTTCTCACAAGCAATGCCAGTGCCTAAGCACAGCAGAGTAGTGGACAAGTGACATTTCTAACCTTAAATTTCTGTCCTGTCTGTTAATTTTCATTTGTGTGGGATCAGGATGCAGTGAGGCAGAGCTGTGAAGACTCTTTTCCCCACACAGTCCTTCAAGAAACAGACGCACTACCTTCAAGAGTTACTCTTCTAGGACATCCTGCTCTCTGCTCCCAGAAAGAAAATCCAGCTCTTTCTCTTCTCCTTACTTACTTTTGATGGGGAGGATTCAGCTGGGGCAGACTCTGGTCTTCTCCGTGGAGGAACTGGAGGGGGGACATGAGCTTCATCTGAAGTTTTGGTGAAGTTTATGGATGACACAGAAGCAGATCCTAGTGGAAACAAAAAAAACACTTCTGAATAAGATGAATTTCGCTTCAACTCACTGCACTGCCTGTATTGCTGCCAACAGAGGTGTTGTAAATCATGAAGCAGTTGATCACAAAAAGCAGCATAATTTGAGAAGGTTTTAAAGAGAGGCAGTGAAGCAATCTCCACACAAAGTGCTTTCTTTACCTGCAAAACATCTCTGTGCTTCTTTTGGAGCCTCAGGTAAAGCTCTGAGACAAAATCCCCACCACAAAGTTGCTTTTCTATCACAAAAGTACTAAAACAATTATCCTGAACGTACACTTCATGGGGCAACCCAAGAATGAAGAAGTATCTTCTGGAGAGGTATTTCAGCCACCTGGCTTGGACATTCAGCAGTGGCACTGCTGTGCTAATCAACTTCATCTCCTTGTGGCAATCAGTTGAGTCCTACAATGGCTCAGCCTGGAAGAAACCCCAAAGCTCATCTACTCCAACCCCCCTGCCATGGGAAGGGACACCTCTCACTAGTGCTGGTTGCTCAAGGCCTCATCCAACTTGGCCTTGAATACCCCTAGGGAAGCAGCATCCACGACCTCCCTGGACAGACTATTCCAGAGTCTCATCACTGAAGAAATTCTCCCTCAGTTTCAAACCATTCCCCCTTGGCCTATCTCTAGATACCCTCAGCAGCCTTCCTGCAGGATCCCTTCAGGCACTGGTAGGCAGCTCTAAGGTCCCCCTAGAGCCTTCTCTTCTCCAGACTGAACACTCCCAGCTGAGGGCACTGCTGGCTCCTGAGGAGTTTCTCAGCAACCAACACCCCTCAAGTCTTTTTCTTCAGGTCTATTCTCAACCCACTCTGGACCCAGCCTGTATTTGTCCCTGGGTTGGCCCAACCCAGCTGCAGGACCTTGCACTTGGAACACAGGACTAATCTTGTACTTCACCTGCAAGAACTCACACATGAAACAGGCTATGCTCTGCAGGAAAGCCACCCATGGGCACTGAAAGCAACTCAGCATGGCAGGCAGCAGCAAACCCAACAAAACATCCATTGCTGTTCCCATTGCTCACCATCAGATACTCACCAAATACATCCACCACACATTTAAACACACAGCAGCAAATCCCACACATCACAGAAGCACAGAGGGGTAGGAGTTGGAAGGGACCTCCAGAGGTCATCCAGGCCAAGCCCCTGCCAGAGCAGGGTCACCCAGGGCAGGCCACACAGAAACACATCCAGGTGGGGTTGGAAAGGCTCCAGAGAAGGAGACTTCACAGCCTCTCTGGGCAGCCTGCTCCAGGCCTCCAGCACCCTCACAGGGACAAAGTTTCCCCTCCTGTTCCCCTGGCACCTCCTCTGCTCCAGCTTGCCCCCAGTGCCCCTTGTGCTGCCCTTGGCCACCCCTGAGCAGAGCCTGGCTGCGTCCTCCTGACACTGCCCTGCACATCTTTAGCACAGCATTGAGGGCAGCCCTCAGGCTCCTCTGCTGCAAACTGCCAGCCCCAGCTCCCTCAGCCTGGCCTCACAGGAGATGCTCACTGCCTGCAGCAGCTTGGTGCTCTAGGCTGGACCCTCTCAAGCAGGTCCCTGAAGTCCCTCTTGACCTGATGGTCCCAGAACTGGACATTGTATTCCAGATGTGGCCTCACCAGGGCAGAGTAGAGGGGGAAGAGAACTTCTTTTCACTGATTTACCACTATCCTTCTAATCCACTCCAGGATGCCCTTGGCCTTCGTGGCTCCTTGCTGGCTCATAGGCACCCTTCTGCCCACCAAGCCCCCCAGGTCAAACTAGGGAGAACCTGCCTCGACCTGCTGGGCACACTCTTGTTAACACCTCCAAGCATGCCACTGGCCTTTTTGGGCACCAGGGCACATTGCTGTCCCATGAACTTCTTATCAACCAGGGCTCCAAGGACCTTCTCTGTGGAGCTACTCTCTAACAGATGGTCCCCCAACCTGTCCTGCCTCAGGAGAGTAGTTCCTCCTCAGGTGCAGGACTCCACACTTGTCCTTGCTGCACCTCATGAGGTTCCCTCTGCCCAGCTGCTTCACCTGTAGAAGACTAAACACGATTTCAGCACACAATCTAATCTGCACAGTTCTTGGTGGACTACCTATCAGCACCTACTTGCATGAAAAGGACTGGAAGGATCTGAGTCAAAAACACTGCAGGCATCTGTGGTGCTTGAAGTAGCAGAAGCAGGGGGAGGGGTGAGTGGAGTCCGGGGAGAGTTTGGTGCCGATGCTGTAGCTTCAGTCTCGCTCTCTGGGATGCGGCTGTAACTGATTTTCCTTGGCTCCTGTTGCAGAGGTGTGGGATGTCTCATGGTACCTGGCCTTGGGTTAGAGGGACGGACACCTGGAGACTTGAGAGGATAGCTGTATTTTTTGGGCTGAAATAATGGGGGGGAAAAAAAAACAGTATCATAAAAACTCAGAAGTAGAGAAGATCGCCTGAAAGCAGTTGGTATTTATGAAGTCAGAGCTATCTACAGTGACTTCTGCTATCTGTCAAAGACAAAAGGAAGCAATTGATGGGGAGAAAAAAGAAAAAGCACATTGAATACTAACAAATCTTGGTGGAGGTTTGACATTTCGGGGCTCTATCTCGAGTGACTTGTTGAACAAGTAATCGGTAAATTCTGTTTCCAGGCTGTTTCCCATTGGATTCAGGTTCTCGAAGAATCTCTGAAACACAAGAAGGTAGAAAACCTGCCTGGATCATTTGTTTCTACTGCACAAATCATCCCAACTATTCATTCCAGAGAGGAGAGAAAATCCTGGAGTCAGAAGTAAGGAAAGATTTTGAAGTTACTAAATCTGTTCATTGCCAGCCCTTTGCCTGGTCATTTGGCTTGAAAACCAACTGTGCAAGCAGCCTAAATATGTTCTGCAGTGCAAAAAAACAGACCAGGTTTCCTCAGGCATCTTCAGAAGAAGCTGCAAGTGGTCCATCTTTACACTGATGCAAGGAAAAAACGCTTTCACCATGTGTTTTTTCAGATGCTGGGGAAAACAAGAGCATAAAATAGTGTAGAATCTCTTAAGCTAATTTGTTCTGTGATTCTCTGAAAGTATACAGCCTGGGAGAGAAAAAGGGGAAGGGGAAGAGGGAAGGGGGAAGGGGAGAGGAGCAGAGATAGGATTGAGAAGACCACAGACCAAGGAGATCAAAGGACAGGATAAAGCCCAATGTGTGCATGAAAGCCACCAAAAGCCATACACCAGTGCTGCCAGGTAAAGCTGGAAGCCAGAGCAGTGTGGCAGAGCAGAAGAGAGCTGGGCTCGCTACACAAATGACACTGAGAAGCTGGTAGGTTCTCTTTCTTTTGGACACTCAGCAGTGTAAAGCCATCTACCAACAGTCCCAGAGCTGGGGGGGAAAACCCAAGCAGATCCCCAAACCCCACGGAACCGCAAGCACTGAGTTTTCTGTCCCTTCTTAGAGTGAGGCCCAAAAGAGATTCGATGAGAAGCTTTCTGCTCATCTCTGACCCATCCTGATGAACCTCTCTGAATGAAGTCCAGCCTTAAGGACAAGCAGTTGATACAGACAGCCTAGAAGCAGTTCAGTGCATGGGCTGGGGGACCCAATGCCACTTACCCTGATGTCAAACTCCACTCTTAGACAGTAGGGCTGGTTCTGGTACTGCTGTATCTCTCCAGTGATTTCAGCCACCTTCCTTCTCTTACTGAAGTTTATGAGTTCTTTCCCGTGGCGCTTCAAAAATTCAGGGTTGCCTTCCTCTGTTTTCAAGATGTTAGTTAAGTAAATCCCTAAAGAGCACACAGAAGAGGCTGTCAACCCATAGCACACAGGATGGGTTCTTAAATCACAGCACAAAGACGAAGTTCTTTGCTCAGAGTACACAGAAGAGGGTCCGCGCACTCACGGCACACGGGACAGGCTCCGCACGCACGGCACACGGGACAGGCTCTGCACTCACGGCACACGGGACAGGCTCTGTACACTCACGGCACACGGGACAGGCTCTGTACACTCACGGCACACGGGACAGGCTCTGTACACTCACGGCACACGGGACAGGCTCTGTACACTCACGGCACATGGGACAGGCTCCGCACGCACGGCACACGGGACAGGCTCTGCACTCACGGCACACGGGACAGGCTCTGTACACTCACGGCACACGGGACAGGCTGTATACACTCACGTGTATAGGGTTAGCACTCCTGGGGGAGTGACCCTGAACCTGACCCTAGGGGTCTTGGCCCCTCCTCAGGGGTGGGCCGCACTCCAGGTGATGGTTAGCCCACTCCCCCCACTTCCTGTGGTATAAAAGACAGGAGTTCTCCTGTCTCTTCCTCTTTTCGCCCTCTTTCTCCCTACCTGCGTTCATGAACACACACACACACACTGATACTGCATACCAGCCACGAGGCAGAGACACCATCACACTACTCGGGTTGTATCCATCCCTGTTTTGTATTTTGCTGTTTTCCCTTCCTTATCCTTTGTAAACTCCCCTACCTCCAATCCCTTTTTCTAAGTTATTGTTAAACTTTTCCTTTTTTAACTTCCAAATCGAGTGAGATTGATTTATTGGGGGTGTCCCTACCTCTTATCTCTCTCCCTGTCTTTTGGGGAAAGGAGGGGGAGGAGGGGAGGGCACTCTATAAACTCTATAAATTCTATAAATTGTCATTGGGTCTACCAAATTTATAAGAGTCTCTGGGAACTTGCATTTGAACCCAAGACACTCACGGCACACGGGACAGGCTCTGTACACTCACGGCACACGGGACAGGCTCTGCACTCACGGCACACGGGACAGGCTCTGTACACTCACGGCACACAGAAGAGGCTCCGCACTCACGGCACACGGGACAGGCTCCGCACTCACGGCACACGGCACAGGCTGTATACACTCACGGCACACGGGACAGGCTCCGTACACTCACGGCACACAGAAGAGGCTCCGCACTCACGGCACACGGGACAGGCTCCGCACTCACGGCACACGGCACAGGCTCTGTACACTCACGGCACACAGAAGAGGCTCTGCACTCACGGCACACGGGACAGGCTCTGTACACTCACGGCACACAGAAGAGGTTCTGCACTCACGGCACACGGGACAGGCTCTGTACACTCACGGCACACGGGACAGGCTCCGCACTCACGGCACACGGCACAGGCTCTGTACACTCACGGCACACAGAAGAGGCTCTGCACTCACGGCACACGGGACAGGCTCTGTACACTCATGGCACAAGGGAGAGGCTCCACGCACTCACGGCACATGGGACAGGCTCTGTACACTCACGGCACACAGGACAGGCTCTGTACACTCAAGGCACACAGGACAGGCTTCACGCACTCATGGCACACGGGACAGGCTCTGTACACTCACGGCACACGGGACAGGCTCTGCACTCACGGCACACGGGACAGGCTCTGTACACTCACGGCACACAGAAGAGGCTCCGCACTCACGGCACACGGGACAGGCTCCGCACTCACGGCACACGGCACAGGCTGTATACACTCACGGCACACGGGACAGGCTCCGTACACTCACGGCACACAGAAGAGGCTCCGCACTCACGGCACACGGGACAGGCTCCGCACTCACGGCACACGGCACAGGCTCTGTACACTCACGGCACACAGAAGAGGCTCTGCACTCACGGCACACGGGACAGGCTCTGTACACTCACGGCACACAGAAGAGGTTCTGCACTCACGGCACACGGGACAGGCTCTGTACACTCACGGCACACGGGACAGGCTCCGCACTCACGGCACACGGCACAGGCTCTGTACACTCACGGCACACAGAAGAGGCTCTGCACTCACGGCACACGGGACAGGCTCTGTACACTCATGGCACAAGGGAGAGGCTCCACGCACTCACGGCACATGGGACAGGCTCTGTACACTCACGGCACACAGGACAGGCTCTGTACACTCAAGGCACACAGGACAGGCTTCACGCACTCATGGCACACGGGACAGGCTCTGTACACTCACGGCAGAAGGGAGAGGCTCCACGCACTCACGGCACATGGGACAGGCTCTGTACACTCATGGCACAAGGGAGAGGCTCCACGCACTCACGGCACAGGCTCTGTACACTCACGGCACAAGGGAGAGGCTCCACGCACTCACGGCACAGGCTCCGCACACTCATGGCACACGGACAGGCTGTGTACACTCACGGCACACGGGACAGGCTCCGCACTCATGGCACACGGGACAGGCTCTGTACACTCACGGCACACGGGACAGGCTCTGTACACTCACGGCACAAGGAGAGGCTTCACACACTCATGGCACACGGGGCAGGCTCCGCGCACTCACGGCACACGGGACAGGCTCTGTACACTCACGGCACACGGGACAGGCTCTGTACACTCACGGCACAAGGAGAGGCTTCACACACTCATGGCACACGGGGCAGGCTCCGCGCACTCACGGCACACAGCTCTTACTTAAATTTTTCTTCCACATACATGGAAGTAATATTCTGGCCCTGAAAACTGAAGCAAAACTATCCTGCTACAACTGACTCCTGTGGTTCATACTCTGTTCAGTGCCCTACCTGAATACTTTCCAAACGTTTATGCCTGACACAGCTCGTTCAAGCCAAAGAGACTTACCAAAAAAAGGCACACAAGGAGGATTAATGGACCTGAGTTTTGCCAAGTACTTCTTATAATGATCCTCGCTCAGCTCATAAGCTTCTTCTAAAATCTTCTTCTGGCGACTTGGAATTTGCTGGAAAGAGATGAAGCAGGTTGTTTGGAAAGGCAGGATGAAGGCCCAGCCCAGTACCAACACCGAGAACAACGCACTCCCACTGCTATTGAAACCAGTGCCCCACCACGGTCAAGATCTTGCTGCCTCTTTCTGCCTATCCTAAGCCACGATTGACTTCTTGCTCCTGAATCTGAGCACCAAACCCTCTCTGTCACACTCTGCTTCTGCCGTTCCCTGGGAGACTTATCTTCCTCCACATGCTTACTGAAAAGACAGGCTTTCAGTGGAGCCAGCGTGCACTGCGTTACACTTCCACACCAAAAAGGGGAAACATTTCACTGTACCTCAAACGTGTGATCCAACCTATACACTGCTGCAGAGTTCATGGCACTGACAATCTCAAGGACACCATTAAAGTTGTTTAGCTCTTGAAAAACTTGCAGGATCTCAATTATCCGGCTCACTACAATCACTCTCTCCTCTAGGTTTTCTGTTTCTACAATGCATCTAAATACACAAGAACAGTTGGGTTTGCATTAAAGCCATTGATGAGTTTCCCACAATAACACACAACAGACAAGTTGCACAGACAAGCAAAGATGAAATCAAATTTAACAAAGACATTCAGAAACAACCCCCGGCGTAAAAAGCTGACAGCATAATGGTTAAGGTTCTCCCAGGGCCTACTTGTAGTATCTGAATACAACTTAATAAAAGCAGAGCTCTCCCAGAACAGGTTTTCACAGCACTCCAGATGTGTGAGTTCAGGAGAGGCACTTACTTTTCAAACCAGAGAGTGAGGTTAGTTGTATGCCTTATCATTTTAAGAAGGTTGGGAGAGTTAATTTCTTTATCTTCCTTCGTCCACACACTTCCAACCAGTTCAGATGGCTGCACAGCTCTAGGAAAAGTAAATGCATCATTAAATGCAGACAAGACACTATTTGCCCCAAAGTTCTTCATCTGCCATGAATTTGGAAGTAATGTTATGAAATAAATCCTTAGGTTATTACTTCTCTTTGACAATGTGAGGCTGCCCACATAACTATCACATTTGCATGACTATTATGATTTACACAATTACAAGCACTAAATGAAGAAGCATCTAAATGAAGAATGAAGTCTACAGCTCGTTCAGCAGAATAAAAATGTGAGCTTCCAACACTTGAACAAACTCTTAACAGATACCCGAAGAGGTCTGACACAATTTGCTTCACTAACCAGCACAGAAAGGAAGAGCTGGAGAAGCTCTGCCGTGAGTACAGGCTGGGAGAGTTGGAGCTGTTCAGCCTGGAGAAGAGAAGGCTCCAGGGACACCTTAGAGCTGCATTTCAGCATCTGAAGGGGACCTCCAGGCAGGCTGGGGAGGGACTGCTCAGAAGGGCTTGAAGTGACAGGATAAGGGCAATGGTTTGAAAGTGGAGCAGGGCAGAGTCAGGTTGGACCTCAGGAGGGAGTTCTGCAGGACAGTGGTGAGACACTGGCACAGGCTGCCCAGGGCTGTGCTTGAGGCCCTGTCCCTGCAGACCTTCAAGCTGAGCCTTGCTGTGTGCCTGAGCAGCCTGCTCTAGCTGGAGGTGTCCCTGCTGAGTGCATGAGGCTGGACAAGATGCCCTTGCAGGGTCTCTTCCAACCTGATGCCATCTGTGAAGCTGTAAAAAACCTGCCTTAATCAAGGTTCCTACTTCTCAAAGGTTGATCTACTGGAAAAACACCAGAAGACACCGGCAGCACCACACAACGGGTCAGCCACACGCTCCCCACACTAACCTGGGGAGGATAAAGACCTGTTCAACACTGGGCTTCAGAACAGTTTTTCTAATCAAACAGCATTTAATAAACATCACTGGCGAAGTCCCATGACCTACCGTGGGGCTTCAAGCAGGGGCCCATAGAAATAATTTCCTGCTGGAGGCTATTTTGGGTTGTGTCATGCTTGGGTTCATTTTTTTTTCCAGTGGAGGAAAGTTACCTGTAAAAGTCTGACTCGAGCAAGGTGAGCTGCCGAGCGATTTCTATTGGGTGCAAAGTGAGCAAGTCAAAAGTCTCCGTGTGCCCTGGCTTGCTGATGTGCCACTCGATGGCTGGGGGTGGGCTCTCAAAGGTGATGTTGTGGCTTGGCCCAATGGCTTGTGCTTGCTTCTTCCGGTTGATGATCTTGGTGATGGACTCAACCCATTTCTTCATGGCTTTGCCTGACACGCAGAGAAAAATCACTCTTTAGTTCCTCTTAATACTGTCCTTCTAAAGAGGTCAGGGTACCAAACAAACCTTGGGACTGAACCCCCAAAGCTGCTGTCTGAAAGCAATAGCACACTGTGCCGAAGGGCAGAAGTGCTGTTGGCACATTGGCATTTGATAGTGTAAAGGGAATTCCTCAGCAGCAAATGCTGAGTGTCTCAAGGCAGGGTCCAAGCCAGCCTCATAAAGCTGAACACAGCCAAGTGCATCACTGAACTTCTGGCACCCCCTTGGGCTGGCACCCACCTGGGCTGGCTGAAAGAGCTGGGGCAATGCCTTCCCAGTCCAAAGTTGTGGAGAGCAGAGCAAGAGCTACATATAAGGCATGGCTATTCCTGGGAATCCTCACTGGGAGAGTGCCAGGAGTGCAGCCCTTCCATAGAAAGGCAGAGCAGCTCAAAGGTGAGCTGTGGCTCCACTGTGCTGGATGGTACAGGTGGGCAAAGCAGCCTGCCTTTTTTGGGGACCAGGAGTGAAGCCTTCTTTGCTCTGTCCTAATGACACCTCGTCTCCAATTCTGCTTCCAGTTCTGGTGTCCCCAGCAGCAGGACACAGAGCTGCTGGGGTGAGGCCAGAGGAGGCCACAAAGACGAGCCAAGGGCTGGAGCAGCTCCGCTGTGAGGATAGCCCGAGGGAGCTGGGGGTGTTCAGCCTGGAAAGGATTCTGGGGGGCCTTAGAGCTGCCTGCCAGTACCTGGAGGGATCCTTCAGGAAGGTTGCAGAGGGACTTTTGACAAGGGCTTGCTGTGACAGGATAAGAGGGAATGGACTGAAGCTAGAGGAGGGCAGATTGAGACTGGAGATTAGGAAGAAATTCTTGACAGTGAAGGTGGGGAGATGCTGGCAGAGCGCAGAGTGCAGCTCTGCTACGGCCACAGGCTGAGGGAGCTGGGGGTGTTCAGTCTGGGGTAAAGAAGGCTCTGGGGAGACCTAATAGCATCCTGCCAGGACCCAAAGGGGCTACAAGAAGGCTGCAGAGGGACTGCTGCCAAAGGCCTGCAGGGACAGGATGAGGGCAATGGCTGCAAAGCAGATTGAGATTGGCTGTGAGGAACAAGTTCTGCAGCAGGAGGCTGCTGCAACACTGCAACAGGTTGCCCAGGGAGGTGGTTGGGGCCCATGGCTGGAGATACTGAAGTTGAAGCTGTACAAGGCTGCGAGAAACTTGACCCTGTGGAGGATGTCTGAGTGCATGGGGGTTGGCCTAGATGCCCTTTGGAGGTCCCTTCCACCCCAGCCCCTCCTATGATTCTATCATTTCCCAAGTGTTTATTCAGCCGTCAGTCCTGTGCTTTTCTAACTGGCCAGTGAGAAGAAACTGATCTGACTGCACAGCTCTGCCAAGGGATTCTTTCTGCTACATGTTAGCACTTAAGGAAGCCCAGGTACCTCTGACTGTCCCAATGAACTCCTCCAAGCGCTGCAGCAGATCAGCATCTCTTTCAAAGTCATAGAAGTGATGCTCTACCCAGTGTCGGCAGACGTTCAGTACCCTGCAAAACGAGAAGGTAAGTAAGCACTGCCCAGCACAGCCTGCCTTCACCTCTGCCTTTTCAAGCCTTTCAGTAGCAGCAGCAGAAACAGCAGAGGAAAGAAAATTATTCTGTTATCTGCATTTCACCACCAGTCCGCTCCTCTTAAGTGGACAGGCTGAAGAGATGTGGGGCTGTTTAGCCTGGAAAGAGAACACTACTGAGAGGGGAATTTTCTCTATGGGGTCATGAGAATAGGCAATAAGCCAAGGAGCAACAGCTACAAACTGGAACACAGAAGGTTTCACCTCAACATGAGGAGAAACTTCTTTGGTGTGAGGGTGTTGGAGAGAGTAATTTGGCATTGGAATGGGCTGCCCAGGGAGGTGGTGGAGTTGCCATCCCTGGAGGTGTTCAAGAAAAGCCTGGATGGGACACTTAGTGCCATGGTCTAGTTGACTGGACAGGGCTGGGTGCTAGGTTGGACTGGATGTGCTTGGAAGTCGTTCCAGCCGGCTTGATTCTATGAGTCTATTACAATTTCCCTACGTTAAAGGAGTCAGAGTCCTGCCATGGCACACAGCAACAACAGGAACCAAAATGTGGCGGTTAGTGAGCTGCTGCACCACTTCGACACACAAGGGGCTGGATGGCAGTCATCTAAGAGCACTGAGAGCTGGTGAAGGTGCTCACCAAGGGCACTGAGAGCTGGTGAAGCTGCTCACCCAGGGCACTGAGAGCATTGGTGAAGGTGCTCACCAAGGGCACTGAGAGCTGGTGAAGCTGCTCACCCAGGGCACTGAGAGCTGGTGAAGCTGCTCACCCAGGGCACTGAGAGCATTGGTGAAGGTGCTCACCAAGGGCACTGAGAGCTGGTGAAGCTGCTCACCCAGGGCACTGAGAGCATTGGTGAAGGTGCTCACCAAGGGCACTGAGAGCTGGTGAAGCTGCTCACCCAGGGCACTGAGAGCATTGGTGAAGGTGCTCACCCAAGGGCACTGAGAGCTGGTGAAGCTGCTCACCAAGGGCACTGAGAGCTGGTGAAGCTGCTCACCAAGGGCACTGAGAACTGGTGAAGCTGCACACCCAAGGGCACTGAGAGCTGGTAAAGGTACTCACCCAAGGGCACTGAGAGCTGGTGAAGCTGCTCACCAAGGGCACTGAGAGCATTGGTGAAGGTGCTCATCCAAGGGCACTGAGAGCTGGTGAAGCTGCTCACCCAAGGGCACTGAGAGCTGGTGAAGCTGCTCACCAAGGGCACTGAGAACTGGTGAAGCTGCTCACCAAGGGCACTGAGAGCTGGTGAAACTGCTCACCCAAGGGCACTGAGAGCTGGTGAAACTGCTCACCCAAGGGCACTGAGAGCTGGTGAAGCTGCTCACCCAGGGCACTGAGAGCTGGTGAAGCTGCTCACCCAGGGCACTGAGAACTGGTGAAGCTGCTTACTGAAGGCACTTTCCATCATTCACCAGCAGTCCTGGCTATGTGGGGAGGTTTCATCTGACTGGAGACTGGCAAATGTGACCCCCATCTGCCAGCAGGGCTGGAAGGAGGCCCTGGGGAACTACAGAGCGGGCAGTCTGACCTTGGCACAGGGGAAGGTCACAGAGCAGGTCGCTGCAGTGCCATTAAGCAGCATGTGCAGGGCCCAGTCTGAACGGGCTCATGAAGGTTCTGCTGGCCTTTTATGAGCAGTGTCTCCCTTACTGGATGAAGGAAAGGCTGTAGCCAGTGTTTACCTGGACTTTAGTGAGGCCCACTCACATCCCAGCTGCTGATGGCTTGGCTGGGTGGACACTTGGCTGGGTAACAAACTGCCTGGATGGCCAGGCCCAGAGTGCTGGGAATGGAGGCAAATCCAGTTGGTGACTCATGATGTGCCCAGGGCTCAGTGCTGGGATCAGTTCTCTTTTGGACAAGGGGATCCAGGCACCCTCAGTCAGTTTACAGATGAAACTAAATCGGGTGGGAGTACTCAAAGGCAGGAAAGCTCTACAGAGGGATCTGGCAGGCTGGATGCATGGCCTGAGGCCAGCTGTAGGAGGCTTAACAAAGCCAAGGGCTGGGTCCTGCACTTAGGGCACAGCAACCCCACACAACACTGCAAGTCTGGAGCAGAGTGGCTGGAAAGCTACCCGGCAGAAAATGATTCAGCAGTGCCAGCTGACAGGCAGCTGAAGATGAGCCAGCAGTGTGCTCAGGTGACCAAAAAGGCCACCTGCATCCTGACCTGGACCAGCATTAGTGTAGCCAGCAGGAGCAGGGAAGTGACTGTGCCCCTCTACTTGCCATTGGTCAGGCCACATCTCCAATACTGCCTTCAGTTTTGGGGCTCTCACTCCACGAAAGAATTTGCGGTTCTCTCTTGAAGTGTGGCAGGTGCTGGCATCTCACTGAAACTGGGCTGTCACCTAGAGAGGCTGCACCAGATGATCCCTGGGGGCCTCTCCAACCTGGTGTCCTGTGATTCTGTGAGGGACTGGAGTGGATCCAGAGAAGCCCAACAAAGATGGTGAAGGGGGCTGGAGCAGCTCTGCTACGGGCACAGGCTGAGGGAGCTGGGGGTGTTCAGTCTGGGGTAAAGAAGGCTCTGGGGAGACCTAAGAGCAGCCTGCCAGGACCTGAAAAGGGCTACAAGAAGGTTGCAGAGGGACTGCTGCCAAAGGCCTGCAGGGACAGGATGAGAGCAATGGCTGCAAACCAGAGCAGAGCAGATTGAGATTGGCTGTGAGGAACAAGTTCTGCAGCAGGAGGCTGCTGCAACACTGCAACAGGTTGCCCAGGGAGGTGTTTGGGGCCCATGGCTGGAGACACTGAAGGTGAGGCTGGAGAGGGCTGCTGCAGCCTGCTCTAGTGGAGATGTCCCTGCTGAGTGGTTGAGCTTTGTGCTCATCCCCATCCTGCCAAACCTCCCCATGCTATTTCTGTGACTGCTGGCCACTCACCTCAGCTGCACAGGCTGAATGTACTCCTTCCTGAACTTCTTCAGCTCGGCACTGAACGGTTGGTCACCATTCTCCATCGCAATGCGGTCGGATTCCGTCGGCTCAGGCTCTGGAATTTCAAACCTAGCAGAGGAGATGGCCATAAGCACACTCACTGCTCACAGCATGTACAGGGCTTGCAGGGACAAGAGAAGAGGAAATGGATTGAAGGCTGAGGAGGGCAGATTGAGACTGGAGAAGGAGGAAGAAATTCTTGGCAGTGAGGGTGGGGAGACACTGGCACAGGCTGCCCAGGGAGGTTGTGGCTGCCCCCTCCCTGGAGGTGCTCAAGGCCAGGCCGGATAAGGCCTTGAGCAAGCTGGGCTGGTGGGAGATGTCCCTACCCATGGCAGGGGGGTTGGAACTGGATGATCTTTAAGTTCTCTTCCAACCTAAACCAGTCTATGAATCTAGGGAGCTGTGCCAGTAAAGAGCTGCAGTAACTAAAAGGGTGCAGTTTGCAGGAGCAGCACTCCCAGCAGTGGCCTTACCTTTCAATCAGCAGACTCAGCAACTCCTGAGGCTTACAGAAGGATCTGTAGGTCGTGAGAAAAGTCCGCACAAAGTTGGGATCTAAGAAAGAGAAGAATTTTATGCTTGTGACAGCAGTTACCTTTCTTTTCTTTTTGCTGCTGCTGCTGTTTGCTGTTTAACTACTTCAAAATTACTTTAAGTATCCTTTCAGTGTAAGGATTCCAGCCTACCAATTTACAGAGAAGCTGATGTAAGCCCCAAGCACTTTGGTTTCAATTCAGAACCTCTTAAAACAGCAACATAAAGCAGAATTTAAACCCAATAGGTTTTGAGTTGAAAATCCAAAGCAATGGTTTTTTATTGTGACTTCCATGATGAAAAGACTCTTCCTTCCTCAGCAGCTTTGACAAGAATGAACTGATGATCCCCTGGGTGCTGGGCTGCAACAGAAGAGTAGCGAGCAGGACAAGGGAGGTGATAGATTCCCTGTACTCCACTCTTGTCAAACCCTTCCTGCAGCAGTTCTGGTGCAGCCAGCAGGAAAAAAAAAAGGCATTGAACTGCTGGAATAGGTCCCAAGGAGGCCATGGAAATTATGATAGGGCTGGAGAACCTCCCT
This sequence comes from Pogoniulus pusillus, assembly GCF_015220805.1. Classification (NCBI taxonomy): domain Eukaryota; kingdom Metazoa; phylum Chordata; class Aves; order Piciformes; family Lybiidae; genus Pogoniulus; species Pogoniulus pusillus. The sequence goes on along the minus strand of NC_087270.1, from coordinate 25,191,572 downwards.
TAGGGGGACAGGCTGGGAGAGTTGGGGCTGCTCAGCCTGGAGAAGAGAAGGCTCCAGGAGGACCTTAAAGCAGCCTCCCAGTACCTGAAGGGGCTGCAGGAGAGCTGGGGAGGGACTTTGCACAAGGACCGGGAGTGCCAGGACAAGGGACAATGCCTTTGAGCTGGGAGAGGAGAGAGTGGAGATAAGAAAGAAATAATTGAAGTGAGGGTGGTGAGACACTGGCACAGGCTGCCCAGGGAGGCTGTGGATGTCCCCTCCCTGGAGGTGTTCAAGGCCAGGTTGGATGAGATCTTGAGCAAGCTGTGCTGGTGGTGCATTCTATGAATGCAGCACACAAGGCTGGGTTTTGGCAGTGCTGAGGACAGGAAAACTCAAGACACATTAATGCCTTTGTACTGGAAAGAAATTACAGAATCTCAGAATGGTTTAGGCTGGAAGAGACCTCAAAGCTCATCCAGCTCCAACCCCCTGCCATAGGCCAGGACACCTCCCACTAGAACAAGTTGTTCAAGGCCTCATTCAACCTGGCCTTGAACACCTCCAGGGAGAGAGCAGCCACAACCTCTCTGGGCAACCTGTGCCAGTGTCTCACCACCCTCATGGCCAAGAACTTCTTCCTAATGTCCAGTTTCAATCTCCCCTCTGCCAGTTTAAACCCATTCCTCCTCATCCTGTCATTACAAGACCTTGTCAATAGTCCCTCTCTAGCCCTCCTGTAGCCCCCTTCAGATACTGGAAGGCCACTCCAAGGTCTCCTGGAAGCCTTCTCTTCTCGCAGAGCCCCAACTCTCTCAGCCTGTCCTCAATAACAGAGCTGCTGCAGCCCTCTGAGCATCTCCTAGCTTGCTACAACTGATGTCAGTCATGCTTAAGGCAGGCCAGGTATTTTCTCAGCTAACTGGAGGCTACACTTTGAAGCTATTATGTATTTCACTTGGAGGACATCAACAAATGTCATTAATGCCACACCAGTTCATTCACAGCTCCCAAATGCACTTCCAAACCAAGCAGGCATTTAAAACAGCAAACCAGATCCAGGCACAGAAACACTTCAGTTGAAGCACATCAGCAAATGCAGCACTGCAGGGAGCTGACCAGGACGAGGACAGCATTGCTATCACTGGACAAAATGAAAGCTGGCAGGGGCTTTGCAAATTCAGTCCACTTATAAACAACCCCCAGCTGCTCATTTTACTAACAGAGAGCTGTTGAAGAGGTGCACACAGGACCTTGGCAGCAGGCTGTCATGAAGGAAAAAAATGTCTCCAGCATTTGATCTAACACTGTTCTTTTTAAAATAGCTTCTTAGAAATCCTCCTTCTTCACTGCCCAGCATCTTGACCACCTGAACCAACGCTCTGCCTTCCTTGGACCCTGCTGAGCTCTGCCCCTGGGCAGCAGCAGACGGCCATGCTGCACGGATGAAGGCTGCATTGTGCCACACACCATTTCCTGCCAGCTTTGTTGGCAATAATTCCCACTTCTGAAACAACTTCCTACTCTGCTTCGCAACCTTCAGCTTCTCCATTACTCCACTTCTCTTACTGTAACACCTCTTCCCCACTTCTCTCCAAAAACCCTCTCTGAAGGCAAACCTCCAAATTCTTTCCTACAAAGAATGTCACCCCTCTGCCCATCACACATGCACAGATTGCACTGGGTTGGAAGGGACCCTGCAAGGGGATCTTGGCCACCCCCTGCACTCAGCAGGACACCTCCAGCTAGAGCAGGCTGCTCAGGCACACAGCAAGGCTGAGCTTGAAGGTTTGCAGGGACAGGGCCTCAAGCACAGCCCTGGGCAGCCAGTGCCAGTGTCTCACCACTGTCCTGCAGAACTTCCTCCTGAGGTCCAACCTGACTCTGCCCTGCTCCACTTTCAAACCATTGCCCCTTGTCCTGTCACTCCAAGCCCTTCTGAGCAGTCCCTCCCCAGCCTGCCTGGAGGTCCCCTTCAGATGCTGAAATGCAGCTCTAAGGTGTCCCTGGAGCCTTCTCTTCTCCAGGCTGAACAGCTCCAACTCTCCCAGCCAGTGCTCACGGCAGAGCTTCTCCAGCTCTTCCTTTCTGTGCTGGTTAGTGAAGCAAATTGGGTCAGACCTCTTCGGGTATCCGTTAAGAGTTTGTTCAAGTGTTGGAAGCTCACATTTTTATTCTGCTGAACGAGCTGTAGACTTCATTCTTCATTTTGAAGCTTCTTCATTTAGTGCTTGTAATTGTGTAAATCATAATAGTCATGCAAATGTGATAGTTATGTGGGCAGCCATGTCCCTCAGCACCAGCTCCACAGGCTGCTGGAACACCCCCAGGCATGGGGACTCCAGCACTGCCCTGGGCAGAACATTCCAAGGTCTGAGAACTCTTCCAGGGCCGAATATTTCCTAGCATCCAGCCTGAGCCTCCCCTGGGGCAGCTTGGAACCATTTCCTCTGCTCCTGTCCCTTGGCACCAAGGAGCAGAGGCTGCCCCCTCCTTGCTCCAACTTCCCTGCAGGGAGCTGCAGAGAGCAATGAGCTCTGCCCTTAGCCTCCTCTTCTGCAGCCTGCACACCCCCAGCTCCCTCAGCCTGTCCTCACAGCCCAGCTGCTCCAGGCCCTTCTCCAGCCTCACTGCCCTGCTCTGCACAGGCTCCAGCCCTTCAGTATCCTGCAGTGCAGGGCCCAGAGCTGAACACAGCACTCGAGCTGTGGCCTCCCCAGTGCTGAGCACAGGGGGATGGGCACCTCCTGTCCCTGCTGCCCACCCTGCTTCTGGCCCTAGCCAGGCTGCCCTTGGCTTTCTTGGCCACCTGGGCTGTGCTGGCTCATGGTCACTGACTGCCAACCAGCACCCCAGGTCCCTCTCCAGGTCTCAGCTTTCCAACCACACATCCCCAGGTCTGGAGCTCCCCATGGAGTTGTTGTGACCCATGCGCAGAACCTGGCATTTGGCCTTGTTGCACTTCATCCAGTGAGCCTTGGCCCATGGCTCTGACCTGTCCAGGTCCTGCTACAAAGCCTCCCTAACCTCTAGCAGATGGACACAGCCACCCAGTCTGGTGCCACCTGCAAACCTACTGAGGGTGCCTTAATGCCCTCACCCATCTCACTGATAAGGACGTAGGAGGACAGGCCCCAACACTGAGCCCTAGGGGCCACCACTGGTGACTGGGTGCCAGCCAGCTGAAGAAGATGAGCAACAAACTCTGCCCTTGTCCTGTTGCTATCTGAGCCTGCAACTCAAAATGGGTTGCAATATCTGAGCAAACCTTCACAACAAACATCCAGACAGCACTGGCTAGTCAGGATGTCTGCTCATGTGACACTGCTCTCTTCAATGCAGGCAGTTTGAAGGCTAAAAAAGAACAATAAGTTGGTCTGCAAGGATTTATAAATAATCACCCTTGAATTCCCTAGGAAAGGAAACGGACACCAGGATGACGCACGAGCACTCCCCACACTGAAAACCTTTAAAAATAGAAGAGTGCTGCCCTAGAGACAAAAAATCCTGCCACAGCTTTCAAACCTTGGGTACCAACTCAGCTGCTCTGACACACAACTCAGGGAAAGGAAGAGAAAATGCAGAGACTCTATTAAAACCAGTCAAACTCATCAGAGGTGGTGAGGCCTCATCTGGAATATGGTGTCCAGGGACCCTCAGGTCAAAAAGGACCTCAGGGAGCTGCTTGAGAGAGTTTAGCCCAGAGCACCAAGCTGCTGCAGGCAGTGAACATCTCCTGTGAGGCCAGGCTGAGGGAGCTGGGGCTGGCAGCTTGCAGCAGAGGAGCCTGAGGGCTGCCCTCAGTGCTGTGCTAAAGGTGTGCAGGGCAGTGTCAGGAGGACGCAGCCAGGCTCTGCTCAGGGGTGGCCAAGGGCAGCACAAGGGGCACTGGGGGCAAGATGGAGCAGAGGAGGTGCCAGGGGAACAGGAGGGGAAACCTTGTCCCTGTGAAGGTGCTGGAGGCCTGGAGCAGGCTGCCCAGAGAGGCTGTGGAGTCTCCTTCTCTGGAGCCTTTCCAACCCCACCTGGATGTGTTCCTGTGTGCCCTGCCCTGGGTGATGCTGCTCTGGCAGGGGCTTAGGCCTGGGTGATCTCTGGAGGTCTCCCTCATCCGACTCCTACCACACTGTAATTCTGTGAATATGCAGAACTGAACTTCTCAATGAAGGCCACTTTCTCTCCTCTAAAACCAGCTGCATAGCTGCCTTTGCAGAGCAGATTTCTTCCTATTTTGCTGCTCCATCACAGGATGGTTTGGACAGTCTGACACACCTTGTGGCCAGGTGGCTATCAGGGCTGCTTCCCTGTCCTAGCTCTTGTGGTGATTGAATGTCGTGGATACCCTCTCCCTGGAGGTGTTCAAGGCCAGGCGGCATGAGGCCTTGAGCAACTTGGGCTAGTAGGAGGTGTCCCTGACCATGGCAGGCAGGGTGGAACTGGATGGTTCCCAAATCATTCTGTCAATCTTACTCCTGGCAGCACTGCCTGAGAGGGGAGAAAGAAAAATGGAGAGTGAAAGTGGGAGAGAACAGGGAGAGAACAGGGAGAGAACAGGGAGAGAACAGGGAGAGAACAGGGAGAGAACAGGGAGAGAACAGGGAGAGAACAGGGAGAGAACAGGGAGAGAACAGGGAGAGGACAGGGAGAGGACAGGGAGAGGACAGGGAGAGGACAGGGAGAGGACAGGGAGAGGACAGGGAGAGGACAGGGAGAGGACAGGGAGAGGACAGGGAGAGGACAGGGAGAGGACAGGGAGAGGACAGGGAGAGGACAGGGAGAGGACAGGGAGAGGACAGGGAGAGGACAGGGAGAGGACAGGGAGAGGACAGGGAGAGGACAGGGAGAGGACAGGGAGAGGACAGGGAGAGAACAGGGAGAGAACAGGGAGAGAACAGGGAGAGAACAGGGAGAGAACAGGGGAGATAGTGAAAGCACAGTAAAAGCATCTATTGCACTAATGCAAGATACCTGAAGTTTTACAGTAACCGACATTCAGTTAGAACCAAATCAATACCAAAAGAGCCAAGCCCCAAGCCCCTGCTTTTCAGCACAGCTTATGGAAGTCCTCAGTAATCACCAATAAGAAAGCCCACACTGAGGTCATGTAAAGACCTTCAATCTCGCTGACAAAAACAGAAACCCGAAGTCAAAGAGGTCCTTAACATCAAACACCTGCTGAAATACTGATGGAGGTGAAGTTCTGAGGCCAAACTCTGCGAGTGCCTGCCTGCACCACGCTGGGATTTGGTCTTTCCACTCCACATCAGCATGGCCACAGGTAAGAGATGCTAAGAGTCTAATCCTTCACTTGAATTCTCTGCCCACACAAGGCTGGTGCTACACCTGCCAGCCAGCTCAGGAGGGCTTGAGGGAGGGCAGCTCTTGCAGCCTGGGGCATAGAGGAAGAAGAACTGTCTAGAGATGAATTCCTGCAGGTCCTGCCCTCCCACTCCTTACAGGAGAACAACCTCATGTGCAGGCACATCCCACTACAGTCAGCCACACAGGATTCACACTGCAACTGCTACAGCCACACAGGTAAGGATTTGGATTCACGGACTGCATCAGGTTGGGAAAGGACCCTGCAAGGGCATCTTGGCCACCCCCATGCACTCAGCAGGCCAGCTAGAGCAGGCTGCACAGGGACACAGCAAGGCTGAGCTTGAAGGTCTGCAGGGACAGGGCCTCAAGCACAGCCCTGGGCAGCCTGTGCCAGTGTCTCACCACTCTGCTTCTGCACAACTTCCTCCTCAGGTCCAATCTAACTCTGCCCTGCTCCACTTCCAAGCCACTGCCCTCACCCTATCCCCACAGGCCCTTCTGAGCAGTCCCTTCACAGCCTGGCCTGTAGGTGCCCTTCAGATATTGAAATGGTCTAAGGTCTCCCTGGAGCCTTCTCCAGGAGAGGTTCTCCAGCCCTCTGAGCCTCTTTGTGGCCTCCTCTGCACCCTCTCCAGCAGCTCCAGGTCTCTCTTGTGTTGGGGGCCCCAGAGCTGGCCTCAGCCCTGCAGGTGAGGTCTCAGTAGAGCAGAGGGACAGGATCTCCTCTCTCCATCTTTGGCCATGCTGCTTTGGATGCAGCCCAGGCTGCCCTTGGCCTTCTGGGCTGCCAGTGCCCATTGCTGGCTCTGCCCAGCTTCTCACCCACCAGCATCCCCCCTACAGAGCAGCCTCTGTAGGGTTGCTCTCAATCTCATCACCCCCAGCCCAGATTGCTGTCGAGGGTTGCCCTGACTCAGGTGCAGGACCTTGCCCTTGGCCTTATTGAACCTCCTGAGGTTCTCCTCAGCCCAGCTGTGCAGTGTGTCCAGTCCCCTCTGGATGTCCCCAGCCCATCCTTCAGCCTTATCACCCACCCCACTCAGCTTAGTGCCACCTGCAGCCTTGCTGAGGGTGCCTCAATTTCCCCATCTATGTCACTGGGGAAGATACTGAACAGCTCTGGCCCCAGTACATGGATGCAATACAACAGACCTCGAAACCTTAACTCAGAAAGCATGCTGGGACATGAGCACTGCCAAGCATCTTTGCTTTCTGGAGCACCTTGTGCATTTAACAGAGAAAAGGAGGCAGGCAGCAGCCATCACCCTGGGTTTGGCTCTAGGAGTGAAGTGCCTCACCTGCGTACATGTGGTAAGTCAGCCTCTCGATCAGCTTGACGACAGTTCCAGCCTTGATGATGGGGATTCCAGATTTGGGCTGCATGTTTTCTTCAAAGACAATATTCTCTTCAGAGTCAGGTTCTGCAAACCTATAAAGCTCAGGGTTTGGAAACTTCATCTGCTCCTCTTTTTCTTCCTGCAGCATTGTCACGTCCAGCATCCTCTCCAGCGTGCTTCTGTACTGCAAAGATATCAGCGCCGCCATCCAGTTGTTCTTCTCCTCGGCCGATTTAGCAGCAAATATCACACTGTTCTCATCCTTTAAGATGATTTCAAAAGCATGTCTGTACTCGTTAGTGTCATCTTTATCATTGATCTGTACCTTCCTCATGAAGAACTTTTCCTTCAGGCGGTACTCGGCGTTGCTGGCGCCGGGCAGCCTGGGCTGGCCGTGGTTGGACTTGCAGCAGATCATCAAGCCGTCGAAGAGGAAGATGTGCCTCTCGTGCTTGGCCCCCACGCGTGTCAGCGTGCCCTCCATGATGAACTCGTTGCAGCACTGGCCAATGTCCTTCCCCTCCCAACCATCGATGTTTTTCTGGATCTCATTCATTTTCTTGATGGCCAGCTGCTTCCCCTTCATCTGCTGCGTGTAGAAGCGGCAGGCGGACTCGCTGCGGCCGAGGCGGGAGGAAAGCAGCCCCTGTTAGTATGCACCCATGGCAAACCCAAACAACCACCAGCAGCAGCCAGCCCAGGAGGTCACCTTTCTGAGGCCAGGAGGTCACCTTTCTGAGGGGTAAGAATTGCCCTCAGAAGACGAGTTCAGCACTCAGCATCAGTACCATGGCAAACCTTGACTGTTAAGTACCTCACCCCATACATTTCCTGTTCAGCTTCTAAGCAATAAATGTTTTGCCTAGGGAGGAAAAAAAAGGGCAACCAGGAGCAGGCAAGCTGCTAGTGTGTGCTGGCTTGAGGCTAATTGGAAGGTTTTAATGAGAGAACTCAGATCCTTGGTTGTGAAGAGAAAATAATGATGATGTCTGTATCATTCATTGGTTTGCTGACAGGGAGAAAAAGGCAAAACAGAAACAATGTTTTCTCACTTTGTCCAATCAGCCTCAAACCAGCACATGGTGATTCTCACGGTGTTTAAGGGGGACCTAGGATCCCTCAAACTACCACGACTCTAGCAAACCCCTCATCTCCAGAGGAAAAATAAACCAGCTTAGGCTGCTTTCAGTTGAAAGAAGCAGGTCCAAGAGAAAAGAGGCTGGTCAGAGCCTCAAGATTGCACTTTGCAGCACGGAACTTGTTCAGTTAAGAAAAGACTGAAACGACTTTAGAAGCAAAAGCAAAGCTTTAACATGTTGAGAATGTTTTAACATGTTTAAAGTATTTTAAGATATTTAGAATGTTTTAACATGTTTAGAATATTTTAACATGCTTAAAATAACTGCACAAACACAAGCATTAAATCAAACAGAGGCGAGCACAGCCCAAGAATCTGCCATGACACTGCAACCAAATACTATCTATGCATCCCCTTCTGGTACCCAGTGGGGAAATCCCACTAACCACTGCACAAAAACGTCTGAAGAGTTTCAAATTCAAGAACAGCACCTTCCAATCACAATAAAAAATGCACTGTCACATGATTTTTATCTGGATAATACTGGTCTGAGCACGACCAAGCCACAAATGCTGTAACTTTCTACTTACCGGAGAGTTCTCAGAACATCTCAACTGAGCGGCGTGCGAGGACACATAGAAAGCAGAACGGCTTTGAAACAATAACAAATTCTCTTGGCTTTGATGTCACTTCCTCTGAAATGGCAGGTTTGTCACAACCCATTTTGTTCATTGTTTACTAAAAGAGGAAGCTGGGAGCCCTGGATTTATAGCAAAGCAGCAAGAGAGGAAAGCAGGAAAAAGGGAAATGTCTTTACCTAAGCCTTCGCTTCGCAAGGCTCTTGGAGCATATCCGTTCCATGCTGCTTTGAAGGTTTAGCAGGGCAGTTATTGCTTGCTTTAAACACTCCTTATCCTCTTCATCCTCACTTTTTTCTTCTAATTGCTGTAAACATTGAAAGGCAAAGGCAAAAAAAGGTGTTATGGACATCTTGGCCTGTGGAAAATCCATAGGTCTGAGATAGGAGGAAGAAATCCAACTAAGGGTTGATTTTGCATGCTCCTGCTCATTACTGAAGGGAGTGAAATATGCAGGGAGGACACAAACTGTCTGCTCACAGCTTCCACTCAGTGAGACCAGAGTAGCAGGATTACAGAATCACAGTGTAGCAGGGACTGGAAGTGATCTTCAGAGATTATTCAAGCCAACGCCCCTGCCAGAGCAGCATCACCCAGGGCAAGGCACACAGGAACACATCCAGGTGGGATTGGAAAGGCTCCAGAGAAGGGAACTCCACAACCTCTCTGGGCAGCTTGCTCCAGGCCTTCAGCACCCTCACAGGGACAAGGTTTGCCCTCCTGTTCCCCTGGCACCTCCTCTGCTCCAGCTTGCCCCCAGTGCCCCTTGTGCTGCCCTTGGCCACCCCTGAGCAGAGCCTGGCTGCATCCTCCTCACACTGCCCTGCACATCTTTAGCACAGCACTGAGGGCAGCCCTCAGGCTCCTCTGCTGCAAGCTGCCAGCCCCAGCTCCCTCAGCCTGGCCTCACAGGAGATGTTCACTGCCTACAGCAGCTTAGGGGTTATGGGCTGGGCTCTTTCAAGCAGTTCCCTGAGGTCCTTCTTGATCTGAGAGGTCCAGAACTGGGCACAATATTCCAGATGTGGCCTCAGCAGGGAAGAGCAGAGGGACAGAGGAGAACCTCTCTGGGCCTACTCACCACTTCCCTTCTAATCCACTGCAGGATGCCCTTGGTCTTCTTGGCCCCAAGGACACCTTACTGGCTCATGGGCATCATTCTTCCCACCAGGCCCCCCAGGTCCCTTTCCCATGCACTGCTCTCCAACAGCTCAGTCCCCAGCCTGTACTAGTCCATGGAGTTGTTCTTCCCCAGATGCCAGACTCTACCCTTGCCCTTGTTGGGTTCCATTCCATTTCTCACCACCCAGCTCTGCAGCCTGGCCAGCTCTGGCTGAATGGCAGCACAGCCTGAGGAGTGTCACCACTGCTCCCACTTTGGTGTCATCAGCAAACCTGCTGGCAGTGCTCTCTCTGCCCTCATCCAGGCTGTTGATCAGTATGTTGGTGTATGTTGGCGCTGCTGACTTCTTGTCTCTTTGCATGTATCTTCAGTTGGGATTCTGCCTATAATGGTGTTAAACCCTCAGGCTGCTTTCATCCCCCAGCAGCATCTTGTGTGTTTGGGATGGCACTGCAGACTTTGTTCTGGAGTGAGGAACAAGTTCCCTGGCTGGCAGTGCAGCTCCAGGGGAAGTGCCCCTGTGTTAAACTGGGCCTTGGGCTTTCCCCACTCACTCTTCTAATGTAACTGCACTGGTCCCTTGCAGGTCCCTACAAGACACAGGCCTTCAACTAGACTCTGTCTCACTGATCTCAAATCAACTCTTTGACTTTTCCTTCAAGCAGTTCAGAGCCACCTCACTACACCATCACCCAGATCACAGTGGCTCAGCTGAGCAGCAAGGATGCTGTGGCAGTCAGACACAGGTCCACTCAGGCATCAGTTACTTACCTCACATCTCCTAACAGCCAACTTCTTAGAAGTGTTACCCTGTGTGAGAGAGGAGATCCCCACACAGACCATTCTGCAGCACAGCAACAGATCTCTGGACATCTGTAGCTTTGCCACAGGCACAAACACTGCTGGGCCAGTACTCAAGATTGTCTTATCCAACCTACAGCTCAACCACCAAGCCAAGAAAGATCACACTGCCTAGGGCCACGTTGAGTTTGGAACTGCTCTCAGAGCAGAGAGGTCACAACCTTTCTAGACAATCAGTTCCAATGTCTGAAATTCCTCATGGCAATTTTTGGTGGTTCCTAATAGCTTATCTGGGATTTCCCTCACTGATTTTTCATCAGAGGGCTGGAGAACCTCTGCTATGGGCACAGGCTGGGAGAGTTGGGGCTCTGCAGCCTGGAGAAAAGAAGGCTCCAGGGACACCTTAGAGCTGCATTTCAGTATGTGAAGGGGACTTCCAGGTAGGCTGGGAAGGGACTGTTCAGAAGAGCCTGTGGGGATAGGATGAGGGCAATGGTTTGAAAGTGGAGCAGGGCAGAGTTAGGTTGGACCTCAGGAGGGAGTTGTGCAGAAGGAAGAGTGGTGAGACACTGGCACAGGCTGCCCAAGGCTGTGCTTGAGGCCCTGTCCCTGCAGACCTTCAAGCTCAGCCTTGCTGTGTCCCTGTGCAGCCTGCTTTAGCTGGAGGTGTCCCTGCTGAGTGCAGGGGGTGGCCAAGATGCCCTCGCAGGGTTCCTCCCAACCTGATGGAATCTGTGAAGCAATACATGGTTGCAGGAAGTGTTTCTCTGACTTCTCCAACCCATCACACAGTCAAAGACTGCAGGAAGGCTTCCTCTCCTCCTTAGCATCCTTCTCTCCAGAATAAATAAGTTCACTCTCCCAGCTTCCCCTTCACCATGTGTTGCACTCCCTCCTCTCATTTTGACCAGCCCTTCCAGTGGGCTTGTTTCAGTACCTCACCATCAGCAGGAAGCCCAGGCTGGCCACAGCTCTGCTGCAGCTTTGGCAGGACTGACCTTCTGGCAGGCTTCTTCTCTCAGTGTGAGGGCTGGACTTGTGCTAACACAGCAGTGCAGACTCTCCTTATCACAGAATCATAGAAGGGTTGAACTCCAAAGATGTGGAGACAGACAACAAAAGCAAACAAAAGCCCTGGAGTTTGTGGGGTTTGTTGTTTCCTCCCTCCCCTGACAGGTAAACTTTAGCCTCTTCAGCCTCTGCCTTCTTATAGAATCACACAATAGTCTGGGCTGGCAGGGGCCTCCAAAGCTCATTCAGTCCAACCCCGTGCACTCAGCAGGGACATCCTCCACAAGAGCAGCCTGCCCACAGCCCTCTCCAGCCTCATCTTCAGTATCTCCAGCCATGGGCCCCAAACACCTCCCTGGCAACCTGTTCCAGTGTCTCCCCACCCTCACTGGCAAGAATTTCTTCCTAAGATTCCTTTGCCACCAATACCTTAAATTGCTCACAGTTAAGCTGCAGAAGTGTTCATCTCCATTTACAGGTATTACAGTAGAGGTTTTAGTTTGATTCCCTTTTACAGTTAGTGGAAAACCTGTTGGGTCCAGCTAAGACATCAAACTGAGATAACTCTTGACAGGATTCTCAAGAGAGGCAGTTCAGACTGTCACACACCAACAGCTGGCTCCACACACCTAAAAGAATTGATTTTGACAGAGGTGTCAAAAGCAAAACAGCAGTCTGGCACCCACCAGAAGAAGATGTCCTTGCAAACACCACAGCTGTGCTGTTTGCTTCCAGAGTGAAATGGAAGCATTGCCCTCCAAAACCCAACTGATTTTGAATGGCTCAGAGAAGAGCATTCATGCTCCCCTCAGTCAGAATTACTCACCCAGTCCAAAGTCTATAAGGTTTATTCTAGGCACTTTTGGCACCTGTAGCAAAAATCTGTCATCCTCTTGACCTAAGCAGCATTAGGCATGAGCAGCTACACACACAGCAAGCGCTGCAAGAGGGATGGCAATGCATCACAAGAGCCACTGCTTCCCGGCAAGGTTCAGAGACAATACATCACCTAGAAAGGTTCAGACTACCCTGGAATACTCTGCTGCTCTCTAGATTTAACCCAGAGGTATCACCTTCCCTTTGCTTCAGCTGTACAGCTCAGCTAGGTTTAAGAGAAGACTTCAGACAGACAAGGCAAACTAAAGCCAGCAAGTCCCAAAGACAGCTCAGCAAGCCTGTAACTGACCTAAAGATTCTGCATCTTTCCTGCACTAGAGCCCCAAGGAGGCTCACTGCCTTCTGCACCACCTCTTTGCCAGCTTCCTTTAGCACAGCTCCACTGAATTTCCTATGCTCCAGCAATGGGCAAGGCTGTTTTAGTCTGCTCTCCTGGAAAATAAGGTTTGAGATGAGAATGTGTATTTGGAGAACAAAGCAGAGGTGACTGGTGGTACCCAGCAATGGCTTCACCATGGGCAACTCATGCCTGACAGATTTGGTGGCTTTTTATGAGGAAGTCACAGCGACAGTGGAAAAAGGGAAGGGCAACTGACATCATCTACCTGGACCTGAGTAAGGCATCTGACTCTGTCCCACCTGGCAGCCTGGTCACCAAGCTGGAAACACACAGACTGGATGTGTGGAGCACTGCTAGGTAAGAATTGGCTGGATGGTGGCACACAGAGAGTGGTGATAAAGGACACAATGTCACCTGGAGACCAGTGCCATTTCCTCTGCTCCTGCCCCTTGGCACCAAGGAGCAGAGGCTGCCCCTCCCCCATCGCTCCAGCCTCCCTGCAAGGAGCTGCAGAGAGCAATGAGCTCTGCCCTCAGCCTCCTCTTCTGCAGCCTGCACCCTGCCAGCTCCCTCAGCCCCTCCTCACAGCCCAGCTGCTCCAGGCCCTTCTGCAGCCTCGCTGCTCTGCACAGGCTCCAGCCCCTCAGTGTCCTTCCTGCAGTGCAGGGCCCAGAGCTGAACACAGCACTCGAGCTGTGGCCTCCCCAGCGCTGAGCACAGGGGGATGGGCACCTCCTGTCCCTGCTGCCCACCCTGCTTCTAACCCTAGCCACACTGCCACTGGCTTTCTCTGCTGGCTCATAGTCAGTGACTGCCAACCAGCACCCCCAGGACCCTCTCCAAGTCTCAGCTTTCCACTCGCACATCCCCAGGTCTGGAGCTCCCCATGGGGTTGTTGTGACCCAGGTGCAGGACCTGGCACTTGGCCTTGTTGCACTTGATCCAGTGAGCCCCGGCCCATGGCTTTCAGTTGCCCAGAGCCCACTGCAAAGCCTCCCTACCCTCCAGCAGATGGACACAGGCACCCAGCTTGATGCCACCTGCAAAGCTACTGAGGGTGCCTCAATGTCCTCACCCAGCTCGCTGACATGGACGTTAAAGAGGACAGGCCCCAGCATTGAGCCCTGGTGACTGGGTGCCAGCCAGGCTTAGCTCCATTCCCCCCTCACTCTCTGGCCTTGCCAGCCTATCAGTTTTTCACTAAGTGCCAAGTGCACTTATCCAAGCCTTGGATCCTACAACAGTCTGTTGCTTGCTTGCACGGGTACCGCAGCACAGTAAAGAGCAGAAGGTCTGCAAAACAAAGGACAACATCCACGCCAGCTAGGCTCAACACACAACTACCTGTATCCAGTTACCTCCTTAGTCTCAATGCTGCCTGCATAGAACCTAAAGGCTTCAGCCACAGCACCACAGACACATTGTGCCCTGTGCTATGTAGAACACAAATCATAGAATCAAGCAGGTTGGAACAGACCTCCAAGCTCATTCAGTGCAACCTAGCACCCAGCCCTAGCCAATCAACCAGACCATGGCACTAAGTGCCCCATCCAGTCTCTTCTTGAACACCTCCAGGGATGGTGACTCCACCTCCCTGGGCAGCCCATTCCAATGCCAATCACTCTCTCTGGCAACAACTTCCTCCTAACATCCAGCCTAGACCTCACCCAGCACAACTTGAGGCTGTGTCCCCTTGTTCTACTGCTGGTTGCCTGGGAGAAGAGACCAACCCCACCTGGCTACAACCTCCCTTCAGGTAGCTGTAGACAGCAATAAGCAATCTCTTCAAAAGCACAAATGAGAGCATGGTTTGGGTTGGAAGTGACCTCCAAAGCTCCTCTAGTCCAAGTGCTCTGATGGTGGCTACTGCAAAGCCTTCTGCTCCTGCACTGCATTTATTAAAACACTTTTCCCGCAGCAGTTCCTCTCCAGCCACAAACACTTTGGTATTCATCACACAGAACTTAGCATCCAAATCACACAACTGTCAGGGCTGGAAGGCACCTCAAGTCTCCTGCTCTGGAGACTTTCAAGGCCTGTCTGGATGTGTTCCTGTGTGACCTGAGCTAGATTGTCTGGTCCTGCTCTGGCAGGGGGGTTGGACTTGATGATCTCCTGGGGTCCCTTCCAATCCCTGACATGCTCTAAGCCTGTGACTCTGTGATCATCCAGTTCCACATCCACCCTGCCACAGGCAGGGACACCTCACACTAGATCAGGTTTCTCACAGCCTCATCCATCCTGGCCTTAAAAACACCTCCAAGGATGAGGCTTCCACTACCTCCCTGGGCAACCTGTGCCAGTCTCTCACCACCCTCCTGCTGAAGAACTTCTTCCTAATGCCTAAATCCAGGAGAGAAAGCAATTGTTCAAGACTAACCTCTAAGGTTCTGTTATTGTATGCTGCTGCAGAGAAACCTCAGCAAAACCCACAAAGCCATTTCTTCAGGCACCCTGAAGCCCCCAGCAAGGCACCAGAACACCCAGCAGAGCTGGCAAGGTGAGCCTGGCTAGCGCTGTGACCTGGCACTGGGAAGAACTTGAAGCATGCTGGCAGGAGTCACTCCAGCTTCTGCTCTAATTCCTCACCACCTCCATTGTCACAGAATCATTCAGCCAAGGAGGCTGGAGAAGACCTCCAAGAGCACCGAGTCCAAACATAACCCAACTACCAGGACCACTAAATTCTATCCTGAGGCACCACACCTGCACGCTTCTTGTACACCTCCAGGGATGGGGACTGCACCACCTCCCTGAGCAGCCTGTGCCAATCCCTGACCACCTCTGCACCTAGTGTCCAATATAACTCCCCTGGCACAACTCAAGAGAAGAGACCAACCCCAGCTCAGGGAGGCTGGAGTGAGCAATGAAGTCTCTCCTCAGCCTCCTCTTCTCTACAATAAACACCCCCAGCCCCCTCAGCTGCTCCTCATATAACATCCTCCAATCCTCTCTCCAGCTTCCTTATCCTTCTCTGGATGCCCTCCAGCCCCTCTATGTCTTTTCCTGTGCTGTGGTGCCCAGAACTGAACCCAGCACTCAAGCTGTGGCCTCACCAGGACCCAGCACAGGGGCACCATCACTGCTGGACACTGTTTTTGGTCTAGGCCAGGCTGCTGCTGCCCTTCTTGGCCAGCTGGGCACAGCCTGGCTCACCTTCACCCAGCTGGCCACCAGTACCCCCAGGGTCCATCTCTGCTGGGCACTTTCCAGCCACTCTGCCTCCAACCTGGAGCCTTCCTGGGGTTGTTGTGCCCCAAGTGCAGGACCCAGCCCTTGGCCTTGTTGAATCTCAACCCCTTGGCCTCAGCCCATGGATGCAGCCTGTGCAGCTCCCTCTGCAGAGTCTTCCTGCCCCTCAGCAGCTCCACACTCCCTCCCAGCTCAGTGCCAGCCATATGCAAACTGACTGAGGGTGCCTGGATCCCCTCACCCAGACCACTAATAAAACCAGAACTAACTCCAGCACCAAGCCCTAAGGGACACCACCTGTGACCAGCCACCAGCTGGGTTTAATTCCTTTGTCACAACTCCTTGGGCCCAGCAAAGAGTCCACCTGTCCATGCCATGGGCCACAAGGGTCTTGAATGGAATGCTGTGGGAGACAGTCCTGAGCATAGGCTACCTACCTAGAGACAGTCCTGTAAGAGGCTGCTTTACAATCAAGAACAAAAATGAAGATAGTCTCTTCCCTGGAAAATGCAGGCAGGCAGCCCTGCGGGCACTGTGTCATACAACAGCCCTAGAAGCTGCCTCATTAGCATTATCTGCCCAGGAGCTCCTTCTCACTTTTAGCAACTCCTCCAAACAACAAACCCCACACCAAACAAAACCAAACCAAGAACTCAGCCTCAAGCAGCAGAATGCTGGGGGCTTGTGGGAATGCTCTCACATGCAAAACTGAGCAAGCATCAGGGAATCATCTGGAACAGCAAAGAGGGAGCAGCACAGGGAGCTCTGCACACTCATAGAAAGGCCTAGCAGTCTGAAAGGAACTTCACAGCTGAAGCCTCAAGACAGTCCCTGAGTGAGGCTCCCTGCCACAGACACAGCCTCAAAGCACTCCACTTCAGAAGCATCCACACAAACCAGCAGCCCTTGGGCACACATCTGGGTGTTTACTTAGCTTTGCATGACAGCAGCAGTGTTGTTTGCAGCCAGAGTGAAACACAATTTGATGCAGCACTGAAAGAATGGTAAAAAATCCTACTTTTCCTCTGCTCTAAGTTTAACTTAGCCTAATTAAGGTCATCTTTAATTAGCAGCAGTTGCTTTAAATCACAACATCTTACATGAAGGCAAGTATCAAACCTCGGGTATCAGACAGAGACCAAAGGTCTCCAGCACTCTCTTGGCAGTACATTTCAACACAGATAGAACCTGAGGGATTTTGAGCTTCTATTTCCCACTGCGGTTCACTGCCAGGCTGTAGAACACGGGCGGCAGGAGGGGGCGGCAGGAGGGGGCGGCAGGAGGGGGCGGCAGGAGGGGGCGGCAGGAGGGGGCGGCAGGAGGGGGCGGCAGGAGGGGGCGGCAGGAGGGGGCGGCAGGAGGGGGCGGCAGGAGGGGGCGGCAGGAGGGGGCAAGGAAAGCACTGTCACACAGCAAGATAAAAAGCATTCCAACTGCTCAGACCTCACCTCCAATCCTGGCTCCAGCTCTGCTGTGCCCAGCAGCAGAAGGACACAGAGCTGCTGGAGTGAGGCCTGAGGAGGCCACAAAGATGCTCCAAGGGCTGGACCAGCTCTGCTGTGAGCACAGGCTGAGGGAGCTGGGGGTGTGCAGCCTGGGGAGGAGAAGGCTCCAGAGGGACCTCAGAGCTGTCTGCCAGTGCCTGAAGGGATCCTGCAGGAAGGCTGCAGAGAGACTTGTGCTGAGGGTGTCTGAGACAGATCAAGGGGGAACGGTTTGAAAGTGAGGCAGAGCAGGGTTAGAGTGGAGCTGAGGGAGTTACCTTCAGTAGGAGGGTGGTGAGACTCTAGCCCAGGTTGTCCAGGGAGGCTGTGGCTACCTCCTGCCTGGATGTGTTCAAGGCCAGGTTGTATGAGGCCAAGAAGCATCCCTGCCCGTGGCGGGGGGTTAGACTAGATGAGCTCTGAGGTCCCTTCCAACCTCAGCCATTCTACAACACATTTCCTAGTTCTTTCACAGCTTGACTATCCAACTTTAAATGGATCTCAGAAGATATGTGGAAAACCTAACTACACTAAGCTTCACCTGCCCCCAGAAAGGTGAAACCATCTGAAGAAACCTGAATCTAAGGAATTGATTCTTTGCTCTGCCCTGCTGAGATCACATCTGGAATACTGTGTCCAGATTGGGGCTTCCCAGTTCAAGAGAGACAGGAAAATGCTGGAGAGAGTCCAATGTAGAGCCACTGAGGATGATCTGGGGACTGGAACATCTCTGCTGTGAAGAGAGGCTGAGAATCCTGGGGACGTTTAGTCCGAAGAGGAGAAGGCTGAGAGGAGATCTGATCAATGTCTATCAATACCTGAGGGGTGGGGGTCAGGATGAAGGTGCCAGGCTCTGTTTGGTGGTGCCCAGTGACAGCACAAGGAACAACAGGTGCAAGCTGGAACCCAGGAGGTTGCATCTCAAGATGAGGAGAAACTTCTTTGGTGTGACGGTGCTGGAGGCCTGGAGCAGGCTGCCCAGAGAGGTTGTGGAGTCTCCTCTGGAGCCTTTCCAACCCCACCTGGATGAGTTCCTGTGTGACCTGCCCTGGGTGCTCCTGTGCTGGATGCTGGACTGGATGATCTCTGGAGGTCCCTTCCAACCCCTAACACTCTGTGATTACTCACTGTAAAGGCTCTTAGTTGGGTAAGGAAAGACTGAAATTAAAATACATCTGTTTCAGAATAAACTTCAGTTCTCTTTCAAATCAGGATGGACACTGAGGAAAATTTGGAAGAACTATTCAGAAATATGGATCACACAGAAGTCTGCAGCTGATGTTTCACCAGTCTCAAGTTGTGCCGGCTGGATGTTAGGAAGAAGTTCTTCACAGAGAGAGTGATTTCCCATTGGAATGGGCTGCCCAGGGAGGTGGTGGAGGCACTGTCCCTGGAGGTGTTCAAGAAAAGACTGGATGAGGCACTCAGTGCCATGGTCTGGTTGACCAGATAGGGCTGGGTGATAGGTTGGACTCGATGATCTTGGAGGTCTCTTCCAACCTGGTTGATTCTATGATTCTATGATTGAACAGTTCCAGGATTCATAGATCAACAGAATGAATTGGATTGGAAAGGATCTTCAGGATCATCCAGTTCCAAACCCCTGCCACAGGCAGGGACACCTTCCACCAGCACAGGTTGCTCAAGGCCTCATCCAGACTGGCCATGAACACCTCCAGGGAGGAGGCAGCCACAGCCTCCCTGGGCAACCTGTGCCAGTGTCTCCCCACCCTTCCTCTTGACAGTTTCTTCCTTATCTCCACTCTCAGTCTCCACTTTCTCAGCTCAAAGCCATTGTCCCTCATCCTGGCACTCCCAGCCTTTGACACAAGTCCATCCCCAGTTCTCCAGCAGCCCCTTTGGGTATTGGCAGGCAGTTCTAAGATCCCCTGGAGCCTTCTCCTCTCCAGACTGCACATCCCAAGCTCCCTCAGCCTGTGCTCACAGCAGAGCTGCTCCAGCCCTTGGAGCATCTTTGTGGCCTCCTCTGGCCTCACTCCAGCAGCTCTGTGTCCTTCTGCTGCTGGGCACAGCAGAGCTGGAGGCAGGATTGGAGATGAGGTCTGAGCAGAGCAGAGCCAAGGGGCACAATCCCCTCTCTTGGCCTGCTGCCCACACTCCTCTGGCTGCAGCCAGCACACAGCTGCCTGCTGGGTTGCATGAAGGCACTGCTGGCTCCTGGGGAGCTGCTCAGCAACCAACATCCCCAAGGCTCTTTCTTCAGGGCTGCTCTCAGCCCACTCTGCACCCAGCCTGGGATTGGTCCAACCTGGCTGCAGGACCCTGCAGTTTGGGTGCTCTGTTTACTTTTGGCCTTGTCTTCTCAGGCCATGGTAAAGCCATCTGCTCTGCATTCTGCCACAACACAGGGGTTTGGTTTTTAGCTCATATGCTGATGTCTCTTCCACAGCAGCTTCATTACCTTTCTGCAACAAACGTACAAGTTCACACAGATCCTTCCAGAGCCTTCATGCTCTGAAATTCTCTTCTTTCTTACTGTCATTTTGGTTTGTCTCAGCATTATTAGCAGACCTGCAGAATACATCAGAAATGTACAATTCATAATTAAGCTGACAACATTCAGGTAGATCAGCATTTGAAATATCTCAAGATATTTACCTATGTGCTCCCAACACCTGTGATTGAGGTCTTCTGTTTTCTTTCCCCAAATTTTCCATCACAGCAAAGAAAACTCAATTTGGAAACATTTTCCCTTTCTCTGTTATAATTCCAAAGTGGTTTAAAATCCACTTTCACTGCTTTGATGCAATTTGAGTCTGATCTTTGCCAGCCAAGTTTGCAAGGCCATAAGCTCAACTTTGTCTGGAGAGAAGGTATTAAGTTTTGAACACCACATAAAGCTGAATTCACAATTTCAGGGATCACTCTGGGAAGCAGTAGCAGAACCCTGGTGATTAAGGGGGTTGGAGGGGGGAAGGAGAGGAGATGAAGAGTGACAAAGAGAATCCCTTCTGCAGAAGCTATGAATGCAGCTTCTTGTGTTTATTTCCTGCATCTCTCCATAGGTTCCCACTGAAAGGAGCAAAGTAGTGAGTGAAAGAATCCAGTGCTGTGAGAGTAAATGGAGCAAGAATGCTGGTGGGAGGAGTGCAACAGTTCCGTGTACAGAAACAGCTCCACTGTAGAAACCAAGCACATGGAAGTCTCAACCACAGCACCACCTCTCTCTGAGGAACTCCCTTCTGTGCAGGTGAGACAAGCAGAGGCAGGAGAAATACATCACTGCTGTAAGAGACTGCTCAGCAGCACCAGTCTGCCAGGGCTTGGAACACGACTGTCACACTTACAACCACTAATGGAAATCTCAGGCACAGTAAGCTTCTTTGCATTCAGTTCTTGATGCACTGAGTCAAACTCTTGGGAGCCTTGGTGCGTCTTAGATCACAACTACCCCATGAATGCTCCAGGCTTAGGGGAAAGCAGCTGGAAAGCTGCCTGGCAGGGAAAGACCTGGGGTGTTGGTTGAGAGCTGGCTGAAAACAAGTCAGGCTGTGCCTAGGTGGCCAAGAAGGTCACCAGCAGCCTGGCCTGGATCAGCAATGGTGTGGCCAGCAGGAGCAGGGAAGTGGTTTTTCCCCTGGAAAACAAGGGTAGGGAGGTCACACCCTGAGTGCTGGGCTGGAGGGCATCCAGAGAATACCAAAGAGGTTGGAGAGGGGTTTGGAGGGCATCATGTAAGGAGCAGCTGAGGGAGCTGGGGGTGTTTAGTCTGGAGAAGAGGAGGCTGAGGACAGACCTCATTGCTCTCTACAGCTCCCTGAGGGGAGAACGGAGCCAGCTGGGGGTTGGGCTCTGCTCCCAGGTATCCAGAGACAGGACAAGAGGAAGAATGCTTAAGTTGTGCCAGGGGAGGGTTAGGTTGGAGACTAGGAAATATGCCTTTGCTGCAGGATTGGACAGGGATTGGCACAGGCTGCCCAGGGGAGTGGTGCAGTCCCCATCCCTGGAGGTGTTGGAGAAACTGGATGTGCTGCTTCAGGACAGAGTTCAGAGGTCACTGCAGTTGGGTTAGAGTTTGGACTTGATGTTCTTGGAGGTCTTTTCCAACCTTATTGATTCTATGAGAATTTCCCCTGCAGGTATTCCCTGAAAATGGATCAGCAAGCAGGACTCTGAAGCCCTCCCACCCAACACATCAGTCAGGTCAGGAGATCAGTTTAGTTCTCCATTGACCTCCCTAGAGAAGTTGCACAGACAAAACCACGTCTGGCCCTGTGCCATCCTCATCCCTGCTTCAAAGGATCAAAGTACAACATGTGTTGGTCCAGCAGCAGAGCAGACAACAGCACAGCTCACGTGTCACTTCAGAAGGCATTTTTTTCCTTCCTTAGATTTTGTCCATCTTTAGCTGGATAATGGGAAAGCTTCTCTGAGGTCACTATGCTTTAGGTGAGCTTACAGCCACAGGGGAGATGAGAGGGGGAAATCAAGTGAGCAGCAGTTCATGGAGAGCAGCAAGAAGCAGCTTGTCAATGAAACCACCCAAGCAAGGGAGAAATCCAGAACCCCCTCTATGCAGCTCTGCCACCTCCATCTTCTGCCACAAAGGAACAACTTCTGTACCTTTAAAGCACCGCAGGCAGAAAGTCTTCAGAGCTTCAGCACATGAAGAAGATGCTTAAGTTTTTACTCAGTGTTATATCCAGTGATTCCCAGGATAGCTTGGGTTGGAAAGGACCTTCAAGATCATCTCTTTCCAATCCCCTGCCACGGGCAGGGACACCTCTTACCAATCCAGGTTGCTCAAGGCCTCATCCAGCCTGGCCTTGAACACCTCCAGGGAGAGGACATTCACAATCTCCCTGGGCAACCTGTGCCAGTGTCTCCTCACCCTCACTGCCAAGAATTTCTTCTTCATCTCCAGTCTCAGTGTGCTCTCCTCAAACTTCAATCCATTGTCCCTTGCCCTGTCATTCCCAGCCCTTGTCTGAAGTCCCTCCTGAGCTTTCTGGAAGCTGCTTCAGGTACTGGAAGGCTGCTCTAAATTCTCCCTGGAGCCTTCTTCTCTCCAGGCTGAACAGCCCCAACTCCTGCAGCCCGATTTCTAGGAAATCTCTTTGATTTAAGACCAATTTTTACATCATGTCAGCTTTTTCTCCCAAGAAACACTTCAATTTTTCAGAGGACTGGAGCACCTCTGCTATGGGGAGAGGCTGGGAGAGTTGGAGCTGTTCAATCTGGAGAAAAGAAGGCTCCAGGGACACCTTAGAGCTGCATTTCAGTGTCTGAAGGGGACCTACAGGCAGGCTGGGGAGCAACTGTTCAGAAGGGACTGTGGGGATAGGACAAGGGGCAATGGTTTGACAGTGGAGCAGGGCAGATTTGGTTGGATCTGAGGAGGAAGTTGTACAGAAGGAGAGTAGTGAGACACTGGCACAGGCTGCCCAGGGCTGTGCTTGAGGCCCTGTCCCTGCAGACCTTCAAGCTCAGCCTTGCTGCGTCCCTGTGCAGCCTGCTCTAGCTGGAGGTGTCCCTGCTGAGTGCAGGGGGCTGGTCAAGATGCCCTTGGAGGGTCCCTCCCAACCCGATGCAATCTGTCAATCTCTAAATAGGCTTTGCAGTACTTATCATGCAGTAGGAAGAAGTCTGGTGAAGCTACATTTCCTCCTGCAGATAGGCCTTCACCTGTCACAGGGACATAAAACTGCAGGTTACCTCCAGCAGGCAGAGAAGTCCTCCTCCCCTGCAGCTCCACAAACACACACAGGCACAGCAGTCACACTTCTGCTGCTACTGCAAACCAGGACTGTACACACAAGTTACTCTAGTCGGAAGGAAGCATACCAAAGTCATCTTAGGGGAAAATAAACATCAGAGCTTTGCTGACACTGAACCAAAACTTTCAAGGCTAGCTATGAATTCAGAATTTGTGTCTCTCTGTGTTCAGTGTTGACTGAAGGACACAGAATGGACTTGTGCTAGTTTGAAGATGGCTAGAATGTTTTGGTGAGTAGAACTAGATTCCAGGCTGTGAAAGGGAAACAATGGTGAAGTCTACTTCACTCATAGGCTTGCTGAGAGGTGTAAGAGCAAGAATTCAAACATAGATAAGGTAGTTGCTCTCTGTCTGGGCTGTGGGCTGTATTTTTCTCTCTAACCTAACCTGATGAATCCACCTGCTTCCTAACCCCCCTGGTCGACCCCCCATTCCTCCCTGGGCACAAGGCAATGTCTGGGGTAAGGCAGAGGGGTAAGGAGAATGTGGAAGGGTGGTTGTGAGCTCCTCCTACGGACTCAGGTTTCTGGGAGGGCTGTTGTGTTTCTGTATTACCTTTCACCTTGCATATTTCTGTATGTAACTCTATATACTGTAAATATCTGCTTGTACCTTGAGCTAAGCTGTAAATAATAAGCTTCATTCAATTTCCAGAGCCAGCTGAGTCTAGCCTGGGTGATTTACAAAGTGGGGGGGGGAGGGCGGGCAACACCCAAACCATCACAGGACTAAAGCAAGCGAGGCTGCTCCCTGCGGTGCCTGTGCTCCACACAAGCAACACTGACCACATTCTGAGACAACGATTCAGAGCTGCAGCGACTGCAAAACCTTTGCAGACTGCCAAAGTTCAACTAACTAAGCCTCAGTGATTCCTCACCCTGGGCTGGTCACAGCAGCTTCATTTGGGATTACAAACCAGCTTCCCTGGATGAAACCAAGTTGAGAATGAAGGTGAAGACAAACACTTTGGGATTTGCTGCCCAGCACAACACCAACACCTAAAGCACTAACAGTTCACCACCCCTCTGTGCTTTCTCCAGCAAAGTGGAACAAATCCATCACTCTGGGAGAAGGCTGTTTTCCTAGATGGGAAGACTCTGTGAAAGCAGTTACATTAGAAGAGTGAGTGAGGAAGGCCCAAGGCCCAGTTTAACACAGGGGCACTTCCCCTGGAGCTGCACTGCCAGCCAGGGAACTTGCTCCTCACTCCAGAACAAAGTCTGCAGTGAGGAGCATCCCAAAGACACGGGATGCTGCTGGGGGATGAAAGCAGCCTGAGGGTTTAACATCATTATAGGCAGAATCCCAACTGAAGATACATGCAAAGAGACAGGAAGTCAGCAGCGCCAACATACACCAACATACTGATCAACAGCCTGGATGAGGGCAGAGAGGGCACTGCCAGCAGGTTTGCTGATGACACCGAAGTGGGAGCAGTGGTGACACTCCTCAGGCTGTGCTGCCTAACACGGGCCTAAGGTCTGAGGGAGCAGAGCAACAGGTGTCTCACTGCAGCATGACAGCAGCAGCACAATGGGAGTGACACATACAGAACAAACCCCAGCCCAGCCAGATGAGAGCTGCAGAGGGTGGAGGCTGTGTGTAGCTGCAGAGCATATGTGGGGAAAGGCAAGAAGTCTAAAATCAAGCACAGGGCAGGAGCTGCAAAGCTGTGGGCAAGCACTGACAGCAGGCTGAGCTGTCACACCAGCTCACTCTAGAAAAGGGTGAGCAGGAGCTGCTCCCTTTTCCCACACACACAAATGCTCTCTTTCCTCCTGCTAAAACTGCCAGTGGCAGGAGCAGTGCAGGATGCCTGCAGGTCAGACAACTTTGTGCTTTGTCTATTACACAAGACAACACCATGAGGTCTCCTTCTCTGGAGGCGTTCCAAACCCGCCTGGACACGTTCCTGTGCAACCTAACCGAGGTGACCCTGCATTAGCAGGGGGGTTAGACCAGGTGATCTCCAAAGGTCCCTTCAACCCCCAGAGTGGTGATTCTGTGATTCTGTGTCCACATGGAAGCACACAAAGCCATTCTGAGACTGTGAGAAGAGGCATGAGCAGAGAAGCTTGATCGCAGACAACACAAACTGCCTCATGCCTCCCTTCCCATGGGCTACCATGAAAGCTTCAGTACGCTGAAGGTGCCTGAAAAGTCAGGGCAAAGCCATGAGCCAGGCAAAGAGATCAAGCACGGTTCAAAAAGAACAAGAAGCATCTCACACAAGGTGAGCTGTGTGCCAAAGCTGGGGCTGTAGGTCCAAACCACTAAGAATGGGCTTAGAGCTATGGAGACTGAGCCTCAACGACCTCAGTACTGAGTTATCCCAAGACAAACAAACAACAGCTCCACAAAAACACACCCAGATTTCTTCAAAGAGCAGACTTATTTTCTTTTACCTCTAATCTCAATTTCTCCAAGTAATTAAGTTTGGAATGCTGTATGCCTTAAGAGTTTCCATTAAGTTCAAATGAAGATTACACTTGAAAGTTTTCCTCACAATTGTAGTCTGGAGAAGAGGAGGCTGAGAGGAGACCTTATCAATGTCTGCTAATACTGAGGGGTGGCTGTCAGGAGGATGGAACCAGGCTCTGGTCAGTGATGCCCAGAGATAGGATGAGGGGCAATGGATGTAAACTCAATCACAGCAAACTCCATCTCAACATGATGAGAAACATTTTCACTCTGAGAGTGCAAGCAGTGGAACATCTCCTGTGAGGCCAGGCTGAGGGAGCTGGGGCTGGGAGCTGGCAGCAGAGGAGCCTGAGGGCTACCCTCAGTGCTGTGCCAAAGGTGTGCAGGGCAGTGTCAGGAGGACACAGCCAGGCTCTGCTCAGGGGTGGCCGAGGACAGCACAAGGGGCACTGGGGGCAAGCTGGAGCAGGGGAGGTGCCAGGGAACAGGAGGGGAAACTTTGTCCCTGTGAGGGTGCTGGAGGCCTGGAGCAGGCTGCCCAGAGAGGTTGTGGAGCCTTCTCCTCTGGAGCCTTTCATGCCCCACCTGGATGTGTTCCTGTGTGCCCTGCCCTGAGTGCTCTTGCTCTGGCAGGAGGTTGGCCTGGAAGATCTCTGGAAGTTCCTTCCTTCTGTGATTCTGTATGGTACAGTCTTTGCTGTCACTCCAGTGATATGAAGCCTCATTACAAGAAGCCCACCAAATGCATACAGCAACCAAGCCTTCACCTTGAAGGAACAAGATGACCTCTATGAGCACCATGGAATAGGCACTACAAGAACACTGAAGCTTTTCCAAAGCTGAAACCTTAATGTGATCCTAAATTTGGGCAGGAACAGCTTCAGAAAGCTTTGGCCATTTGCCCTAATACAGACATTCCCATTCTCTCTTCCTGCTCTTCCAACAATCATCCCAAGAACATCAGTACCTAAACCTCTGTGGCTTTCTCAATTAGCACCAACTTGATTACTCCACACAAATCATCAGCTGCTGTAAAATCTCCACAAGCTGACACTTAGGTACTGCAGGCACCATAAGACAAACCCTGCTCTTCTTCCATCATATTATTCACACTCCAGTCACATTTTGGCACTTAACTGAGCACACAAAGCTCTGGTACCCAACACTGATAATCATGGAAAACAAACTGTCAGATTGACACAATGTTCTTACTTTGAGCAGTTCAAAATAATGAAGGCAGTGGTAAACAGGAGCGAGGAGCAGCCGGGGTAGAACATACTGAACAGCTTCTTTAAAGCCTTCACCTATTGACTACAAACAAAGTGAGTTTCAGTCTTAAAACAATACATGCATTGAAGCAACAATAGAATGGAATTGAAACTGTAATGGCAGTCATAAGGGCCACTTAAAAGGCAGTTACCTGCAGGTAAAACGCAGCTCCTGGCTTTGATAACTGACTTAGGAAATGGTCATGGAATCCAGGGCGCAGGATGTCCTGTGCATATGATTCGTATGGATCAAATGCCAGCTCCTAGGAGAGAGACAGAATCAGTCCACAAACCTGACTGAATATCCAAGCTTCCTCCCTCCAACAGCAAATGCAGACACAACGTAGCAGAGAAACTGAGTGAAATGCAACAAGGACAAGGGTAGAGTCCTGCATCTGGGAAAGAACAACCCCAAGCTCCAGTGCAGGTTGGAGAGCAGCATAGGGAAGAGATACCTTGGGGGGCCTGGTGGGCAGAAGGGTGCTGACAAGCCAGCAAAGTGTCCTTGGGGCCAAGAAGGCCAAGGGCATCCAGGGGTGGATTAGAAGGGAAGTGGTGAGTAGGTTGAGAGAAGTTCTCCTGCCCCCCTACTCTGCTCAGGCCACACCTGGAATATTGTGTCCAGTTCCGGGCCCCTCAAGTCCAGCAGGACCTCAGGGAGCTTATTAAGAGAGTCGAGTCCAGAGCACCAAGCTGCTGCAGGCAGTGAGCATCCCCTTGAGGCCAGGCTGAGGGAGCTGGGGCTTGGGGCTTGCAGCAGAGGAGCCTGAGGGCTGCCCTCAGTGCTGTGCTAAAGATGTGCAGGGCAGTGTCAGGAGGACGCAGCCAGGCTCTGCTCAGGGGTGGCCAAGGGCAGCACAAGGGGCACTGGGGGCAAGCTGGAGCAGAGCAGGTGCCAGGGAACAGGAGGGGAAACTTTGTCCCTGTGAGGGTGCTGAAGGCTTGGAGCAGGCTGCCCAGAGAGGCTGTGGAGTCTCCTTGTCTGGAGCCTTTCCAACCCCACCTGGATGTGTTCCTGCCCTGGGTGACCCTCCTCTGGCAAGGGGTTGGCCTGGATGATCTCTGCAAGTATCTTCCAGCCCCTACCCCTCTGTGATTCTGTGAGATTCTTCTGCATATTTTTCCAAAACACTTACAGAGAACAGTTAAGAGTTTTGTGAGTACAAACTCAGGGAGTAATTCAGACTGGAAGACATCTCTGGAGGTCAGCTGGTCTAATTCCCTACTCAAAGCAGGACCCACCTCAGACACAAATCCAGATCCAGCATCAAAGCTGGCTGAGGTTGCTCAGAGAACTCATCCAGTTGAGTTCTAAGTACCTCCAAAAAAAAGAGACACCAAAATCTCTCTGGGCAGTGTACTGTAATGTTCAGTTGCTCTGGTTGAAGACTTTTTACCCAAGGTTTCTAGGCAGGTTTGCTCTTCTCTCCTCATCTTGATTCTCTGCTGCAAACACTCAGTAAGTGCTTGCCTCAGTCTAGTCTACACCTACCCTTGAGGTAACCAAAGACAGCAAGGAGATCTTCTTCCACAGCCTTCTAAAACTGAGTGACCCTAGCACTTTTAACCCTTTTTGTACATCGTGGGCCTCAACTCCTTAACCAAGTCAAGCAAACCGTGGACTGGGAACAACAGGAATGGACACAGTATGTCAGCTCCACGCTCCTCACCAAGCTGAACTCCAGATGAGCTGCAGCCCTCTTTATACCATTTCCACCTGCATTCCTCCTGGGAAGTCTGTGTTTCTGTTTGAATCCTAGAATTAGTTAGCTCCAACCATTAGCCTAACACTACCAAGTCACTAAACCACCTCCCTCAGCACCCTGTCTAAATGTCTTTTAAATATCTCCAGGGATGGTGACTCAAGCACTGTCCTGGGCAGCCAGTTCCAATGTTTGACAACCTTTTTACTGAAGAAACTTGTCCTGAGGTACAACATAAAACTCCTCTGCTGCAACTTGAATCATAGAATTACAGAATCAGTCAGGGCTGGAAGGGACCACAGGTATCATCCAGTTCCAACCCCCTTGCCATGGGCAGGGACACCTCACATTAGATCAGGCCTTTTGGAGCCTCATCCAGCCTGGTCTTAAACACCTCCAGGGATGGGGCTTCCACCGTCTCCCTGGGCAACCCATTCCAGTCTCTTATCACTCTCATGCTGAAGAACTTCCTAACATCCAGTCTGAATCTTCCCATTTCTAGCTTTGTTCCATTGCCCAGTCCTGTCACTTCCTGACAGCCTGAAAAAGTCCATCCCCAGCTTTCTTATAGCCCCCTTAAGATCCTGGCAGGCCACAATAAGGTCACCTGGGAGCCTTTTCCTCTCCATATGGAACAGTCCCAATTCTCTCAGTCTCTCCTCACAGCAGAGCAGCTCCAGCCCTCTTGATCATTCTCATAGCCCTTCTCTGGACATGCCTCTAGCACTTCCACATCCCTCTTGTACCAGGGACTCCAGAATTGGATGCAGTATTCCAGGTGGGATCTCAGCAGTGCAGTGTAAAAGGCAGGATCACTTCCCTGGCCCTGCTGCCCACACTGCTCTTGCTGCAGCCCAGGCTCTGGTTGCTCTCTGGGCTACAAGAGCACACTGCTGGCTCATGCTGAGCTTCTCTTTCACCAGCACCTCTAAGCCCTTTGCTTCAGGGCTGCTCCCAAGCCAGGCACTGTCCAGCCTATACTGGTGCTTGGCATTGTCCTGACCCAGCTGCAGGACCTTGCACTTGGTCTTGTTGAACTTCATGAGGTTGACTTGGGCCCAGCTCTGCAGCCTGTGCAGGTCCCTCTGGATGGATCCCTTCCCTCCAGCTGTCAGCCACACCACATAGCTTGGTGTCATCAGCAAACTTGCTGAGGGTGCACTCAGTGTCACTGTCCATGGCACCTATAAAGATGTTAAACAAGACTGGTGGCAGGACTGATCTCTGAGGGACTCCACTTGTCAGTGGCCTCCACTGGCACATGAAGCCATTGACAGCCACTCTCTGGGTGCAGCCATCAAGCCAGTTCTTTATCCATCCAGTGGTCCATCCATCAAACCCATGTGTCACCAGCTAGGAGCTCAGGATGTGGCATGGGACAGTGCCAAAGGCCTTGCTCAGGCCCAGGTAAATGACTTCAGTTCCTTAGCCCTCCCTGATTAATGTTGTGACCTGTTCATAGGTTTGTCAGGCAGGATTTGCCCTTGGTGAAGCCATGCTGACTGTGCCAATTCACCTCTTCACTATTCTTCTGTCTCAGTAGTGCCTCCAGGAGGATCTGCTCCATGATCTTACTGGGCACAGAGGTGAGACTGCCTGGCCTGGAGTTCCCTGGTTCTTCCTTCTTACCCTTTTTGAAAATGGGGGTTCTGTTTCCCCTTTCCAGTCAGTGGGGACTTGACCAGACTGCCATGACTTTTGGAGTATAATAGAGAGAGGTTTAGCAACCTCATCTGCCAGTTCCCTCAGCACCCATAGGTGCATGCCATCGGGTCCCATGGACTTGAACACTTTCAGGTTCTTCAGGTGGTCATGAACCTGATCTTCTCGAGAACCTTTTCCTCTTACCTCATTGCTTGCTGCCTGGGAGAAGAGACCAAGCCCATCCCATGACAGTCTTTTGTCAGGGAGTTGCAGAGGGCACTGAGGTGTCTGCTCAGTCTCCTTTTCTCCAGAGTAAGCAACCCCAGTTCCCTCAGCAGCTCCTCTTAAGGCTTGTTCTCTAGAGCCTTCATCAACCTTGTCACTCTTCTTTGGGCACTCTCCAGCATTTCAAAGTCTTTCTTGTAATGAGGGGCCCGAGTTTGACTAAACAAGAAGCTCCAAACTCTGCTACACCTACCCTTTACTTAAGGGACTGGGAATGCCTTTGCCTTTCTGCCCCTTCTGCCTTTGCAAACAAACCAGCTCCCCCTTCTACCCTCCAGGTGACCCTGCTCTCCCAAAGCCTAGGGATTTCAGCCTGCTCATTTCCTGCACTTGCTCAGGACCTTAAACTCTACCATCCTTGCCACCTGTGGCCAAGCCTGCTATTAGCTATGATGTTTCTGCCAGCTCCCTCCTGCTCAGCGCAGCACCTTTCTTAGGTGGCGCATCACAACGTGCCACAGCAATCCTGCCCCAGCACCCTCCAGAATTCTCCTGCATTACCTGAACCACAGCAAGTTCTCCATCCAGATGTCAGGAACATCGTTCTCCCAAGAGACCTAGGGCCTCTGATAAGGAGAAGACTCCTACTTGTTTAGAGGTTTTGGCTGCTTCAGTAGTCTTTGCAGGAGAAGCTTTACTACAAAACGCTCTTTGGTGGCCTCCTCCTTTAGCCCTGATCCTTAAGCATTCAATTAGCTCTCCTCACTCATTCCATAACAGAGCTCCATGTGTTCCAGCTGATCTTCTGGTAAGCTTCCTGGCCTCCTCTTCCCCACCTGTCCTTCCTGAATGCCTCCCTCATGCAGCCCTTCCTGCCACATCACTAATTCCAGTTAGGAGATAGTTCAGCAACTGTGCAGGCTCCCAGATGCTGCTCTCTGTACATGAGCACATGCACCCTGGGGGACACAGATGCTTCAGCTGCATCTTCAGCCACCCCAGCTTCTCAGAACCAAGGTGCAGTTGTGCTTCCCATTATGCACATCCCCTTCTCACAGTTCTTCAATCTGCAAGCCTTGGACTCCACCCATGAACGAGTTTAGCTCAAAAGCCTTCCTCAGCAGCTTAGCAAGCCTGCTGGCCAGGACCACCTTCTTCTGCTTCATCTCTCCACAGCAGTCCTGACCCACAGCTGATTTCCAGGGCACTTCCATTTCTCTCAAAGTCTACTCACAAGTGTGTCATTTTCTGGATTACTTGTTTGGTTTTTTTTTTTTCCTTGAGCCCTCTAAAGTTTCAACAAGCCTACATAAAAGCTGAAGTTTAGAGCAGCACCCTCAACAAACAGGCTGCCTGTTCACCCTGCTGGGGCTGGAAGAAGAGATCTCCACCTAAACAAAGGCAGCTTGGACACAAGAGCACTTTGTATCAAAGTGCAAGTCATTAAAATACACATGAACAACAAAAAACAACCCCCAGCCCAAGTATTATCTTACCTCTGCCATGTCTTCAAAACAGCTGCCTACTAGTGGATGAGGACTACCTTCATCTGTCATTTCAACAGTGTCTTCTATATGACCCAATAACTTCACACTAAGTTCATGAATATCTGAGATACGACTAAATATATTTTCTACGTCCTGCAAAAAAGCAGCAGAACCAGACAAAAATCAACAGGGAATTGGGAGATGGCTTCCAAAATGAATGACAAAAGTACATAATGATATGATAGGAAAGCCAAATCCTGCCTGAAATAGGACAAGTTTTTATATTTCAAACACATACACATATGTATTCTGTGTAAGTTCTACTACAGAACTTATGTGTTAACTAATGACTACATACAGTAATTCTCTGTTATTCTGTTCTACAGTAAATACTATCAATATGCACAACTGTGCAATGTGGCAGAGAACAGTGACAAATCACCTTCAATGACAGGCCTGCAAGTGAATATATCAGAAATTAGGTGGTTTCTTCCTCCTACAGTTCATAGATTCATGAAACGGTTTGGGTTGGAAGGGACCTTAAAGGCCATCCAGTTCCAACCCTCCCCTGCAGGGACACCTCCTGCCAGCCCAAGTTGTTCAAGGCCTCATCCAGCCAGGGAGGAGGTAGCCACCACTTCCCTGGGTAACCTGCTCCAGTGTCTCACCACCATCCCTGGAAAGAACTTGTTCCTAAATTTCCACAAATCCCTTCTCCTCACAACCACCTCTTTGCTATTTGCATTTCAGAACTGGAGATGAGCGCTTCCTCTGCCACTGATACCTTAAACTGGACAGAGTTAAGCTCTAGAAGTGTTCTTCTCCATTTACAGATGTTACAGGAGAGCTTTTTCCCTTTGTGGATTGTCCAATACTTACATGAGATGAGAACAGCTTGGAGTTGGAGGCGTATGGCTCTCTAAAAACTCTGATAATGAGGTTTAGTTCCCTTATATATTGTCGAACCTCTGCCATAAAGGACTTCACTAGGTCATAATAGGTTTGCTCCCCTGAGGTGGAGGGTTCCTCATCAGATAAAGTTAGTGTACTTAAATCTTCTACATCTTGATGGAACATATCCATTAATACCTAGATAGCAGAGAGAGGGAAATGAGCAGAGTGAAAAGAACTTCTTTTCAAGAGCTACCAGTAAGGCACCAGCAAAGGAAGTCTCTTTTTCCCACGCAATCAGCAGTATGCACTACCAGGCCACAACTGTCTGAGGAAAACAAAAGCAACATCATTGCAGTGAGCTTGCAAGCCATCATTTACAGTGGCAGTTCACAGATTCACAGAATGCTTTGGGTTGGAAGGGACCTTAAAGACCATCTAGTTCCAAACCCGCTGCCATGGGCAGGGACTCTTCTCACCAGCACAGGTTGCTCAAGGCCTCATCCAGCCTGGCCTTGAAAACCTCCACCCACAACCTCCCTGGGCAACCTGTGCCAGTGTCTCACCACCTTCAATCTCAACAATTTCATCCTCATCTCCAGTCTCAGTCTCTCCTCTCCCAGCTCAAAGCCCTTATCCTGTCACTCCCAGCCCTTGTCAAAAGTCACTTAGCCCAATCAACCACCCCCACCCCCAAATCAAGCCTGAACTGCCTCTGAGGTACACATACCCCTAGTAGTTACTGTACTCTCTTCTTTTGAGCCAGCTTCTGAAGCAACTCTGTTATCTGAAGTGTAAAGGTGTGTGGCATTTTGGCTCTTCAGCTTTAACAGCAGTCACACAGGGTGTGCTCAGAGCCCTGTAATCCATCTCTGATCAACACTGGACATCTGCCTTTAACTTCTGACTTCTCTTGTTAAAACAGACCCTGGAGGAAGGGCACCAGCTTTGAAAAGGTTGTAGTCACATTGACTACCTAAAGACCTCCAAAAGCTTTGACTACCAGAGGTCCCAATTCATACAAGAAAGGCTTACTAAACACAATCATTTGATCTTCTCAAGAGAAGTAGACCACTGAACACTTCTTCCACACGTGGTATTGGAGCCAGGGGTTGGTAAAATGGCTTAGCAGGTGGCAAACAGAAATCACACTCTGGGTTGTTTTCAAGACACTCAAAGAACATCCTTAAAGGTAAATGAAAGAAGCTGACCACAAATTAGTAGAAGGCTCCTAGTTTGAGGTGTCTTTAGCAGAAGGGAAGCCTAAAGCAGGTCCAAAACCAGTCTATGATGATGCAGTACATCTTAACAACAATCCAACATACAAGATGACTTTGTCCTGGGACAGACAGATGGGACAGGATTTCTAACCAGACCTGTTGCCCTGAAGACCTGAAGTGGATCAAGCAATACATGTGAACTTGAAAATGAAGAAGTTGAATGCTACCTGCCAGCCTCCCCTCCAAGAGACAGAAATGAAAGCCATGGCAATCTGTGCTACTGCAGAGACCGACCTGACTACTGCCCACTGCTGGAAAGACTGCAGGTGCAGGCCTGTAAATACTCCTCTGAGGACCACAGGAGGGAAGGCTAACACACTGAACATGGAATGGGAGTTTAGAATGACAGAAAACAGAATGAAAAAGTGTTTTGGCAACTGGGGACCAAGAGTTTGACCTTCTGAGGGAGCCACGAGACGTTTCCCCTGGTCTTTGCAGTCCAAGGAGTCATTCCCTAAAGCATGCTCCAGGCACTTCTTCAGAAACCATGCCAGTTAGCCAAGAGGAGAGGGTGACTCTGCAGGAGAACACCTGGGCATCTGTGAGTTCAAGAGACGAGGTGAGAGGTTCATCAGGTATGAACATGGGTAGAAATGCACCTACCTGAAGCAGTCACTCTTCACTCAAGTCTTGTCCTAACACTCCTCAACAAGACACAGCTCTAGTGAGGAGGGAAATGGGCGCACAACAGGTTCTTTCTCCTAGTGAGGCAAAGGACCTTGCTACACACCCTGGTCTTGAACTTCTCTGAAAGCAGAACCATCAACACGTTGGCATTAAGACAGGCTTCTTCTGAAGCTCTAAGAACAGAAGGTGATTAATCTTTCAGAGCCAGTGAATGCAACTCCACAGTCATGAGGGGAATTCTAACTCATCCTGGGGACTGAGGCATTACAGGGTCACTGCAGTGATCCTACAGGGCAGGAAGCTGCAGGAAATAGTGCAGGGATTCAAGGAGGCCCCAGTATTTGTACCTTTACTTCACGGACGCACCTCTAGCACATATTTGAGCTAGAAGACCCCAGGCTGTATTTACTCCTTCTGAATCTCACTGCTATGAAATCCATGGGAATACAATAAAGTAACTACAGGATGCACCAAAACCCCTGCACTCAGCTAGGTCTAACATCATGAGGTATCTCCACAGAAGACCTCCGTAAGGACTCTAGATCCCAAAATGCTTGTTGAGAGCACTGCAGCATCCCCATGTCAGCCCTTATGCAGTTATGCAGGAGGCAGCTGCTGGCACATGAAGGGATTTGAACAAAGTCGAATTTAAGAAGTTCCATTTTGACAGAAGGACAAAATTCTTTAATTTAAGGGTGCTGGAGCATGGGTGCAGGCTGCCAGAGAGCTGGTGGAGTCTCCATCTCTGGAGATATTCCAAACACACCTGGATGCATTCCTGTGTGACCCTCTTTAGGTGAACTTGCCTTGGCAGAGGGATTGGTCTCCATCTCCAAAGGTCCCTTCCAATCCCAATCATGCTTTGATGTCACCTAGACTGCAGATATTGAATTTAGAGCACATGAGAAATGGCCAGAAGAAAAGCAGCCTACATTTTGACAGAGTTTGGTTTGTGCAGACAAGGCAAAACTTTCCAGATGGATGGATGGATGGCACAAAGGCAAGTGGGAAAGTGCCCGAGAAGAAAAAAATTGGCACACAGAGCCAGGAAACTGTTCTGTTTGTTCTCCTACAAAAAACAAAACCAAGCAAAAAACGAGTTATGGAGAGGGACATAACAGGCTAGGAACTGTCTCAATGCAACTGGCCAAGAAAGCTCCCTGGGAGCACCTTCCAATGGCTTGTTCTGCTGAAGCAGTAAAGCAAGAGGCCTGCTTTAGAGCTTTTACATCCCAAGGCCAAGCCTGGAGTCTGGCATGTGGGGAAGAGTTTCATGAACCAGTACAGGCTGGGGACTGACCTGCTGGAAACTTGCACAGGGGAAAGGGACCTAGGGGGCAGAAGGATGCCCATGAGCCAGCAGGGTGTCCTTCAGGCCAAGAAGGTCAAGGGCACCCTGCAGTGGATTAGAAGGGAGGTGGTGAGTAGGCCCAGAGAGGTTCTCCTCTGCCCCCTACTCTGCCCTGATGAGGCCACATCTGGGATACTGTGTCCAGTTCTGGGCCCCTCAAGTCCAGCAGGACCTCAGGGAGCTTATTAAGAGACTGGAGTCCAGAGCACCAAGCTGCTGCAGGCAGTGAACATCTGTGAGGCCAGGCTGAGGGAGCTGGGGCTGGGAGCCTGGAGCAGAGGAGCCTGAGGGCTGCCCTCAGTGCTGTGCTAAAGGTGTGCAGGGCAGTGTTGGCAGGACACAGCCAGGCTCTGCTCAGGGGTGGCCAAGGGCAGCACAAGGGGCACTGGGGGCAAGCAGGAGCAGAGGAGATGCCACAGGAATGAGAGGGGAAACTTTGTCCCTGTGAAGGTGCTGAAGGCCTGAAGCAGGCTGCACAGAGAGGTTGTGGAGTCTCCTTCTCTGGAGCCTTTCCAACCCCACCTGGATGTGTTCCTCTGTGACCTGCTGTGGCAGGGGGTTGGCCTGGATGATCTCTGGAGGTCCCTTCCAGCCCCTTCCCCTCTGTGACTCTGTGATTATGTTCAAAAGTTCCTTCTATGTACCTACAAAAGAGTTCCTCCCACATAAGACGATGGAAGTTCATATATCAGCTTCATCACAGCTCTTCTGCTCAGCACCTTTGCTAAGACAGGAAGAAGCAGGCAGCAACAGCACTTATTCCTGTTACTGTTCTATGGCAAATGTTCAAGCATGCACCTTCAAACCTTGCCTAATGACCCAGGCAGACACGACCAAAAGCAAGACTCAGAAGTACTCGAGTCTCAAGGGCCTCACAAGATACCTTGAGAGACCAAAACTGGGTGAAAAACGTCCGTGCTAGTTTGAGCCTAGCTAGAATGTTTTGGTGAGAAGAATTAGATTCCAGGCTGTGAAGGGAAAACAAGGCTGATGTCTACCTCGCTCACAGGCTTGCTGAGATGTATAAAAATAAGAATCAAAACACAGAGAACACACTCAGCACTTCTGCTGGGGAACTGGCTGAGCTGCATCTCTAACCTCAGCCCTCTCTGCCGTTTCTTTGACTAATCCACTTTGCTTCCTAACCCCCTGGCTGAACCTCCATTCTTCCTTGGGACTGGGGTAAGGTTGAGAGGGGTGGGAGAAGGTTGAAGGGCAATTGGGAGCCCCTCCTGGGGACTCAGGTTTCCGGGAGGGGAGTTGTGTTGCTGTATTACCTTTTACCTTGTATATTTCTGTATATACTGTAAATATCTGCTTGTATATTGAGCTAAGCTGTAAATATAAGCTTCATTCAATTTCCAGAGCCAGCTCAATCTAGTCTGGGTGATTTCCAAAGTGGGGGGGGGGGGGGAGGCAGGGAACACCCAGACCATCACAAAGTAGGAGGGGAAAAAAGGAAGCAGGAAGTGAGAAAAATTGTACCCACTGAAACACAGAGACAATCCCAAAGCCAGTAACACAGACCAGGTAGTGAAGGAATCAACCTGAACAGCCCTGGGCTTCAGTAAGGCTCCAGATTCTTAAATCCCACCCCTTAAAGGCTTAACTTCAAGCTTTGTTTTTTTAAATAATGAAACCCTTGAGATGCTAATGAGGTGGCCACAGAAGCTAGAATGCAAAGGCACCTGGAAGAGGCTGGAAAGAGAGCAAATTCCTGTCTGGACCTCATGATTCTTCTGGAGCTACATGAAAGACTCCCTGTAGATCAAAATATGGCCTGCTGAGGAGAGTTAGGCTGGGTGGGTCTTTTGCTTTTCAAATGCTGCACCGCTGAGGCATTGCTTTTTGCATGCACCAGTACACCCAGAGAACACCCAAGCTTCATTTCAGCCTTCTTTTTTCAAGCTACAAAATCAGAGTCCACTTTTACAGCTTAGGAATGTTAACCTTTGAAGTCAGTGCACTTTGTAAAGCGTTCACACACTACTGAGGTTCTGCAAATGATGTTAAGAAGGAAGAGAGATTATTACTATTACTACTAGTATTACTTCTGGAGAACTGCAGCTTCAAGGGCAGCCTGAGCTGACTCAGCCCCATTTGGATGGGGGAGCTTTTGAGGACTGCAAAACCAATCAAGAATCTTTATCATCTTTAAGGTGAGTGGTGCCAGTTCCTGAAGCCTGGCTTGGGGTAGTCTCTTCAGGCTTATTTCATCATCCCTAAGCCAGATGATCCTTGGGGTCCCTTCCAACCTGGCATTCTGTGATTAATTAGTAGAAGCAGTAACTCTGTGAGCTCCCTGAGCTTTGTGGTGGCTTTGCTCTGTCACTGGAACCGCATTTTCCATGAGGAATTTCTTCTTTTCAGGGTAAAACACTTTGTGTTCTTAACAAGGGACAGACACTGCCCTCTCAAAACTGACCTAGGACTTCCTGCTAAGGTGAGGAAGAGGAGCTAGGCTTACCTTATCAGCACACATTGCCACTTTGATATCTTGTTTTGTAATCTCATAATGCCTTATATTCCTCACGTAATTCCCAACCAGCTTCAAGATGTCTGCAGAAATGTATTCTAATACTGCCACTATGTAAACAGACACTTGGTGGTCAATTTTGTAGCCTAGAACTTCCTGAAAGAAAAACAAACAAACAAGGAATACACAGCACAAGTAAGCCCAGTTAGCTCCTCAGTGTGAACATTCACCACAGACCCACACTTTAGCAATACAAACACAGCAGCCTGAAGGCCTGAACAAGCAGCACTGTCACCAGGGACGCAGCCCTGTTAACTGTGGAAATGACAGCAGCCAACAACTGTCTCCCAAACCCTCACTGAGATATTTAGGGTTATTTCCAGTGTTTTTTCTTTAGTCATGCAAAATGAAGCAAGAGCAATCAAATTTAAAGCAAAGGAGTTCTTGGCTTTGTCTGCCCAGGCAAGAATTAACTAACTTTTAAGTTAGAGGAAAAAATGACCCCACCAAAGACAAAAGCAATTAACTAACACTTAATAAGAGCAGGCAACAAACAATATTCTTAATCCTTTCTGCTTACATTTCAGGTAGCAGACAGGCACGAGACAAAACCCAAGTGTTAATTTCTACTTGCATTCTAAAGGTAGGGTTGCACTGCTGCTTACCTTTAGTAAGGGATGGATTTTTTCTACTGGGAGAGATAATGGATTCCTTCTTTTCCTCTTCTCAATAGCAGACTGGGCATCAGCTATTGCCCACTTGTCAATAGGATGGGGAAAACTCTTTTGAACACGATCCTTCAAAAGAAAACAACACAGGACTAGAGGGTAAATGGACAATCTGAAGGAGCTTGGCAATATTGCTGCACTGTCAAATTGCTTTCCATCACTTACCCAAGGTCTGTTTGTTTGCTAGTGCTACCATGGGAACTGTACGAGCTAGTACAAGACGTGCAGATCTCAGCATCTTGGCATGAGCTGCTCACTGCACTCAAAAGGCTGTACCAAGGTATCAACATCATCATCACTGAATGGGCTGGGTTGGAAGAGACCTCCAAAGCTCATCCAGTCCAACCCCCTGCACTCAGCAGGGACATCCTCCACTAGAGCAGGCTGCCCGCAGCCCTCTCCAGCCTCACCTTCAATATCTCCAGCCATGGGCCCCAACCACCTTCCTGGACAACCTGTTGCAGTGTTGCAGCAATCTCCTGGTGCAGAACTTGTTCCTCACATCCAGTTCAATCAGCTCTGCTCTAGTTTGCAGCCATTGTCCCTGGTCCTTTCCCTGCAGGTCTTTGGCAGCAGTCCCTCTGCAGCCTTCTTGTAGCCCCTTCAGGTCCTGGCAGGCTGTTCTTAGGTCTCCCTAGAACCTGCTCTTCTCCAGGCTGGACACTCCCACCTCCCTCAGCCTGTCCTCTTAGCAGAGCTGCTCCAGCCCCCTGACCATTTTCATGGCCTCTTCTGGACTTGCTCCATCAGATCCATGTCGTTTCTATATTGAGGGCTCCAGAGCTGTCCCCAGCCCTGCAGGTGAGGTCTCAGCAGAGCAAAGTGGCAGAATCACCTCTCTGGACCTGCTGACCATGCTGCTTTGGATGCAGCCCAAGCTGCCACTGGCCTTCTGTGCTGCAAGCTCACACTGCCTGCTCCTGTCCAGCTTCTTGTCCACCAGTACCCCCAAGTCCTTC
Organism: Pogoniulus pusillus; assembly: GCF_015220805.1. NCBI lineage: Eukaryota > Metazoa > Chordata > Aves > Piciformes > Lybiidae > Pogoniulus > Pogoniulus pusillus. The sequence continues at coordinate 25,151,573 of NC_087270.1, read as the reverse complement.
TTTTCAGGGCTGCTTTCTATCATCTTCTCTCCTAGTCTGTACTGATAGTGAGGACTGCTCTGGCCCAGGTGCAGGATCCTGCACTTGCTCGCTCTTGTTCAAACCTCATGAGGTTCACCTGGGCCAGCTCTCCAGTCTGTTCAGGTCCCTCTGGATGCCATAAGCAGTCAAAAGTTGAGAAATAACAATAAAATTGCCTTTGCAGGCACTTTAGTGCACATGCCTGGTCATCCAGCATTTAAATACAGGACCACACTTTATCCTAGCACTCCATTCCCAGTACTGTGTAGTCACTGAAGGGGATGATGGAGGTTTGCTGGTTCACCTTTACTGATCAGCACATGGTCCAGACTGCCACACATGCAAACTGCTCTAACAACGTCACTAACCACAGCAGGAGAAGAGAATCTACAACAGCACCCACATCTTTTAACACAGTTTCACAGCCTGCAGTTGGACCATACATGCTCCAGTGTATTTACTCCTCCTGCCAGCTGTCAGGTTGCGTGAGGACAGCCATACATGGGACAGCTCTTCTGGAACTCACACACATGCACGTCTCTGGAGGCTCAAAAGCTTCACTGGTTTTGGTAACCCTGGTGTTCAGAGATGCCAGAAGTCTACCTTCTCTGATCACTTCACATTTTGTTTTTTTCAGTCCACAGCTTCCACTGTCTGTTTTGGTTGAAAGTGCTTGCTGACATAAGAATGACCCCTGCCTGAGCAACCATGAAATGAGGAAGATGAAGTTAATGACTATTTACAAAGAGCTGGTAGAGGACAAAGTACACAAAAGCTTTCTGACAAAAAACTGGGACAGGTTACAAGTCTATGTAGGTGGCACTCAGCTTCTCAAAGTACAGGCTTTTGCTTTTCTCTCTTCTCATCAAAGCTTCTGCAAAAAGAAAGCAGAGCTGCTACCCAAAAATAAGTCTCATTCACTACTAAATACTAATTCACTCCTCTAACATAACCCACCCTGCTGACTGAACAACGAAGGCTTCCTGGGAAGAACAGAAATACATATATGACCATATAATTAAAGACAGCATTATGATGCACGGACACAAAGGGGGCAAACTGAGGTTGCCTGATCACCTCCAACTCTTGCATTTCTCATCCTGACTTCCCAGCCATAAAACCTGCAACGCAAGGGTTTTGTTAGCATTGTTTCAACCATGGCATTAAACAACCTTCCACAAACCTCTTGTCTCCTGAGCTGCCAGACTAAGAATGATGTTGCAAAACAGGCCAGCCGTTGCAGGGGATACTGGAACACCAGCAGAGAGGTGTCAGCGCTCAGAAGAGAAGAGGAAGGATGCAATTCCTGCATGTTGAGCTCAGAGAAAGCTGTAGTGTTTTTTTTAAGGGATTTTTGGTTGAAGGTTTTTTTTGCCATTTTCCTCAGTAGGCGAGGATGCTGCATCTCATTACCTAACTTGGGCCCCCAAGTACTAGAAAGCAACAAGCACACTGCATAAGGAGTCTACAACTTGGCAGCAAAGTCTTAAGCACAAAGGGCTAGCAGGATATGCATGGGCTTAGAAGCTTAACTCATGTAGCTTATCTAACATCTCAGCTGCAGAAGTCCTTTTGGATCACACTCTCTTTGCAAGCATCAAGTTGCTTTTCTGAGCATCAGAAGTTGTAGCTCTTCAAAGAGGCAAAAGTAAAGAGGTTTCTATATAGAGGAAAGAAGTTTCCTCAAGTCATTCTGAGAAAGTGACTGAGCTATTTTTGTTCAGATTTCCGGGGTGGGGGTGTGGTGGTGGGGGTGGTGTGGTGTATCAGCCTAAATCACCACACTGAGAAACCAGCGCAGAGCTTCACGCTAAGCAGATGTATTTCGCATGCAATGCCAGCGCAGAAGAGAGTTCTTCTCTAAGGAAGCAGTCAGCTTGTGTAGTTGCACTCCCCATCTATTACACAGTAACACAGCTCAGAGGTTGTCAAACAACAAAGTCAATTGATAGGGAAATCAGCATTGGGTAACTCAGCAGGCTTTAAGCAGAAAGTTGCGCTACGTAAAGATGCATCACTGATGCTCTCATTTGCACCTTGTGAAATCATTAACATAGTAACTTTTCATCAGCACAGATTTATAACAAGTATTCTTTATACCTCTACATCCAGAAAACTCCTTGGTTGTGCTTGACACAACATATTTAACAGCTGGAGAATTAACTCCTCCACATACTGCAGCGCATCTTCAGTAGAGGAAAGTTTAGGATGCACCTGCACCTGGACCTATGGAAAACAGAAGAATTCAAGCATTCAGTTTTACTCTTCCCCAAACCATATGCTGCAGTTGAAGAAAACAAACCCCAAATGACAAAAGAATGAATCAAACACCTCACAAAAATCCAACCCAGGCAAAAGGGAGCGAAGCACTCACCTATGCCTGGTGGAAACGCAAAGCTCCAAGGTTAAATGTATTCAACTCGCTGTAAGCAGCATTTAATGTCAAGAAAACAGCTAATTGGTAATAGTGCTTAGCAATGCAGTTAGGAAAACTGTTTAAACCCCCTGCTGACACTTATCTTAAACCAGTTTGTCCAAGACATTTTAGGTGCAACTCATTTTTGCCACAGTAACGAAACACAGAACCTTTTTCTCAGAGGTGCTACAGAAACAACGATGACTTCGGCAGTATTTAGCCTTCAAATGATTTAATCTACTCTCAATTAGCTCTCACTAAGAGAACTTTGTTTCCATACTGATATTTTACAAAGCTGGAGTAAGAAGCATGTCAAGAATCATACAACAGAATCATAGAATCAGTCAGGGTTGGAAGGCACCACAAGGAGCAGCCAGTTCCAACCCCCCTGCCATGGCCAGGGACACCCTACCCTAGAGCAGGCTGGCCACAGCCTCAGCCAGCCTGGCCTTAAACACCTCCAGCCATGGGGCCTCAACCACCTCCCTGGGCAACCCATTCCAGCCTCTCACCACTCCCATGCTCAACAACTTCCTCCTCACCTCCACTCTCAATCTCCCCAGCTCCAGCTTTGCTCCATTCCCCCCAGTCCTGTCACTCCCTGACAGCCTAAAAAGTCCCTCCCCAGCTTTTTTATAGGCCCCACTTCAGATCCTGGAAGGCCACAAGAAGGTCACCTGGGAGCCTCCTCTTTTCCAGACTGAACAGCCCCAACTCTTTCAGTCTGTCCTCATAGCAGAGCTGCTGCAGCCCTCTGAGCATCCTCGTGGCCCTTCTCTGGACATGCTCCTGCACATCCACATCCTTCTTGTAATAGAGGCTCCAGAACTGGATGCAGTACTCCAGGAGGGGTCTCACCAGAGTGCAGCAGAGGGGGGGAATCACCTCCCTCACTCTGCTGGCCACACTTCTCCTGATGCAGCCCGGGCTCTGGTTGGCCCTCCAGGCTGCAAGGGCACACTGCTGGCTCATGTTGAGTTTCTCATCCACCAGCATCCCCAAGTGTCTCTCCTCAGGGCTGCTCTCAAGCCAGGCACTGCCCAGCCTGGATTTGGGATTGTGTCGACCCAGATGCAGGACCTTGCACTTGGTCTTGTTGAACCTCATGAGGCTGACTTGTGCCACCTCTCCAGCCTGTCTAGGTCCCTCTGGATGGATCTCTTCCCTCCAGCCTGGCTGCTGCACCACACAGCTTGGTGTCATCAGCAAACTTGCTGAGGGTGCACTCAATGCCTCTGTCCATGGCACCAACAAAGATGTTGAACAAGACTGGTCCCAGGACTGGTCCCTGAGACTCCACTTGTCACTGGCCTCTACTTGGACATGGAGCCATTGACAGCCACTATTTTGGTGTGGCAATCAAGCCAGGCCTTTATCCATCTAGTGGTGCACTCATCAAACCCACATTTCACCAGCTTGGAGACCAAGATGTGGTGTGGGACAGTGCCAAAGGCCTTGCTCAGGTCCAGGTAAATGACATCTGTTGCTTGCCCCTAGAGAGGCCAGTGTCCTTCCTGGCAGTTCTGAGGTTTTAAAAGCTGGGTCCCCACAGGTGCCACAAGCAGTGTAAAACCTACCAAGGCACAACTCTCCTCGCTCCTGTCATTATTCTTCTGCAGACACTCACCGAACTTCTGAAACAAGCTCCCAGTATAGCTTTCCTTTGTGCTGCAGCTCACAAAACAACAGAGCTTGAAGTAGTTTACCTTTCAGGTATGCAAAGCTCAGCAATGCAGGCCAGGTTCATCTCTCAGTACTACCACGTCTGGCAAGACGACTGCTAATTATCACAACCCACCTTTCCTCATTCCACTGCACACAACCAAAAATGCCTCCACTTCTCTCCATCACTAGTACAAGAGCTTTAACCACCTTAACACCAAAGCCAAACAGTCAGCCTCATCCAAACGTGAAACCCACGTCCACATCCAAATAACGCTGCCAGAACTATTTAACTTCACAACTGAGTTTTCAGCCCCCTTTGCAGCTGTAGCAAGAATTAACTGTTAGGAAGTCCCAACACACAACAGCCTCAAACAGAAATCCACTTGCCTGCATCAGGTTGAAAGCTTCATGTCTGGGCACGGTCCTGGTGCTCATTTAACTGCTGCTGAGATTTAAATATGCTGGCTCATGCGTTTCGTTTCTTGCAGGATGCATACCCTTATGCAGCAGGGTTTAAAATAAACAACAAACCAAAACCATCTCCAGAAGTTCTTTTCAAACTTAAAAGCACCCTGGCAAAAATAGAACAGGAGAACTTCTCTCCATTTGACTAACTAATGCAACTGTTTTGATTGTGCCAACAGTTTCAGTCTTCCTAAGAACTTCGCTGTGCAGGGCTCCAGAGGGTGTCTGTGGAGGTACCTGACAAGCAGCATGCCCAGCAGTCCCAGGCACTATTTACAATTCAAACACTGACATCTGAAATGCTGTACCAGCCTGGGACATCTTAACAGCAGAAATTACAGACTTGCAGAAGAAACTTCTTCAAGATCAGAGCTGAGCTGCCTTTAATGTTAGGGGGTTGTTTTTAAAGCAGAACTGAACAAATTTGTGTCTCATTCTCCCCACAGCACTTTGTATTTCCACAGGTGTTAAATTCCCTGGGCAGCAAAACAGTAAAAAATACAGATGATACAGAGTGATGAAGAGCAGCTCCAGCTTCTCCTTCAGTAAAAATCAGACTGCAGACTTAAAACACTCTCACCACAACTCTTTAGGTCTGTAAGACAGGAACAAGTAGAAACAAGCATACCACATCAGGCCATGACCTGAAACAGTATCCATAGGCAGTCAAAACAGACTCAACAACGATAACCTACTCCTGGTGTGGCAGCCAAAGTTCCACACGTTTTATTGTTGGGTTTTATTTATGGATTGTTCTTCTCAAAGGCCATAGTCTCCTGGCACTACCAAGCTCTGCTTTAGTAGAATACCCACCTCAGGAGAGGAAAGTGTGGTTCACCTGCATCATGCAGGTAGTAAACAAGCTTCACTGCTACTTGAATGAGATTTAGTATCATTTAGGGTTCAAAGTCACACAAGCAGAAGGGAGCAACACCAACAAGACTAAGAAGGAAAATTACAGGATCCTTCGGTGTACAATTACCAGAGGAAGGTGTAATTTTAGTATCTGCACTGTTGTAGCACTTAAAGGCTCAGACTGAGAATGAAACTGTGTTATTTGAGGGTACTCAAAGCAAGTCCCAAGAGGTCCATTATCTAAAGCATGACAGAAGGCTGAGCAAGATGTCAGACTTGGGAAGAGAAGACAAGAAATGAGAACAGGCTAACATCACCATCACATGGCCAGTTTCACAAATGATGATTAAGTTACCAGCCAAACGTTTCCACCTTTCTCATAAAGTGAGCCTGGAACTGAAAAATAATATAAACCCAAACAAAAGCAGGCCACTCTGGCTTGGCACCCCTGAGAAGAATGAGCACGGCACAGAGTCCACTAGATCCTTCACAGCTCTAGGTCAGGAACACAGAATCACACAGAGCCACAGAATTGTCAGGGTTGGAAGGGATCTTGGGGATCATTCAGTTCCAACCCCCCTGCCATGGGCAGGGACACCTCACACTAGATCAGGCTGCTCAGAGCCACATCCAGCCTGGCCTTAAAAAACACCCAGGGATGAGGCTTTCACCACCTCCCAGGCAACCTGTGCCAGTCTCTCACCACCCTCACAGTCAAGAACTTCTTCCTAACATCCAAACTAAGTCTGCCCTCCTCTAGGTTGGACCCAGTCCTATCACTACCTGACACCCTAAAAAGTCCCTCCCCAGCTTTCTTGTAGCCCACTTCAGATACCAGAAGGCCACAATAAGGTCTGCTGGGAGCCTTCTCCTCTGCAGACTGAACAGCCCCAACTCTCTCAGCCTGTGCCCATAGCAGAGCAGCTCCAGCCCTCTGCTCATCCTCGTGGCCCTTCTCTGGACACCTTCCAGCCCCTCCAGCTCTTTCCTGTCACAGGGCTCCAGAGCTGGGCACAGTGCTCCAGGTGGGGGTCTCAGCAGAGGGTGCAGAGGGGCAGAATCCCCTCCCTGGCCCTGCTGCCCACACTGCTCTTGCTGCAGCCCAGGCTCTGGTTGCTCTCTGGGCTACAAGAGCACACTGCTGGCTCATGCTGAGCTTCTCTTTCACCAGCACCTCTAAGCCCTTTTCTTCAGGGCTGCTCCCAAGCCAGGCACTGTCCAGCTTCTGAAGTGCAGTGATGTTTAGGTAAGATTTTTGAACAATTGAAACAATTAACCTCTCCCTTATATAGTGACAGAATCCATTATCTTCCTCCTAAGGGAATCACAGAATCATAGAAAAGGACCTCCAAAGGTCATCTGGTCCCACCCTCTTTGCAGTAAGCAAGCAGGGGCATCCCCAAATTGATCAGGTTGTACAGAGCCAACACAATAGCTCCTAGGCTGGTCACCAGATGACTCAAATCTTAGTCTAAACTGACAGGCAGCAGCTCAGGCTGCACTAGAAAGGTGTTTCATAGAATCAGTCAGGGTTGGAAGGGACCACAAGGATCATTCAGTTCCAACCCCCCTGCCATGGGCAGGGACACCTCACACTACTGTGTCTAGAGCCTCATCCAGCCTGGTCTTAAACCCCTTCAAGGATGGGGCTTCCACTCCCTCCCTGGGCAACTCATTTCGGGGTGTTACCACCCTCAAGGCAAGAAAGCCTTGCACAGTGAATGCAATAACCTGACTGATACTCAACCACATTTCCTTAGCAACTGCTTTTGCTGTTGAGAAAAAGCCTGATTTACCATTTATGTTGATCATAAAGCTGAACAATTTCAACTCAGGATGAACAAAAAACAACATCTCCCAAGACTTCTCAAGCAACTTGATGTGCCACACAAAAACGCCAGCGTAAGGCTCCCACACCACCACTAGCAATCGGCACAGGCAGGCTTGTGGTTCTCGGTCGTTCTGCTGAAGAGAGAACGCCTCAGAAAAAGCCTGTGGGAAACGCTGCAGACATCTACACCCAACTGAGGCCCAGCAGAGGCAGCAGAAGCTCCCAGAGCTTCAGGGAAGTGCTTAACAGAAAGGAAATCATCCTAAAGCCACAGAACTGAAGCAAAAGCAAAGAGTCTGTTGTCTGTTGCAGGTGATTTTGGCAAGACTACCCATGTGCTGGGATTCTAGCAAGCAGTTCAATACTCAGCTGGAGGCATGTGAAGAGTGGAGTATCTTGTACAGAAGCTGTTTTTCCTCTTGATCACAGTTACTTCATCAGTAAGGACCATATGCTTTGTACTGCAAAACCCAGCCTACCAGGGAAGATGTGGGAAAATTCCCAGCACATAAAGGAGAGTTAGAGAGCCGAGGGGAATCACAGAACCTTAGAGGTTGAAAGGGACCTCCAGAGATCATCCAGTCCAACCCCTCTGCCAGAGCAGGGCCATCCAGGGCAGGTCACACAGGAACACGTCCACGTGGGGTTGGAAAGGCTCCAGAGAAGGAGACTCTACAACCTTTCTGGGCAGCCTGCTCCAGGCCTCCAGCACTCCCACACCAAAGACCTTTATCCTCATCTTGAGGTGAAACCTTGATGTTCCAGTTTGCAGCCACTGCTCCTTGTTGCTGCAGACCACCAAAAAGAGATTGGCTCCATTCACCTGACACCCACCCCTCAGATATTTACCGATATCCATCAGACCTCCTTTCAAGTCTTCCCCAGATTAAACAGCCCCAGAGCTCTCAGTCTCTCTTCAGAAGGGAGATGCTCAAACCCCCCAACCATCCTCATGGCTCTTCACTGGACTCTCTCCAGCAGGTCCCTGTCTTGAACTGGGAAGCTCCAAACTGGCCACAGCATTCCAGATGTGATCTCAGCAGAGCAGAGGAGCAGAAGAACCTCCCTAGCCCTTCTGGCCATGCTTTCCTTGCTGCAGCCCAGGATGCCCTTGGGCCTCTCGGCCACAAGGCCACATTGCTGCCCCATGCAGAATTTGCTGCCCACCAGCACTCCAAGGGTTTTCTCCACAGAGCTGCTTTCCAGCAAGGCATCCCTCAACCTGCTGTTGTTCCTCCCCAGATTCAGGACTCCACTCTTGTCCTTACTGAACTCCATATGGTTTGCCTTTGTCCAGCTCTCAGCCTGTCCAGATCTCGTTGGGTGGTGGCACAGCTTGACAGGTGTCAGCCACCCCTACCCCCGCCTTCAGTTTTGTATCATCCACAAACTTGCCCTCATCCAGATTGCTGATAAAGAGCTTGACCAAAACTGGACCCAGTACTGATCCCTGAAAGATGCTGTAGGGAAAAAAAAACAAAGGATCCAAGAGGTTATAACCAGAACAAAACTCCTAAATGCCCTCATCAAGGATCATGGGGAAGAGGCATCACTCTGCAGCTGTCCCTTCTGAGGCCATTTTCCAGGAGGTACCACGAGCCATGTGTCTCCATCCCCAGCCTCCCAAGAGCTCTGGAGTTTCATGGGTCTTGAATGCTCTGTCTTCAGCCCCAGCATCTTACCTTCTGTCCACCTCTGCAACTACACTTTCAGACAACAGCTGATACTCTTACTTCCTTTTCTTGTACCTCAGCATCACAACCACAGCGGCCTCTGCAACACTCCCCTTCTGCTGCTTCAAAGTAACAGCAACCAGGCCGAGCAGCACCAGCACACAATTCTCCTCATAACTGGGTGCACCAGAGCCTATCTTGACAGTATCTGAAGGAGAGCTGGAACAGAAGCGACGACGTTACGATCCGAATGGTGCAAGTGCAGGTTTATTAAGCTCACGTCTTGTGAAACACAAAGCAGGCTCCCCGAAGAATTTGGTGAGGTAGGAGGAGATTTATTACATGTTACTGGTTTGGTTGCTTGAAAAAAAGAACCAGTAAATAATCAAAATAACTCATGGGGCAAAAGAAAGTTATCTGCAATGCTTCAGCGCTACCTACTTCTCCAGAGAGGGGTTCTGAGGCTGTTGTTTGAGCTCTGCACTGCAAAGCCAACTCACAGTCACCACAGGGCAAAGGCATTTTAATGGTTCAGTCTACGTGTGGCAGCTTCACTCAAGAGCTGTGAAATCCCCATCCTGGTGTACAGGTTCCAGCAAAGGGAAATTAAACACCACTCCTCTCATGGCAGATGTTCATCCAGCAGAGGTCTTCCCAAGCATCCCAAGTGTCGTTTCCAGCTATCGAGGAAATCATCACGGTTCTGCTTGTGTATCTCCTTCATGTAAAGGTGGAGTTCAGAAAGCAGCTTGCTGTCACCACCTGAGAACGACTGCCAACAGCTGGTCAGCTCACAGGGGAAACAAAGGAAAGGCTCTTTGCTGGTGACAAGGAGATGGACACGAGCTTCAGCTAATCTGGCTCCTTCAGAGGCAGCGTGCTCTGGCAGTGCTGCAGACAAAGCCACAAGGCACCAGCTTCCCTCCGGGACAGCTCTGCCCTCTGCCCTCACTAGCATACGCTGCCACATTCTCTTCTTGACTAGTCCCACACGCTGGCTCAGGTCCTTGGCTGGCAGAGCAGAGAACCAAGTGTCTCAAACCCATGGGCTGCAAAGCTGCAGTAGGGCACTGCCTCACCGAAAGAGGACTGTCAGAGGATGCAGCAACACTGGCGGTTTTACCTGACACTCAGGAGAGGTTCCCTATTTTATGGGGCCCTCAGCAGCTTAAACACCCTAGCCAACACTGCTTGTAGCTAGTCAAACACCAATCTGGTTTCTCCATTAGGGAAGAAGCCACTAAGGTAACAATTGAACATTTTAACTAGTCGTTGAATTGCCCTTTAACTCGAGGATTCAGCTGTTCACTACAGGTGACAGCACAGACAGACTCTTCCCATCTACCTTGACCGGGACACCAATACCAAGCAGATTAGGACTATGCTTCCGGAGCAGAGAGGGGCAAGAGCTTGAGAGAAGACAAGAAACAGGTGGTGATCTTGGAAGAGCTGAGGTTCAGAGCTAAGACCTGCCAGACAGTTGCACGCTGGAGTGTGAAGCCTTCAGAACTAACTCCCCTCCTATCACCCCTCTACCCTAAGTCAAAAACAGAGCACAGTAAAACAAAACCAAGACAACTATACCTTGCAGGGCCAGTTTGTCATCCTTGGTAGTTTGCCATCATTGCCTTCTCTGTTGACTTCAGACTCCAGAATTCCTTTCCTTCCCTAAGGAATGTATCCAGTTCCTTCAGCAAGCATCTTTACTGCAGGGTGACTCCACAAATGGCTTGTCCATTGGGAAGAAATCTTGTGCTTGAGATGTACCAAGTCATTCCAAAGTCTTAGTTCACACTTGCCTCAATTCCTCCCTCTACATCCCCCAGAGCTCAGCAGTGATCCTGGTTCCAAATGCGATAAACTTTAGCTCTAAAGGAACAAGCCCTCGCTGGCCAAGGCCTTGGGTAGCTCCAGTTTCCAAGCAGACTGCAGTTTGATGGCCAAGTGCTTACATGCCCCACAGGCGAGTTGCACAGTTAGTGCTGAAGCGTAGCTGCAAGGATGCAACCACTGATCAGGGGTAAACCCAGTAACACTACATGTGACGGACGAGACAAGCAAGAAGACTTCCAAGAACTGGATGAAATCACACCGCGCTGGAGACCTCAAGGAGCATGCTCAGAGGAGCAAGACAATACATCACAAGAGCAAAGTAGGAAGAAACACTGAACTGGCACAACTGCAACACCTGAGACTTCCAGTCCATACTGTGAGACGCTGCAAGTCCAGGCTGTTCAATAGCCCCGGCAGCACAGCTCTGACACACAAGCTGCAGTTAATCACTGTCGCTAAGCAGACGCAGAGCACTGCGGTGCTCAACTCAAGGGTCAAGTTCTGCAGTCTGAAGCCAGTTCTCACGGCGCTCTCAGAAACCACTTGCTTCTTAAGCCTTTTACTGTTCAAGCTTTGGGCTGCTGTAGGGCAAGAGGCACCCTCACCATTTTTCCTCTCTTCCAGATAAATTCTTCCCACATCCCAGACGCAAGCTTCACAATCCCGAAGGAGCAAAACTTGCTAGTTTGTCCTAATGACACCTTCTGAGCAAAACCGCATTTGAACTAAGAGAAGCTGAACCAGAAGTCGTTCAGCCCGAACACTAACGACTCAAGCTTCTACCCGCAGCTCCTCACAAGCCTTCCCCCCAGCCGCGTCACGGCGGGGCGCTCAGGGAGCCCAGCATAAACCGACTGGCTGCCTTCTCAGCGAAGGGCCGGCACGACCCGTGTGCCCATCATCCCGCTTCTACCCATACAGCTCCATCTGTCACAGCATCGCTCCGGCACAGCGGACCCCGCGGCCGCGGAGGGTGCCGGGACCTGCGCGGAGCCGCCGGCCACCTCCTTCATGGCGCCGGCCAAGGCAGACGACCGCCCGGCACGGTGGCGAAGACAGAACCGAGCCATGCCCCTAAAGTCGCTTCCAGAGCGCGGCGGGAGCCGAGCGGCTCCGCTCGGCCAAGGCGCAGCGCCGGCTGCGGCCCGCTCCGCGCAGAGGCCGGGCCGCCGCGCCGGGCCCCGAGTCATCGCCGCTCCCGCAGTGCTGCACCCCGAGAGAGGAGGCGCCGCTCGCCCTCACCTTCTTAAGGGCCGGCACCAGCAGCCCCCGCCACTTCGGCGCGTTCTCCTCGCTGAAGAACTCATAGAGCAGCGGCTGCGCCTGCATGGTGCCTCCGAGCCCGGCCGCTGAGGAGCTGGGGGGGGAGGCGGGCGTGGCGAACCGGGGCAGGCCGGGCCGGGCGCCCCGAGAAGGCCGCCGTAGGAGAGCTCGGCGGCCCCTCAGCAGAAGGCCCGGCGGCCGCCCGCCGCCGCCACCACTGTCGGCGGCAGGCCCGCAGAGGCGGGGGGAGGCGGCGGCGGCGGCTGCCGCATTCCCCGCCCCCGGCTCTCGGTGGTTGCCCCGGGGGCGGCGGCGGGGAGCGGCGGGCGGGAGCGAGCGGCGGGGTCACGCGGCGCGCGGGGCCGCCAGGGGCGGGGCGGGACCTGGAGCGCGAGCGCCGCCGCCGCCTCCCCGCGCCTCGGACGCCGTCCCGCCCGCGCGCCTGCGCCGTGCCCGCCGCCTGCGCCCGCCCTCCCCCGGCGGAAGTGACGCCCGCAGCCGCCCGCAGCCAGCCGCCGCCGCGCCCAGCCTCCTGCGCTCGGGGCCGCCTCGCCTCGGCTTGCGTCGTTCCTTCCCGCGGGAAGCACAAGGAGTCATTAACGTAGGAAAGCCTTCGCCGGTGCCTGGAAGAGAGGCTCGGGACCTGCTTCTCAGCCGGGAGGAGAGCGAAGAACCCGCAGGGACTGCTCGGGTAGAGGCGGCTTGGTGCGGCTGTGCCTGCAGGCTGCTCCCGCAGAGCAGCTGTCGGCAGGGTGCGGATGCTGGCAGCACACCGCGAGTGCAGCATGGCAGAGTGCAGCTCTGCTTGCAAAGCAGTGAGCAAGACACAGCTGGCTCCAGGGCTGGCTGAGCAGCTGCTGCTCCACTGCTCGTGGCCAACACACCAGCACGCGTGGGCACGGAATCACAGGGACCTTCTGGGTGGGAAAGACTTTAACATCATCTGTTGTCTAACCCCACAGAGTCTGGTGCTAAACCACGTCCGTCAGGAGCGTATTTACAATGGCAGATTTTGCAGTAGCTTAATGGTGATAGAACGAGAGGGAATGGATCATAGATTGAAGCTTGGGGAGAGTAGACTGAGACTGCAGCTCAGGAACAAAGTCTTGACAGTGAGGGTAGGAAGACAGTGGAACAGGTTGGTCAGGGATGTCCCCTCCCTGGAGGTGTTCAAGGCCAGGCTGGATGAGGCCTTGAGCAACCTGGGCTGGTGGAGGTGTCCCTGCCCGTGGCAGGGTGCTTGGAAATGTATGATTGTTAAGGTCCCTTCCAACCCCACCCATTCTATGAGTCTGAATAATGGCGTGAGGGGATGAGCCCTGGGGTTCTGCTGAAGGGCAAAACACAACTGAGAGCAGCAGGATACTACTTGCCCAGCAGCTCTGTCCCAAGCCCCTTACTTTGCAGCCCCCCCATGACACAGAGCAGAGGCAGGCACAAGCACCGGTGGTTCCCACAGACAGATGGACACACCTCCAAACAGAAGGTGTCTAAAGGCCTGGAGGAACTGCAGCCATCTGGGTGCTCATCACAGTGCAAGCTCTTGCAGCAACGAGCACAGTGTTGAAAGCTGCTTTATGAGGGACACAGTTACAGAGAAGTTGTATCATGGCAGAGAGGTTTAGGGAAGCTGGCAGCAAGATGCCATGCCTTTATGGCAAGAAATGAAGCTACTTATGATGCTGTCAGGAGCAGAAACTAAAGGCCACAGTCGTTATTTACATGGGTGTACAGTATCTGTGGGTGGCATGAGGACCTTTGGGCTGCCTGAGTGCTGCTAGAGGAATATGAAGTAGAGTCACAGCAGCCCCTTGACTCTACTCTTCCAAAGGGTGGATGAACAATGAGGTCTGCCAGAGAGTGACAGAAGCCCTTGGCACCCAGCAGCTGCTGTGGGCAAGGTGAAGATGCACCAGCAGGAGGGACTGCTGGGAGCTGACACTGTACTGATTCAGCCTGCGAGATGCTGCTTAGGAGTAGGTGCTGGTCAGAACAACACAATGGAGACCTGAATTGGAACATTCTGCATGTAAAATGGCTCTAAAGGGAGGTGCTGCCCGAGGAGAGAAGACGACATCTGAGCAGCAGGTGTATCATAGAGGATGGTGCTGAGCAGTGAACCCTGCACTGCTATCCACAATGAGGATGAGAGCCACATCCCCCTCCTCAGACCCAGGGTCTGCACCTCTCAGTAGATAATACAGGGATGAGACAGAAAAGTTAAGGAAGTCATATCAACCTGGAGTGTTTCCTTGAAGGGAAACAAGAGGTTTTGGCAAGTTCCCTGTTTTTACCAGCTCTTTCCTCGCCTTTTCACCCATTCCTTCAAAGCCCAGCACTACTGCTAAAGCCAAACCTCCTGCATCCATCCATCCCCATCACTGCTCACAGCATTCAAGGGGCAGGGGGAAAGCTACGAGGACCGAGCAGCTAGCAAAACGTGCATCAACTTGCAGAGCTCTTGGCTTCACTCAAGGACAGTGGGACACAGAAGCTGCACCTGAATCCTTTCTTGTTCAGATCTCCAGATCCTGTTCCTGACACAGGAAGGCAGCACAGCATGGAGAGATGTACAAGAACAGAATCACAGAGTGGTAGGGGCTGGAAGGGACCATCAGTGATCATCCTGCCCAACTCCCTGCCACAGCAGGGTCACCCAGGAACACACTGAGGTGAGGTTGGAAAGGCTCCAGAGAAGGAGACTCCACAACCTCTCTGCTCCAGGCCTCCAGCACCCTCACAGGGACAGGGTTTCCCCTCCTGTTCCCCTGGCACCTCCTTTGCTCCAGCTTGCCCCCAGTGCCCCTTGTGCTGCCCTTGGCCACCCCTGAGCAGAGCCTGGCTGTGTCCTCCCAACACTGCCCTGCACATCTTTAGCACAGCACTGAGGGCAGCCCTCAGGCTCCTCTGCTCCAGGCTCCCAGCCCCAGCTCCCTCAGCCTGGCCTCACAGGAGATGCTCACTGCCTGCAGCAGCTTGGTGCTCTGGGCTGGACTCTCTCAAGCAGTTCCCTGGTATGCAGTGTTTGTTCCCTTACCCTCCCAGTTTCCAGCAGCACTTAAACAAGAGACCCAAACATCTGAACTTCCATTGTTCTCTTTAAGAAAGCTCAGTCTGGACTGACACCCAAGCTCAGTCCCTGTCATGACAAACTTTACTGCCAGGTTGAATGCATCATTGACTGGCCCAGCCACATCACAACACTCTTCCTCCTGTTAGGGGTTAGGATCGGTTCCAGAGTTTCACCATCCGTGTACTGAAGAACAACTCCCTCAGCTCTAGTCTCACGCTGCTGTGCCTCAGCTCCAAAGCATTCCCCCTTGGCCTGGCTCAGATGCCCTCAGCAAAGTCTCTCTGCAGCCTACCTACATGATCTCTTCAGGCACTGGCAGGCAGCTGTAAGATCCCCCTGAAATCTTCTCTCCTCCAGACTGCACACCCCCAGCTCCCTCAGCCTGTGCTCACAGCAGAGCTGCTCCAGCCCTTGGAGCATCTTTGTGGCCTCCTCTGGCCTCACTCCAGCAGCTCTGTGTCCTTCTGCTGCTGGGCACAGCAGAGCTGGAGGCAGGATTGGAGGTGAGGTCTGAGCAGAGCCAAGGGGCACAATCCCCTCTCTTGCCCTGCTGCCCACACTCCTCTGGCTGCAGCCAGCACACAGTTGCCTGCTGGGCACTGCTGGCCCCTGGGGAGCTGCTCAGCAGCCAACACCCCCAAGGCTCTTTCTTCAGAGCTACTCTGAACTCACTCTGCACCCAGCCTGGATTTGTGCCTGGGGTTGGTCTGACCCAGCTGCAGGACCTTGCTCTGTGACTTATTGCACCTCATACAGTTGGCACTGACCCACGTCTCAAGCCTGTCAACTTCCTGGAGGGATCCCTGCCCTCAAGTTAGCCCAGCACACTGGCCTGGCTAAAGGTAACAGGAGGAGGGTGGCAAGGGGAGGACATCTCTGCAAGAAGTCTCTGTTAGTTAATATTTAAAATGTATTTCTTTTAAAAAAACCTCCGATACAAGAAAGTCAAGTGGCAAGTGTTTGGAATCACAGAATGGGCTGGCTTGGAAGGGACCTCTAAAGGTCGTCCGTTCCCAGCCCCTCTGCGGTCAGCAGAGGCGTCCTCCGCTAGATGGGATTTGGTGGAAGCCGTTTGCGAGCGCCTGAGGCACTCTCGCCTCATTGAAGCAGCACTGGCCCATCCCTGGCACTGCATTAGCGCTGCGCTGCCAGCAGAGGGCAGGAACAAACCAATCCAAGGGGAGGGTTCCGACGGGAATGGAATAGGAGAGCATAACGCGACGTGATGACACAGATCATCTGGGGAGCTAGGGCTTTCCTTGGGAGGCGTTACAGTTTCCACATTGCGAAGAAAGGGAAGCAGGAAAGGGGTGTCGATGTTGGCGCTCGTTGCTGCAGACAGTGCTGAGAGGACAACTGCAACTGTGCCCCGGTCTCGTGTGCCCAACAAGAGGAGGGTAGCAAACTGCTGGTGCAGGTCCAGAGAAGGCCATAAAATGCTCAGAGGGCTGGAGAACCTCCCCTGTGGGGACAGGCTGGGAGAGTTGGGGCTGTTTAACCTGAAGAAGGCTCCAGAGAGACCTTAGAGCATCCTCGCAGTACCTGAAGGGGCTACAGGAGAGCTAGGGAGGGACTTTATAAAAGGCTTTAAAAAAGGCTAGAACGAGAGGGAAGGGATTGAAGCTGGAGGAGGGCAGACTTAGGCTGGAGATGAGAAAGAGATTCTTGACATGAATGGCAGGGGGGGTTGGAACTAGATGATCCTTGTTCCTTCCAACCCTGACTGAATGATTCTATGAGAGTGAGGGTGGGGAGACACTGCTGCCCAGGGAATTATCAGCCAAAGAATTTCTCTTCAGTGTGCTACTTCCATGGTCTCGACTGAAGTCACACAGCTACATAAAGGGAAGTACACGTTTGAGCTGTAAATCCACTAGCTCTGAAGCAGTTAAGTGCACTAATTGGCCACCCATTGATCACTTTGGGGGTTGTAACTGTGCTTTAAATCGTGTCAGAATCTGAAGCACTCCTCAGTGGCAAGCAAGCCAGCAGTCATCCTCCTAAAGGAGACTGTTCACAGATTGACAGAATGGGTTAGGGTGCAAAGGACCTCAGAGATCATCCAGTTCTAACCCCCTACCATGGGCAGGGACACCTCCCACCAGCACAGAGTGCTCACGGCCTCATCCAGCCTGGCCTTGAACACCTGCATAGAGGGGGCAGCTACAACCTCCCTGGGCAACCTGTGCCAGTGTTCCCCCCACCCTCACTGTCAAGAATTTTTTCCCAATCTCCAGTCTCAATCTACACAAAGAACCACACTAAGTTTCTCTCCTTCTCACTTTTCTTCCCCAAGAATCTGGATACTGCCACACCTACTTGGAATCTGTGGGAGCCAGAGTCTGTGAAGTATCGTCACAGGCTGCCTGCAGGACACCATTGACCTTCTTGGCCAAGAAAGCTCCTGATGAACTTGATGGCCACTGAAACTTCCAGGTCCTTCTTTGCAGTGCTGCTTCCCAGCAGACTGACCCCTAAGCTGCACTGCTGCAGAGGGTTATTCATCCCAAGGTTCAAGATTCTACACTTGGCCTTGCTGAACTTCCTACCAATAACAACAGTGTTCTCAATGGTGAAACCCCAACAGTGACACTTCAAACTCATCAGGAATGAACTTTACAGTAAGACCCAAGACTGCAAGTCCTCAGAAGGAGCTGGAGACTTCTGCAGAGGAGATTAGCTTCCCAAAAAATAATGCTGGAGGTGGGACCCCACTGGCAGCTCCCGTACCCGGGACTCCACTGACAGTTCAGCAAATGAAATCTTCCTTTTCTGAAGAAAGCCCTCCCAATGCTGAAAGGCTTTGCCTGAAGAAGCATCTGAGGACTGCCTCATGCCAAGATTTTATAGGAAGAACATCCAAAGCATCCTAAGGCATCTTCCACCTCTCCTGGAAAGAGAAGGGAAAAGCAGCACAAGAGGACATCCAAAGGAGTGAGGTGAGTCAGCAAATGGCCCGGGGCTGGCTTGGCTCAGCAGGTCCCTGCCAGGCTGCTTTCCAAGTGTCTCAGAGTTCAAGTTCCCCCTGGCAGCGTGCAGGACAGGAATGGATTCCCATCTGTGGAGACCTTCCTGTACTTGTGTATGAACGCAGCTGTCTTCCCAAGGCTGACTCCATAGACACCATCCGGCACCAGAGACCCACAGCACGTCTGGCTGCTGCCCAGCAAGGAGGAGGGTTTCCCACTGCTACCCAGGGCTTCCGCGGCGGCTCCGCTCGTGCCAGCAGGAGAGGGCTGCGCAGCACCTTTGGTGAGGCCATCCATGCGCTGATGGAGCTCCTGGCTCAGCAGCAGCACAGCAGTCCCTCCCACACGAAGTACTCTGGCAAGGGCAGGAGAGAGGAAGGTTAGGTGCTCACCCAGCCCAGCATGCACTGGGCGGTGCAGAGCTCCATGCTGCTGACCCTGCAGATGCCCTCTGCACTTGGCCAAACCTCTAAGGCAAGGTCAGGGTAATGGCTCAACTCAGTGCCCTACAGCTCCAAATGGCATTGAAACTCCCCATCCTTATTGCTCTTCCTAAATGGGAGAACTGGGCTCTAGCCTGACTCCCAAACTTTCCTGCCCTCGGGAGAGCTTTCTGTTGGTTAGCAGGGAAGACAGAATCAGGGGGTTCGGTCCCTCCAAGTACTGAAGGCACTGTATCAGGAGCTTCCCACCAGTCTGCAAAGGAAGAGCTTCCCAGGGCTGCAAGAGCTCCTCAGGTTGGGAAGGCAATGCTTCAGCTGGCCCTTCCCTTTGGCAGCTTTCAAAGGTCTGTCCCTTCTGTGTCCCACAGATCCCTCATGGCTTTCAAACTCCCCAAGGAGAGGCAAACTGGTCACTGTTTGAAAGCCGTTTGACTTAGTACACGAGGAAACATTACACTTGGCTTCGAAAGAAGGGCAACAGAGCTCATCCTGGCAGCAAGTGGGCTGACCAGTCTCACTGGTGGAGCTCTCACAGTAGCAGTCACTGCCTCACCTCTATCTTCCCAAGGAAGCATTTTGCAAGGCCCAAAAGAACAAGAGAGAGAAGAGGACAAGCACAGGCAAAGGAATGGGTGGCCAGTGTAGGGCGGTGGAAGATTCTCCTGCCATTCTCTGCAACCACTTCACTTTCATCACCATCTGCTCACCACATTCCTGCACTGGGTAAGTGAGATCAACACCTACCAGGAGGGCTTGTTTCAGGCAAGAAAAGAAATTCAACGACAGAGGCTTCAAGCTGCCCACTAGAAGCAGCCCACTGGTAGCCCAGCTCAGCTCTGCTACTAAAGGATAGGATGGGACATGAAAGGAGGCAACTAAAAGCGCCAGGTGGCCACCTGGGTATTCCAGCATCTGCCAACAGAAAGGAAAAGGCACAGCACCATGTGCTGGCCTGAGCTCCTTCCTACCAAGAGCTTGACTGTGCAGCCCAAAGGAATCTCCATCTTTCACACAAGCAGCCCTCCTCTGAGAAAGATTCCAGCATCAGCTGTCTGGCCATGCTGTAGGCTCGGCAGGTCAACCTCTCCTCTGCCTCCTTTCTGCCTTGTAAAGGATATTTGGGAGTGTGGCCCCCATAAGCAGCTCACTCCTTGCCAGCCTGCACTGCCAACAGTGATTCCACATCTTGCAAGCCAAGCCAGCACAGGTTCTAAGGGGCAAGCAAAGGCCTTGGGCTGCAGCTGCAGAGCTGGGCAGTGGTTGGAATCCAAAAAATCTGAAGCTGACTGAACGCTTGGGGATGCAAACCCTGATAGCAGCCACAGCAAAGCCCCAAGCATGTCCAAGGCCACAGGTACCTTTCCATTTCCTGAAGAACATCTGGAAGGAGCTGGATGTCTTTGGTGATCTTGAACTTCTTCCCAAAGGGAATATCTGAGATCACAGCATCAAAGCTTTCTGAAGGCCAGGGCAAGGCTACAGAACAAAGACAGGTCTGTGAGCAGCAGCTGTGTCTCCCTTCACCCCACAGTGCTCCCTGACAGCTCTTCCATGCCTTACACATCTGGATTCACAGCTTCTCTTGCACTTGTGCCCACAAAGAGCACCACAAAGCCACCAACCCAGTGCAGACTGGGAAAAGACTAATGCAGGAGAACGTGGTTAAGTCACAGATGGCACTGGGTTGGGAGGGATCCTCCAAGGGCATCTTGGCCAACCCCACCCTCCAGCTAGAGCAGGCTGAACAGGGACACAATAAGGCTGAGCTTCAATGTCTACAAGGACAGGGCCTCAAGCACAGCCCTGGGCAGCCTGTGCCAGTGTCTCACCACTCTCCTTCTGCACAACTTCCTCCTCAGATCCAACCTAACTCTGCCCTGCTCCACTTTCAAACCATTGCCCTCCATCTATCCTCACAGTCCCTCCCCAGCCTGCCTGAAGGTCCCCTTTAGATACTGAAATGCAGCTCTAAGGTCTCCCTGGAGCCTTCTCTTCTCCAGGCTGAGCAGCCCCAACTCTCTCAGCCTGTCCCCATAGCAGAAGTTCTCCAGCCCTCTGAGCATCTTGGTGGCCTCCTCCCAACCTTCTCCAGCAGCTCCAGGTCTCTCTTGTGTTGGAGGCCCCAGAGTTAGACCCAGCTCTGCAGGTGAGGTCTCAGTAGAGCAGAGGGCAGGATCCTCTCTCTTGTAGACTCCCTGTCACTGGTGATGTTTGCCCCAATAGCAAGACTCTTCAAACAGGGGACCACATGGTTCCAAACTACCTAGCTCCTACAGCAGTATCTGTGAAGTATGTCCCCAGGGTTCCTGCATCCTGTGAAGTCATTTTCCTGAGAGGAGGCAGCTCTGAACCCTTGTGGTGATGAAAGGCAGCCAAGGCAGCCACCTACCCAGCTGTGTAGGCCCAGAGTGCAGCCAGCATGTGAAGGATTACAGGTATGGACCCTCCATCCTTCAGGATGCTCAAACCTCAACTGGACAACAACCCTAAGCTGACCCAGCTTTAAGGTTAGTCCCACTCCAAGCAGGTGACAGGACTAAAGACCTCCATGGTCCCTTCCAAGCTAAACTCTACTGTGATTCTATGCCAGCCTTTCCAGCCCTGGCTGGAGACAGCTCTCAGACCATCCTTGGATCAACACTTCACAGCTCAAAACTTTTGTAACAATTTTATCTCCAAAGGCCTCCACAAGTCCTCAAGACATGCACAAAGAGCAGCCTCTGCCCACTGCCAGAGACACCAACTCCTTGTGCAGTACTGGAAAAGCAGGACATCAAAGCCCCTTCTGTTGCCCTGGAAGCCATGGCCAACCACAGCTTTTAAGACAAGACAGAAAGCTCTCTGTGTTCTTTGCAATAAGGCAGATTTCTCAGCATCCTGCTGAGCAATAAATACTGCAAGGTAACAACAAATCTGCAGAGCTCATCACCCCTGAAGAGGGGAAAATACTTTTGGTCTGTTATGGATTTCATAAAGGACTCGCTTAGATTCCTGCTTTGAGGTCTAGAATAAGCTCATTAAAAGAAGGTCATAAAGTTCCCAGGGGCAGGGAGGGGAGAGCAAATAATTAGCCTTTCCCTAGCACTCCAGAGTCACCACTCAGCTATTTGTTAGGTTAGCTCTGCTACACATCAGCTCAAGAGAACCACCAGCACCTGGGTAACCCCAGAACCACAAAAAACCTCCAGAGATTGATAGAAAGGTTTGGGTTGGAAGAGACCTTAAAGCACATCCAGCTCCAACCCCCTGCCATGGGCAGGGACACCTCCCACCAGCCCAGTATGCTCAAAGTCTGGCCTTGAATACCTCCAGGGAGGGGGCAGCCACAGCCTCCCTGTGCCAGTGTCTCCTCACCCTCACTGTCAAGAATTTCTTCCTCATTTCCAGTCTCAATCTGCCCTTCTCAAGCTTCAATCCAATCCCTCTCATCCTATCACTCCCAACCCTTGTCCAAAGTCCCTCCCCAGCTCTCCTTCAGGTACTGGAAGGCTACTCTAAGGTATCCCTGGAGCCTTCTCTTCTCCAGGCTGAACTGCTCCAACTCTCTCAGCCTGTCCCCAGAGTCAAAGCTCTCTACCCTCTAATCATCCTTCTGGCCCCCTCTGGACACTCTCCAGCAGCTCCAGGTCCCTCTCTTGCTGGGTCCCCAGTACCAGAAGCAGTGCTGCAGGTGAGGTCCTAAGCAGAGCAGAAGGGCAGAATCCCCTCCCTGTGCTTCTGCTCTCCCTGCTCTGGATGCATCCAGCACACAGCTGGCTCTGGGCTGCCAGTGACCAGTGCTGGCTCCTGGGCAGTTTGGCACCAACTGACACCCCCAAGGCCTTCTCCTCCAGGCTGCTCTCCAGCCACAGCCTGGATTTGCACTTGTGATTGCCCCAAATATTGCCTTCAAATATGTCTCACTTGGGAGGCCTACAGACATACCTTTCACAGAAGCTTTAAGTAACTCAATCTTATCCCCCAAGCCTGCCGTCCTAATATTCGCATCTGCCCCCTCCAGCTGTGAGTCACTGATATCAGCACCCCAGTAACAGGCATCCTGGTCAGAGAAAAAGAGCAAAGTCACACTGCAGGCCAAGAGGTGCATTTCTTTTACAAAGCATTCTCAGAGCTGCCCTGCTGCACAGAGAAACCCTGAGCTGGGAGATCTCCAACCATCACACCCAGCAACATGCAGAGGACAGAGGAATGGAGCAAGGGTTGTGCTGTCTTCACTCCTTTCAGGTCCTGGCCCACTCAAGACACTTAGAATTTTCAGAAATCTCCAGGGACACCTTAGAGCAGCCTTCCAGTACCCAATGGGGCTACAGCACAGCTGAGGAGGGACTTCTGACAAGGGTTTGGAGAGACAGGATGAGATGGAATGAAGCTTGAAGAGTGCAGATTGAGACTGGAGATGAGGAAGAAACTCTTGAGAGTGAGGGTGGGAGACATCGGCACAGGTTGCCCAGGGAGACTGCGGCTGCTCCCTCCCTGGAGGTGTTCAAGGCCAGGCTGGTTGAGCCCTTCAGCAGGCTGGGCTGGTGGGAGGTGTTTCTGCCCATGGCAGGGGGTTGGAACTGGATAAGCTTTAAGGTCCCTTCCAACCCAACCCATTCTACAAAACATTGAGGTTATTTATGTTGTAGCAGTAGGAGTCCAGCTGCCTTCAGACAGCCACACTGCCTCCAACTGACACCTTGGCTCCTCCATTCCCAGAGTAACTACAGGCAGTTTTAAAATCATAGAAGCCCAGAATGGCTCCAGTTGGAAAGGACCTCAGAGATCATCATCTCCAAACCCATTGCCATGCCCAGGGACACCTCTCACTAGACCAAGTTGGCCAAGGCCTCATCCAGTGTGGCCTTGAACACCTCCAGGGAGGCAACATCCACAGCCTCTCTGGGCAACCTATTCCAGAGTTTCACCACCCTCCTACTGAAGAACTTTTTCCACAGTTCCAATCTAATCCTGGTCTCCCTCAGCTTCAAACCATACCCCATGGCCTCTCTCCACACACCCTCAGCGAAAGTCCTTCTGCAGCCTTCCTGCAGGATCCCTTCAGGCACTGGCAGGCAGCTGTAAGGTCCCCCTGGAGTCTTCTCCTCTCCAGGCTGCACCCCCCCAGCTCACTCAGTGCCTGCTACCACTGTGATACTCACAGGCCACTCTGTGGCAGCTTCCAGCAGTATGGTTCCCAGCCCACACATGGGATCCAGCACACAAGCACCAGCCTGCAACAAGAAAGGGGTTATTGCATGCCAGGCAAGGTGTGCTCCTCTGCCAGTACTAAGCCTACTCAGGGATGACCAGAGCACCTCCACACAGCCAGAAACCCAATACAGGTAATAAGTCACTGCCTCACCAGGCCACACAACTGTCAGGACAATAAAAGCATTAACCATAAAAGCACAGAATCCTTGGGGTTGGAAAAGCCCTTCAAGATCATCCAGCCCAACCATTCTCTAACTCTACCAAGGCTGGGGCTGAACCATGGCCCTCAGCACCACATCTCTGCCTCTCTAAAACACCTCCAGGATGGGCATTCAACTCCCTCCCTGGGCAACCTGTGCCAGGCTTTCAGAAACCTTTCAGGCAAGAAGTTTCTTTAAATGTTCAACCTGAAGTTCCCCTGGTGATAGTTCCACTACAGACAATGCATCTAGCCTTGAAGTGACACTGAGGGAAACAAATCAGGATAGGACTGCAGACAGGTGTTGGTACCAAATTCATCTGTGGAAAAGATCCATGGATTCATCTTAATATCTGAGGGGTGGGTGCCAAGACGAAGGTACCCAGTAATAGGACAAGAACAGGTCCAAGCTGGAACCCAGGAGGTTCCACCTCAACATAAGGAAAAAAGTTCTTTGGTGTGAGGGTGCTGGAGCAGGCTGCCCAGAGAGGTTGTAGAGTCTTCTTCTCTGGAGCCTTTCCAACCCCATCTAGATGTGTTCCTGTGTGACCTGCCCTGGCTGATCCTGCTCTGGCAGGGGATTGGACTGGACAATCTCTGGAGGTCCCTTCTAACCCCTATCATTCTGTGATATTATGATCACTCTTGCTTCAGTTTTCACTTGGGAGAACGACCCTGAAGTTTGAATCTTGGATGGTGACAAAAATCTTTTCACATTTACACTGACAGAAGGCATAACCCCTCCGCTGAGGAGGGCCTGGCATCACAGCAGGCATCTGGCTGGACAGCAGGTGACACTGTGCTCTGAGCACAGAATAGGCAACCCCTGGGCACATGCACTGAAGGACGAGGCATTAGAGTCACCACCCTTCTTCAGAGCCTCCAGCTGTGATGAGCAGCAAGCCCCTCTTGGCTTACCAGTACCCTTCACTCACACTGATATCAGCCAGAGATGCCATGGCCCAGGCGATCGTTGAGCGCAGCCCTGCTGTCCTGATGTACTCCCTGCTGGCCAGCGAAAGCCTGTGGAGAGCAAAGGACTCTGCAGTAGAGAAGAGGACACCTACCCAAGAAAGCTCGTGTAGGATGAAAGCACAGAGAGACTGGACAGGCCTGCAGCCAGAGAGGACCCAGACTGCTTGATCTACAGATCAGACTCACACACAGACTGACAGAGATTGCAGTGAAGAAGGACATCACCCAGAGAGGTCATACAATCAGTCAGCGTTGGAAGGGACCACAAAGATCATCCAGTTCCAAACCCCCTACCACGGGCAGGGACACCTCACACTACATCAGGCTGCCTAGAGCCTCATCCAGCCTGGCCTTAAACACCTCCAGGGATCAGGCTTCCACCGTCTCCCTGGGTAACCCCTTCCAGGGTCTCAAGACCCTCATGCTGAACAACTTCTCCCTAACATCCAGTCTGAATCTACCCATTTCCAGCTTGGATCCATTCCCCCCAGTCCTATCACTACCTGACAGCCTAAAAAATGCCTCCCCAGCTTTCTTGTAGCCTCCTTAAGATACTGGAAGGCCACAATAACGTCACCTGGGAGCCTTCTCCTCTCCAGACTGAACAGCTCCACTTCTCACAGTCTCTCCTCACAGCAGAGCAGCTCCAGCCCTCTGCGCATCCTCATGACCCTTCTCTGTACACCTTCCAGCACCTCCATATCCCTCTTGTACCAGAGGCTCCAGAACTGGATGCAGTACTCTGGGTGGGGTCTCAGCAGTGCAGAGTAGAAGGGGAGGATCACTTCCCTGGCCCTGCTGCCCACACTGCTCTTGCTGCAGCCCAGGCTCTGGCTGCTCTTTGGGCTGCAAGTGCACACTGCTGGCTCATGTTCAGCCTCTCATCCTCAGGGCTGCTCTCAAGCCAGGCACTGCCCAGCTTATATTGGTGCTTGGAATTGCTCCTCCCTGGAAGGGCCAGGCTGGATCAGGCCTTGAGCAACCTGGGCTAGTGGGAGGTGTCCCTGCCCATGGCAAGGGAGCTGGAACTGGATGATCTTGAAGGTCCCTTCCAACCCAGACCATTCTGTGGATCTCTGAACCTTCAACTAGATCAGGCTGCCCAGGGCCACATCAATGTGGGCTGCCCGAGGAGGTGGTGGAGTCGCCGTCCCTGGGGCTGTTCAAGGCAAGATTGGACATGGCACTTGGTGCCATGGTCTAGCCTTGAGCTCTGTGGTAAAGGGTTGGACTTGATGATCTGTGAGGTCTCTTCCAACCTTGGTGATACTACTATGATACTATGATAAGTCTGCTCTTGAACGTCTCCTGAACTCACTGCACAGTCTGGCATGTGTCCTCACACAGGCAGAGCACAGGGCAGCCCAGTGAACATTCAAACCAGAAGACACAGGCAGGGAAGACAATGCCTACCTGAAAAGGGGAATCCCCACCACAGTGTGAATATCATTAAGATGTACAAAGACCTGAAAGAGAGGAAAAAATGCTATTGGAAACTGGCAGCCTGACACAGCAATGACTTCAACTCCTTTCAATTGGGCACAGAAGACGTTGGTCCTAGGTTTCTTAAGAACAAAAAGTAAGCACCTGAGAAACTTACAGTTCATTGGAAGAAGTAACACAGCACAACCTGGCTGCCACTTTAAAGAGGACTTGGTATTTAAGCAAGTTGGGAGGGGAGCTTTCATAGAGTTCTAGAATGGCTCAGGTTGAAAGGGACCTCAGAAATCATCTACTCCAATGCCCCTGCCATGCCCAGGGTCACCTCTCACTAGACCA
The DNA here is from genome assembly GCF_015220805.1 of Pogoniulus pusillus. Classification (NCBI taxonomy): domain Eukaryota; kingdom Metazoa; phylum Chordata; class Aves; order Piciformes; family Lybiidae; genus Pogoniulus; species Pogoniulus pusillus. The sequence continues at coordinate 25,124,920 of NC_087270.1, read as the reverse complement.
GGTTGCCCAAGGCCACATCCAACCTGGCCTTGAACACCCTCAGGGAGGAGGCAGCCATAGCCTCCCTGGGCAGCCTGTGCCAGAGTCTCACCACCCTCACACTGAAGAACTTTTTCCTCAGCTCCAGTCTAACCCTGCTCTGCCTCAGCTCAAAACCATTCCTCTTTGGCCTGTCTCTAGACACTCTCAAGTAAAGTCTTTCTGCAGCCTTCCTGCAGGATCCCTTCAGGCACTGGCAGGCAGCTCTAAGGTCTCCCTAGAGTCTTCTCCCCTCCAGGCTGCACATCCCCAGTTCCCTCAGCCTGTGCTCACAGCAGAGCTGCTCCTGTTACAGCAAGCACTTGAATGGAAGTGCTTTTTGTGACCCTGAGTGGATGTTTTTAAGGATTACTCCACTACCTAAGCAGGAGGAGGTTATTCTCCACACAGCAGCACTCAAGCTGCTCAAGTACCTCCTCCTTTTTAAAACACAGAATAACTCCCACAAACCCATGAAGGCCACTGAGGGGCATTTCAAACAGAAGGCAAATGTGGGTGATCCTTCCAGAAATGCGCCCTCCTGCCGCACAGAGAGTGCCCTAAGAGGTGCCTGAGCTCTTTAGCTGGTCTGACAACTGCCCCAGGCCATCTGGCAGCCAAGCAGCACTACCTCCAGCTCAGGGTCCCGCAGATCCACGCGCCACCCGAACTGCTTCATGAGTGCTATGCCAAGGGCTCTGCCCAGCTCCTGCAGGGGAGAGAACAGCCACAGGCAGAGGTCAGGCAGCTGCACAGCACAGCCTGGGCTGCACAGTCCTGACAAACAGCATCACACAGGCAAAGAAACACTGGGCTGGAAAAGCCCTTTCAGATCCTCTAGCCCAGTCAGACCCTAACTCTGCCAAGGCTGAGGCTAAGCCATGGCCCTCAGCACCACAGCTCTGCCTCTTTCAAACACCTCCAGGGGTAGCCATTCAACCACCTCCCTGAGCAGCCTCTGACAGGCTCTGAAAGGCCTTTCAGCCAATAAGTTTATTCTAATGTGCAGTAAGTTTATTCTAATGTGCGACTAAGTCTCCCCTAGTGCAGCCTGAGGCCATTTCCTCTCCTCCTGTCACTTGTTCCCAGGGAGCAGAGCCCAACCCTCACCTGGCTCCTGCCTCCTCTCAGGGAGCTGTAGAGAGATCTGCCCTCAGCCTCCTCTTCTCTACATTAAACACCCCCTGCTTCTCCCCAGCCCTGCTCTCCAGAATCCTCCTCAGCTTCCTTGCCTTTCTCTGGCCCTGCTCCTGCCCCTCAATGTCGTTCTTGGAAGTGAGGGCCCCAAAACTGAACCCAGCACACCAGGTGTGGCTTCCACAGTGTGAGTGAAGGTGGAAAAAATCACTTTTCCTGATCCAGGCCAGGATGCTGTTGACCTTGCAAAGACCTCTGCAGTAGCTTTGGACCAACACCCAGGCCCTCCTCAGCCTTCTCAGACCCAGCCTCCTCAACCCCTTCCCTTTCCTGACCCTCAGCAGAAATGCCTAGAGATTAACAACAGCCCTTGGGTTCCACCTCCTGTCTAAGGTCAGTGCAGCCTAAGGGCTGTTTTGAGAAGACAGAGCAGAAGCTGTGGTCAGTTTGTCACTCTAAGGCACACAATTCCAACGACAACCCAAGCCTGTCCCTCCACCACTGCTCCCTTCTGTCTGAGCACAGTTCCTTGAGCCTACCTGGGAAGGAAGCACTTTGGCAATGGCTCCACTGCAACGGCAGGAGACTCTGAAGCTGGGCTGCTCCCGGCCAGCAGGCTGCTCCTCGCTGCCCTGGGGAGGCTTTTCTGAGCACATCTTGCCTTCAGCCCAGCACTCCTCACCTCCGCTGCTCTCTGCAGCCACCTGCTTCTCTCCAGCTTTTGCATGACCTTCCTCAGACACCACCTCTGTCTCTTGCTCTGCTTTCAGCCTTTTAGTTGCACCATTGGTCTCCTCTTCTGCTCTTCTCTTCAGAGGCAGTTGGCTTTCTTCACAGACACCATCTTTTTGCCCTTTGCCCCCATGAAGTTTTCTCCAGACAGAGAGAACATCCAGCCAAGACTCTGGTTCCTCAAGGACAAGGCTCTTCATCTCATGCAGCATTCTTCCTGCCACAAAAAGGAGGTTCAGCAGCTCAGCCTCACCATTTCACTGTCCTACAGCCTGAGGACAGCTGACATCAGAGCTTGTGTTCAGAGTTCCCCAGCATGGGGACCGAGGGAGTGGCAGCAGCAAATAGCACAGGCACAGCTGAGCTCCTGGCACCCACAGAGCCCAGCAGCACAGCCCCAGGCACCCCTCTGCTAACAGCTCCTCCAGAACCTGCATTAAACCGTCTAGAGAATTCTGCAGCTCCAGAGAAGCAGAGGTGAGGATGGAGGCCCAGCCCACCATGCCATCCTCACCAGCACTGGGTCTGGGACCAGAGGTGCTGGGACACTTTGCAGGATGGAAAGCTGGACATAAGCACAAATCCACAGACTCAGACACTCACAGAAGGGTTTAGATTGGAAGAGACCCTTAAAAACCATCCAGGGACACCTCCCACCAGCCCAGGTTCACAGTATCACAGTATCATCAGGGTTGGAAGAGACCTCACAGATCATCAAGTCCAACCCTTTACCACAGAGCTCAAGGCCAGACCATGGCACCAAGTGCCACGTCCAATCCTGCCTTGAACAGCTCCAGGGACAGCGACTCCACCACCTCCCTGGGCAGCCCATTCCAGTGTCCAATGACTCTCTCAGTGAAGAACTTTCTCCTCACCTCAAGCCTAAATCTCCCCTGGCGCAGCCTGAGGCTGTGTCCTCTCGTTCTGGTGCTGGCCACCTGAGAGAGCTACCTCCTCCTGGCCACAACCACCCCTCAGGTAGTTGTAGACAGCAATAAGATCACCCCTGAGCCTCCTCTTCTCCAGGCTAAACAATCCCAGGTTGTTCAAGGCCTCATCCAACCTGGCTTTCAACATCTGCAGGGAGGGGACAGCCACAACCTCCCTGGGCAGCCTGTGCCAGTATCTCCCCACCCTCATTCTCAACAATTTCTTCCTCATCTCCAGTCACAATCTGCCCTCTTCAAGTTTCAATCCATTCCTCCTCATCCTGTCATTCCCAGCCCTTGTCCAAAGTCCCTCCCCAGCTCTGCTGTAGGCCAGGATGAGCCCAGGGAGGCAGTCAGTGGCCATACCTCTATCTCTGGACACTGCAAGTGGGGGGTGTCTCTTCAGCAGCAGGAACAGTCGCTCTCCAGACTTGAGCCTCCTCAGCTCACCTGGCTCTGCCTCCGTACTGAAGAAGACCTTTCCTGAGACACAGTCCACCTGGGGGAAAAAAACAGAAATGAAACCAAACTGGGAAGGGATTTTGAATGAGCACTTAGAAACACAGAGTTATTAGAAACAGAAGATTGTTTCAATGGGGAAAGCCCTGTTGGCTCATCCAGTCCAACTACCACCAAGGCTGGGGCTGAACCATGGCCCTCAGCACAGCTCTGCCTCTTTCAAACACCTCCGGGGTGGTCATTCAACCACCTCCCTGGGCAGCCTCTGACAGGCTTCGAGAACCCTTTCAGCCAAGAAGGTTCTTCTCATCTCCAACCTAAACCTCCCCCGAGGCAACTTGAGGCCATTTCCTCTCCTCCTGTCACTTGTTCCCAGGGGGCAGAGCCCAACCCCCACCTGGCTCCAGCCTCCTCTCAGGGAGCTGCAGAGAGCAATGAGCTCTGCCCTTCTCCACACTGAACACCCCCAGCTCCCTCAGCTGCTCCTCCCCAGATCCTTCCCCAGCTTCCTTGCCCCTCTCTGGACCTGCTCCTGCCTCTCAGTGTCCTTGGAGTGAGGGTCCCAGAACTGAGCCCAGCACTCACGGTGTGGCCTCTCCAGTGGCTGAGTCCAGCGGGACATTGCCTGCCCCGCTCCTGCGGACCGCCGCACTGCCGCCCCAGGCCCGGCTGCTGGTGGCCTTCCTGGCCGCTGGGCATAGCCTGGCTCACCTTCAGCCACCCTACCCTGGCAGGTAGGAGGGCACCACAGGCCTCGGCTCCGAGTTTTGGGAGACGGGACAGTGGTGACCGAAAGGCAGCGGCCCCTGCACAGGGCCCGGCCGGGACCAGGCGGTCTACAGAGAATCCTCCTGACCCTCACCGGTCCCACAGCCGCGGGGCCCCGCGCAGGCGGCGGCACAGCCTCACGCCGCACCCGCCCGGCTCGGGAGCGCGGAGCGAACCGGACTGCGCTCTCCGCCGAGCCGCGCCGAGCCGAGCCGCGCCGCCCGCCCAGCCCTCACCTGGGTGGCTCCGAGGCGCGCCCGCACCTCCCGCGCCAGGAACGGCTCCAGCCCGCGTCCCGCCGTGCAGAAGAAGCGCCCGCAGCCCCGCGCCATCTTGCGCCGCCTGCCGCCGCGGCTGCCGGCTCGGCCCCCGCGGGGCGGCTCCCGGAACGGCCTGCCCAGCGAGACGGCGCCGCCGCTGCGCGCCGAGACGCCGCTCGGCCGCGGTGCCTTTGTCCATCGCCCGGCCGGGAGGGGACGGACGCCTCCGGACCCGCAGTGCCAGCGCCAGGAGCGCCCGCAGCGCGGCTCCCGCGGCTCCCGCTGCTCCCGCTCGGGCAGCAGACCGCGCCAGCGCGCAGCGAGGTTGCCGGGGCGCAGGAGCGGGGTCGGCAGCCACAGCATTCGGGAGCCAGACCTCTAGATCCTCCCGCGAGTGATTCAGCGCCCACAGCCCAGGGAGAAGCGCCAGGAGGGCAGCGCGGCGCCAGCGGCTCCTCCTCTGCGGAATCACAGTGGCGAGGAGCGGAAGGGAGCTCGTCCAGTCCAACCCACTGCTGGGGCAGGCTCACCCGGAGTCAGTCACGCAGGGACCCCTCCAGGTGGGTCTGGATTGCCCCCAGAGATGGAGACTCCCCTCAGCCTCTCTGGGCAGCCTGTCCCACTGCTTTGCCACCCTCACAGGGGTTCATGTGGCATCTCCTGGGTTCCAGTTTGTGTCCATTTTCCCATGTCCTATCCCTGGGCAGCGTCGAAAAGAGCCTTGCCCCATCCTCTTGACTTCCACCCTCTAGCTGTTGATCAGCATCGCTGAGCTCCCACGCAGGATGCTCTTCCCCAGGCTAAACAGCCTCTCCTCACCAACGCCCCACTCTCCTCAGCATCTCTGTGGCCTTCCTCTGAGTTCTCTCCAGTAGTTCCCAGTCCTTGTAGAACTGGAGAGCCCAGAACTGGACACAGTGCTCCAAATGAGGCCTCGGCAGGGCTGAGTAGAGCAGAACCTCCCTCGACCTACTGGCCACAGTCATCTTAATACACCCCAGGATACCACTGGCCTTGAGGGCACCTTCGCAGCTGCAGGATGCACAAGCATTTGTTCTCCCAGCTCCTGTGCCGTGTGGGGCAAGGTTTCCACTCCCTCTTTGGACTTCCTTGCAGCGGACAGTGTGAAGCGGCAGATGCCCTAGCTCATGGTATAGGCAGGAATCTTTTTGACTGTTGTAGAGCACTCCAGATTCCTTCCTTCTCCCCTCCTCCCCGGCGCTGGGGGTTTGAATGGAGAGGAGAAGGCGGCACGAAAACCTGCCTTCGCCTGGGCCCTGCGGGCTGGAAGGGGGAGCAGCAGAAGGCGCATTTCCCCACGCCTGTGCTGACCCGCGTGGGAGCCCGGCTGGGAATCGGGCTGCTGGCTGCCTGGGTTCTTCGTGCCCAGTATAAACGGCAAGTGGGCGATTCGCCTAGAAAGAAAGGGCATAGCTAGAGCAGGGGGGAAGCGCGGTGCTGCCGCCTTGACAGAGCGCCCGACGGGGCAGGCTTCCCGCCTTGGCACGGCTCCTGCCGCGACGGAGCGCCCGCTTGGGCCGCCCCCGCTCGTGGGCGGCTCTCGGTTTTGTGCACCGTCCCTGCCTTTGGGCGGTCCCCACACACACTTCTGCACCATTCCGTGCTGATCTGCCACCTTCTACACCTCTACAGCTGCTGCCCAGCAGCCCTTACTCCAGGAGGTGTTGCACAGCTGTTGACTAAGCCAGCAGAGCCCTAGATGGGTAGGCAGCGAAGCCCCAAGGACTCACCCTGGGGGAGGAATCTGGACTTGCCCTGCCTGCTAACAGCCCTGGGTTCCAGATGCAGTGCCCCCTCCACCTTCAAGACACAGGTGACACACTGCCAACAACTTCCAGGTTCATTTTTTATTTAAAAGACAGCTCCCAGATGCCTAATCAGTACTGTGCTGTTTGTGCAGAATGACTGGACTTGAAATCCTAAAATGCAGGAGGCAAGTGGAAAGAAGCTGTTTGTTTGCAGCTGCTCAGCAGTGCAGGCTGGAGCACTTCTCTGCCATGGCTTTGCTCTCTGTACAATCAGTTCTGTGCAGCAATGGCTGTATCTAAAGAGTAGTATACAGGCTACTGGTTCCATTGTCGATTGACAAGAGAAAAAGAAAAGAAACAAAATAAATAGTTCCCATTCTTATGATACATGAATGCTTCAGGAGGAAGTTGCAGCTGTCGTATTGGCATGACCTGCAGCTTCAGGAGGAGGAAGGACATGCAACCTAGCCACTAACAACTCTAAACTAGGACTTGGTAATAAATTACAGAGGATAGACAGCAACCAACAGAACACAGATTATCTGAATCTGCTACAGTTGTGATTCTTGCTCTGAGGAAGAACACAGAAAGGAACCCAAATCTTGCAGAATAGAAAAGCCAGTAGCTTGTTGTTAGGATGTGAGACAAACCACCTATGGTACAGCCTTCAGCTGTCTGAGAGTCACAGGCTCGTGGCTTTAGGCAAAGATGATAAATCCTTGAGTTAGTCCTTGCAGCCTTCACACATAACTAGCACCGTAAAGATGCAAGGACCTCAGCAAACACCTACAGTCCATGCTTAGTAACTAAAGCATGCAGTTTGTAGTTTGTGCATCTTACAGATTAAGGTTACTGTGCAAAAGACAAACAAAAAGAAAACAAAAAGGAAGGTTCTCAGCCAGTGAAGATGTTTCTGTAATCCTGTTCAAACGATCGGCGACGTTTCTATAGTCTAGCAGGCCTGTGGGAGGCTGCTGAGAGAAGAGGGTCTTGAAGGTTCACCCTCCACTGCCACACACAGACACCGTACCAATGAATTGGCAAATCAGAGAACGATGGCAGCAGCCCAAAGTCTAATCAGGTGGGGGGGGGAGGAGAAAAAAAAAATCAGTTATGTGCATTGCAGTTTACTTAAAAACAGCCTCTGAAGTGGCACAAAGCTTTGTGCAGGTGGATTTATCAGTGCAAAGAGGTATGGATGAGGTACCAAATCATTCAGGCCAGATCTAACTCTATTCACCTTACAAGCACTCCATCTCCTGTTGTCAGGTACAGGCTGACGAGCTGTAGCAGTGAAGTAAAAACCAACTCAAACCAAATTTTCAGCATATTCAGCATCAGGTCATTGTAATTTCCCTACAATTTTAAGTTTCTGAGCTTCCACTCCTCAGACTGCCTAACATCTCTAATTTTCCCAAAACACACTTTGCATTAATACTTCTTCTTGTTCAAGGTTTGAGACTTGATGGTAGGAAAGAGTTGCAACTGAGTGTTTGTGTCAGCTGGAACAGTAACTGAAGGTGTCTGAGCATCTGACCACTGTTTCAGATTTTCACAAGCACTGTCAGGAAGCAGGAACAGTTATTGCTATGTGGGGGACTTCTGACCAACCGACCTGCAGGCATAGCCAGCACTGTTCCAGCGGCGCAGGTGGAAGAGCTACAGACCAGCACTCCGCCTAGCATGAGTCCTTCTGCATTTGAACACTCTTCAAGTTATCTACAGCTTTCTCCTCCAGGCAACTGTGATGACATTTACATGGAGATATGGATTTGAAGTGGCTAACTGTGGGACACACACAGCTTTTCAACTCTGGTAATTCTTTCTTCAGGCGTTCCAGCTGCTCCACCTGGAATATATTTGGTTGTTCAGGATTCGAGTCATATATCCTGGATAAAAAGGAGAGAAAAGCCAGGCTGATCAGTATAACTTGACAGTTCAGAGATGCAGACTAGATGAAGCAACTGGGTGATATTTCTTTTTTCTCCTACTACAGTTAATTAACAGGTCTAAAGAAAACAGCTTAATACCCTCAGTTTTGCTGCTCATAGACTGGCAGAATGGTTTGAGCTGGGAAAGCTCTTTGAGATCATCCACTCCAAACGTTCATCTAACTCTACCAAGGCTGCAGCTAACTCGTGGCCCTCAGCACCACAGCTCTGTGGCTCTGAAACCCCTTTGGGGCTGGGGATTCCACCACTCTGAAAAGCAGATGTAGTGTGCAGTGTGCTACATAGAATCAACCAGGATGGAAGAGACCTCCAAGCTCATCCAGTCCAACCTAGCACCCGGCCATATCCAATCAACCAGACCATGGCACTAAGTGCCTCATCCAGGCTTTCCTTGAACACCTCCATGGACAGCAACTCCACCACCTCTCTAGGCAGCCCATTCCAATGCAAATCACTCTCTCTGTGAAGAACTTCCTCCTAACATCCAGCCTAGGTCTCCCCTGGCACAACTTGAGACTGTGTCCCCTTGTTCTGTTGCTGGTTGCCTGGGAGAAGAGACCAACCCCAACTGGCTACGACCTCCTTTCAGGTAGTTGCAGACATCAATGAGGCTTGCCCTGAGCCTCCTCTTCTGCAGGCTGCACACCCCCAGCTCTCTCAGCCTCTCCTCACAGGGCTGTGCTCCAGGCCCCTCACCAGCTTTGTCGCCCTCCTCTGGACACCTTCCAGCACCTCAACATCTCTCTTGAATTGAGGAGCCCAGAAGTGGGCACAGCACTCAAGGTGTGGCCTGAGCAGTGCTGAGTACAGGGGCAGAATAACCTCCCTTGTCCTATTGGCCACACTGTTCCTGATCCAGGCCCCTTCCAGCCTGGCTAATCTCCAGCCACTCTGTCCCCAGCCTGTAGTGCTGCTTGGGGTTGTTGTGGCCAACCAGTAGAACCCTGCACATGGCCTCTGCCCACCCACCCGGCCTGTTAAGGTTCCTCTGGAGGGCACTCCTACCCTCCAACAGATCCTCCAACAGAGTGCTCTGCTTCAGAACTTAAAGATGATCTCACCGGGCTTCTCCAACCCAAACCATTGTGTGGCTCCATGAAAAGCATTGCTGTTCCTGTGACCTAGCTGTGGTCCAGCACTTACTGTGACAAGGGCGCACTGATCTCCCAGCACTTCTAATACCAGCATGTTATTTGCCCTCACTTGGAGCTGTTGTGCACACAGAGGGTTCAGGCACTGCAGGTCTCCAGCTTCCTCTCCTTTCAATGAACACCTCTGGAGAAAATGCCCATGGCTTCTGCTTCAGCATCTTGGGAATATCCATACTTTTCCTTTGAGAAAGTGCTTTGGTTTTATTGCACCATTCTTTCTTACCATCATTTCAAGGCATGTCCAAAAGGAACATCATATCACAGCCAAAACAATGGAGTGCTGGAAGAGGTAGTGCCAGGCACATTTTCACTCTGGCAAGACAACCTGTGAACTGCTGGCAAGTCCAAGGCATCGCAAATAACTTGCAGGTCAGAGTGAAATACTGACTAGGATTCAGAGGAGGAAATACTTGCAGGAAATACAGACATGGGGTGAAGTTCCCTACAGTAAGATCCAGGACAGCCTTTGTCAGGAATCTCCTAGCAGAGAGGACAGACACTGTCCAATTGGCTGGACCACACAGAGAGACCCCAGCAGTGACACGACTTGCACAGCACCTGTAACCCAATAGAGCCCTACAAGAGACTCCAGACTGCCTAAGAGGAGCTGACTGCAAAGTAAGGTCCCAACCTTACAGCCTGTCTTCCCTCCCCTTCCCACCTGCCTTCTGAAGCTTTTGAGGACAACTTTACCCCCATCCTTTTTCTTTTTTTTTTTTTTTTTTTTTTTTACATTTCAAGTTAATTTTGAGTTTACAACTCACAAAACAGACTTCAACTGCCCTGTGACTGCCTTAAGTCAGTCACTGAGTAGGTGAACAAACCAAGTGGTAGCAGTTAGCCTCCTCCATGGAGCCGTGCTGGTATCTGAGGAACATTCAGGCTCATGCAAATAATGTGTTGCAGATTTAGACAGCTTTCTGGTTTTGCAAGGTGCTTTGAGTGCTGTTGCCTCTCTTGCCAGCTAAATTGGTGTTAGGTTTGGAAAAGGTGTGACACCAACAGAGCACAAAGCTTTGGTCTGGAGCCTGCAAATGCAACATGCAGCCATAAGGAACTGTGGTGGTGTTCAGAGAGCAAACACGCTGAAGAAAAGCTTTCAGCACCAATGTTTGGGGCTTCCTGATTCAACCTCTTCATGCAGCTGTGTCTGATATTCAGCAAACAGAACCCAGATCATGTCAAGTTAATCAAAAGAAGAAAGATAAGATAGCATCTGCCCCTCTCTCCACATTAGTGTTTAATATGGAGCCAGCTGGTGGGAAAAAGTAAGGCTGTGTGCCTCTTAGTGAGCTGATACAGCCAAACAAATCTTTCCTGAGCTGGTTACAAGCTCAGCCAGGAGAACAATGTTAGATGGATCACCACAAAACCACACTAGATAAACCACCCCACACATCCCACTTGATAATTCCTGGGTGTTTTTAACCAATGCAGACAATTTCACTACAGCAGATTGAAGTTCCTTATCTGAACAACATCTGGCCCTCAAACTAAAGAAGTGCTTTGAGGGCCAGAGGTGATGTTCTGTGTGAACAGCAGATGCCCAGCCATGCATTGAAAGCGCTTGTTTTGGCCTGGGGCTCAAACAGAAGGCTGGGGGCACATTTTCTGCAGGCTGCCCTTTTATCACAAGCAGTTTGGGTATTTTAGACTGTGAGAAGAAAGCAAAATATTATCCTGGCAACTGCACTGGACTGTCCGTTTGGTTTGCTGACTTTGTCTATGTCTATCCATCTGCAGCTCAAGTGGAGCAAAGCCCAAACAGGGAAAGCAAGCAAACCTTCTTCTGCCCCACTAAGATCCTTTTTTCATAGCACTGGCAACAGCAAGCTTCCCAGATTGAGTCTTGCAGTTTCTCCATGCACAGCCAAGTCAGACCCCCTACCTGAGGGGTTTTGCCCCCAACATTTGGTATCAGCAACTTTTGGTATTCAGGACACAGTTTTTCTGCCATCTTCACCATCAGCTACAATGTTTTGCCCAATTCTACATGGGATGATTAAAGTTTGGGGAAAAAACAATTAAGAAGAGTTTATAGCAATCATCTCTTCCCAGACAGCCCAGAAACCATCACAGTCACTCAGCAGCCATAACCCAAGCACTGCAGCTCCTGCATTCACTTCCCATTTTTTCAGACAAGCACACCTGGCAGGAGGGGTGAAGTGAGTCCAACACAAAGCACCAGACACAGTCACTGTCTGATAAATGCCAGCATTTGGCCTTTGGAGAAGGAAAGTTCCCTCAAAGCCATGGAAGCAGCACATCTTGATCCAGCCCTCAGTATGTCCTGCAGTTTGAAGCTGGAACCATAAACTGACTGAACACCCATACACAAAGTGCTGCAGGCCCTCCTTATTTCTAGGCCTTGAAATGGGTACAGACATCAGCCCTTCATTTCAGCTCTGCTTCCCAGGAGTTGGGAATTGATCTCCTTCTGGAGTTCAAACAACACAGAATATGGATGCTTACACCAGACCTGGTCTAACTTCTGACAGTCTGAGCTCCACTGCAGAAAGTGTAACTGAGAGCTGCAAGGACAATTAAAGGACTGGAACATCTCTGCTGTGAAGAGAGGCTGAGAGTCCTGGGGCTGGTTAGTCTGGAGAGGAGAAGGCTGAGAGGGCATCTGATCAATGTCTATCAGTATCTGAGGGGTGGGGGTCAGGATGAGGGTGCCAGGCTCTGTTTGATGGTGCCCAGTGACAGGACAAGGCACAACAGGTCCAAGCTGGAACCCAGCAGGTTCCACCTCAAGATGAGGAGAAAGTTGTTTGGTGTCAGAGTGCTGGAGGCCTGGAGCAGGCTGCCCAGAGAGGTTGTAGAGTCTCCTTCTCAGGAGCCTTTCCAACCCCACCTGGATGTGCTCCTGTGTGACCTGCCCTGTCTGACTCTGCTCTGGCAGGGGAACTAGACTCAGTCTCTGGAGGTCCCTTCCAACCGCTAGCATTCTGTGATCCTATGATTTGCCAGATGCCTCTTTGCCCAGCAGCTTCAGCTGTCAGTGGAAACACTTTCTGTCAGGTTTAACAGGTAGTTGTGCCATCCAGGTCTTCTTGGGAGTACCACTGACATTTCCATGTCTCCAGCTCAAGACAGCTGATGCCCTTTTCAGAAGTGCCATGCTCCTGAGGAGCCAATATGGAGGCTAAATTCAATTCTGTTCAGTCAGTTAGTGAAGTCTGAAATACATCTCAGATTTGGAAAGGAAGACTATATTAAGAACTTAACTGGGCTGAATAGTGCACAAGGTTTAAGAACTTTGCTCCCTCACAAGGGAATTCAGCCCGTAAGGAATTCCAGGGAATTGGTTAAGTCAGCAAAAGGCCAGGAACCGAAAAACCCAACCAACATCACAACTTCCAACACACTAAATAACCCAAAAAGCAGCATTAGATGATAGCCAGCAGATGTGCAGCCCTGACTTCAACACAGCATTCTTTAAATAGTGTTGAGCAGCTCAGTACTTAAGGCCTTAAAGGCCACATGAGGGCAGAAAAAAGGCTGACCCCTGTCTCCCTGTCTGACCAGAGTGCTGATTTCACAGCAGTTCTGCCACACCAGCAGGAATCAAGGACTCCAGGAGTGCAGGCATCTGATCACCAGGTCTGTACTTTGTGCAGTATTTGATTCAAACACCTCACCTGCCTAGGGAATCCTTTCTAGATCTGCACACCACAGGATCCCATCTCCTATCAGCCTGTACACTGAAGAGGCAGAGGACCATTTTGTGCAGCAGTAGAGTGACCTCTAAGAGCAAACAGATTTGATTTGTTGTCGCTGGTTATGTTGGCTTGACTCTCAGTTCTCACATCACAAACCAGAGCCTCCTTGCTCAGGTGACACAACACAAAGCAATGCCCTTGCCCAAGCTGACACTTTGGAAGTCTTCTCCAGTGTGACACTTCTGTTACCCTTAATGCTGCCCAGTTACAGATTCTTGGAAATCTCACCAGAAGGTTCTGTTGAATACAGCTTCTCAAATCCACCAACATCTTGAAATACTTCATTTCACACACTGGCTTGGGTTGGAAGGGACCTTAATGATCATCCAATTCCAACCCTCCCACCAGCCCAGGCTGCTCAAAGCCTCATCCAACCTGGCCTTGAACACCTCCAGGGAGGGGGCAGCCACAACCTCCCTGGGCAACCTGTGCCAGTGTTTCCCCACCCTCCACACTCGCAAGAATTTCTTCCTCACCTCCAGTCTCAATATGCCCTCCTCAAGCTTCCACCCATTCCTTCTCCTCCTGTCACTCTCAGCCCTTGTCCAAAGTCCCTCCCCAGCTCTTCTGTAGCACCTTGAGGTACTGGAAGGGTGCTCTAAGTTCTCCCTGGAGCTTTCTCTTCTCCAGGCTGAACAGTCCCAACAATCTCGGCCTGTCTCCACAGCAGAGGTTCTCCAGCCCCCAGTCATCTTTGTGGCATTTTCTGGACCTGCTCCAGCAGCTCCATGTCTCTCTGGTGCTGGAGGCACCAGAACTGGAAGCAGCGCTGCAGGTGAGGTCTCAGCAGAACAGAGGAGCAGAATCCTCCCCCTCATCCTTTCACAGTAAGAAACCTTTGGGATTTCTAAGGAAGAAAATAAGCACTTTGGTTCAAAGATTCACCCCAACATTTGGATGTCTGCTGGAATTGTGTAGATTTACTAATGACTTTCTGAAGGAACTCATTTGGCAGTTTGCTCTGGAAGCCTCTCCAAGCTCATTTTGATAGGGAAGATGGTGAATGCATAGCTTTCAATGAGAACATTAGCGACACTAACTTCAGGAGAAACACAAGTTATTTTGCTTCATATACACTGCTGAAAGACTAAGAATTAGTATCATTCTTGTTCTTGAACTGGGTTTATGTCCTTCCTGTATTTTAGAGCACAAAAGAGGATATTTTGCACCCAGGTAACTAGACAGTAAGGTGAAATGGCACAAGCATCAGGACACAAGAGCTGCTCAGCGTTACCATAATTGCTTAAGTACCTGTCATATATCAGCCCATGAACACCATATTCTCTCAGCTTCTTCCTGTTGTCTGGGTCATTTGCATCATCTCCCCAGGAAAAGATCACCAGGCCTTTAGATTTGGCCCTTTTGATGAAGGATGGATTCCTTAGCAGGTCTTCGGAGTGCACATTGATCCCCTGCAAAGCAAAAGGGCTTCTGTTAAAGCCGTGCTGCTGAGGCACCCTCCCAATCTTTCACACCTCTCAGCTGCTTACAGCTTCATCCACAGTGCCACCAGGTAGGAGTTTACTCAAGCACTGTTTTTCCAGTGCTTCTGTTTTTACAAGGAGAGACTGAGGGAGCTGGGGCTCTTTAGCTTGGAGGAGCCTGAGAGGTGACCTCATCAACGTTTATAAAGATGTAAAGGTGAGTGACAGGAGGCTGGAGCCAGGCTCTGCTGGGTGATGCCCAGTGACAGGACAAGGGGTGCTGGGTGGAAGCTGAAGCATAGACGTTTCATGTAGACATGAGGAAGAATTTTTATCCTGTGAGGGTGACAGAACTCTGAAGCAGGCTGCCCAGCGAGGCTGTGGAGTCTCCCTCTTCTGGAGATATTAAAGTCCCACATGGATGTGTTCCTGTGTGATCTGCTGTAGGTGATCCTTCTCTGGCAGGGGGGATTGGACTGGATGAGCTTTGGAGATCCCTACCAGCCCCTAACACTCTGATTCAACACTCTGTTTAATGGACACCTGAAACAAAAGGCATGGCTGGAGCAGGCAGCAAAGCTTGACAGGATCACAGAATGTCAGGGGCTGGAAGGGACCACCAAAGCTCATCCAGTCCAACCCCCCTACCAGAGAAGGATCACTTACAGCAGATCACACAGGAACACATCCAGGTGGGGTTTGAGTATCTCCAGAGGGATGTGTTCCAGTGTTCTGTTGCCCTCACAGGAAAAAAAATTCCTCCTCGTGTGTAAATGAAAACTTCCTATGGCTCAGCTTCCACCCATTGCCCCTTGTCCTGGCACTGGGCATCACCTAGCAGAGCCTGGCTCCAGCCTCCTGCCACTCACCTTTATGTCTTTATAAACACTGATGAGGTCACCTCTCAGGCACCTCTTCTCCAAGCTCCAAGTCCCAGCTCCCTCAGCCTTTCCTCTTAACAGAGCTGCTCCATTCCCTCCATCTCTGTGGCTCCATGCTGGACTCTCTCAAGCAGTTCTATGTCCTTCCTGAACTAGGGTGCCCAGAACTGTATTACAGCAGTGCTTCTGATGAGGTTCTAGTTTTCATGTCAAAACCAGTAAGCTTTGTACCAAGTACTGCTCATTTAGTCTCTTCTTGCTGCAGAGCAGTAGCAGAACTTGTGAGCTTACCAGCAAGTTCTCAAACTGTGCAAAGGTGATGGCAATTGGAGTCGTACGAGACCGAAGATCCATGAGCTCTGGGTAGAGTTTGGACTCTCCTTGGGTGAGAAACAACACAGGGTACTTGTTCTGCTTGTGCCGAATCCTGTTGGGGGGAAAACAAAGAATTCACAAGTAGCAAAGGTGCTCAAGAGCAGAATTCCATCTTAATGCTTTTTCCTACATGTTCTCCTAGTCCCCAGGTGGTGCAGTACACTGGCACTACAGTTTAGTACCCAACTGTGTGACAAACTGCTGCTCCTGCCACCATCAGTCAGCATGAAGCCAGCAATGTGCCTGTCTGGGGTGCACTGAGTGTGGCCAGCAGGTTGAGGGAGGTTCTCCTCCCCATCTGCTCTGCCCTGCTGAGGCTTCATCTGGAGTGTTGTGTACAGTATTTGGTCCCCAGTTTAAGAGGGACAGGGAACTACTGGAGAGAGTCCATCAGAGAGCAACTGAAGTGCTGAGGGCCCTGGAGCACCTCTCCAGTGAGGAGAGGCTGAGAGCCCTGGCGCTGTTTAGCTTGGAGAAGAGCAACCCGAGGGGGATCTGAGTAATGATGATCAAGAGCTAAGGGTGGAGGCCAAGAGAATTGGGGCTGGGCTCCTTTCAGTGGTGCCCAGTGATGGGCCACAAACTGTACCCCAGGAGGTTTCACTTAGCATAAGAAAAAAAAAATCCATCTTTGGTGTGAGGGTGACAGAGCCCTGGAGCAGGCTGCCCAGAGAGGTTGTGGAGTCTCCTTGCCTGCAGACTTGCCAAACCCACCTGGCTGCATTCCTGTGCAACCTACCCTAGGTAATCCTGCTCTGGTAGTGGGGCTGGACTAACTCTCTGGAGGTCCCTTCCAAGCCCAACCATTATGTGATGCTTTGGTTCTGTAACATTATTTTTAGGCTGTGGACCTGAGTTCCACCTGGAAGTCCAGCTTTCCCTAAAATGCTTACACAAACTCCTCCAAGGCTGCTCAGCTGTCATTTCCTCCTTAAATGCATGGCAGAGTACAGTGAGGATTCCTCATCAGAATTTCTAAACATAACTAATAGAAAACACCTAAACCTTTCCAGGGCACTGCTGCTATCAGGGTATATAGGAATTGAAAACAGACAGAAGCAGAGTTTTGGGACCAGCACTCTTACCCACTTCCTTCTTAACCCTTTTATTAGTACAAACAAACCAAACCAAACCCTCAAATCCACACCAATCACACACAGGTACTACCAAGCTGTTTCATTTTCTGTCCATTTTAAAAGGTAGATACAGTGATCAAATTGCCCCAGGCAGGCAGGACCCAAGTCAGGCTTGCAAACCCCTGACGTGCAACTGAAAGAGACTTTGTGATACAGGAGTCTTGACACTTTTTTGTGGTGTCAAGAACTGAAGCATTCAGGAAGGCACTTGACAAAAATACCTTCTGTGATTTTCTTCCCATTTATTTTTGGCACTTCTCAGATGGCACTCCAAGTTTAGGTCTAATCAAAGTTACCTGTTTGTTTCCTATTAGGTGTTCTTATGTCCAAAGTAGATTCTCCCAAAGGAAAAAAGGTAAGGCAAAAAGCAGCAATTATTTATCTCTTAACTTACATTGTACAGATGTCTGCATTAAAAGAAGAGAAAACAATTCTTCTCCTCCCAGCATTCATCAAGACAGTTTTTAGGATAATATCCAGGAAGAGGTTCATATCAAAGTAAGTTGACAAGTTGCCATCCCACTGGCCATCCTAGAAAAATAAAAGGACAAGTTTCAGCCATTTCAGTCAAAGTTTACTAAGATTCTTTCACCAGCAAGGATCTCTCCACCTGCTTGAGCCAAAGAAGAATCGAGTTTGCAGGTCTGAACACAAAGCTCAGCCCTACAGGACTGTCAGTCTGAGGTGCAGCTCAGTTCTAACAGCAGAAAGATTTTAGGAAGACTTTTCCAACTGTGGAAATACAAAAGAACTCCATCAAATCTCTACTGCTGTTACTAACTACAAAAAGGCAATAATAAGATATGTAGAGATCAATGAATCACAGAATCACAGAAACATCCAGGTTGGAAAAGCCCCTCAGGGTCACCAAGTCCAACCCATATCCCTACTCTGCAAGGCTCACTCTAAACCACAGCCCCAAGCACCACATCCAAACGAGCTTTAAACACATCCAGGTTGGTGACTGCACCACCTCCCTGGGCAGCATGTTCCAATGTCTGACCACTCTTGCTGGGGAAAAAAATCTTCCCAATGTCCAGTACATACTTCCCCAGTCATAGCCTGAGGCCTTTCCCCTTGTTCTGTCTCAAATTACCTGTGAGAAGAGACCAGCAGCAACCTCTCCACAGCCTCCTTTCAGGAAGCTGCAGACAGCCATGAGGTCTGTCCTCAGCCTCCTCTGTCCCACACTAACCATCCCCAGCTCCTTCAGCCACTTCTCATCAGATTTATTCTCCAGGCCCTTCCCAGCTCTGTTGCCCTCCTCTGGGCTGGCTCCAGTACCTCCACATCCCTCTTGTAATGAGGTGCCCAGCACCTGGACACAACACTTCAGGTGTGGCCTCACCAGAGCAGAGTCCAAGGGGACAATCACCTCCCCGCTCCTGCTGGACACAGCATTTCTAATCCCAGCCAGGATGTCATTGGCTTTCTTGGCCACCTGGGCACTGCTGGCTCCTCTTCAGCTGCTTGTCCACTACAACTCCCAGGTCCCTTTCTGCTGGCATCTCTCCAGCCACACTGCCTCAAGCCTGTAGCACTGCTTGTTGTGGCCCAAGTTCAGGACCTGGCATTTGGCCTTGTTGAAGCTCCTGCCATTAACACTGGCCATGGACCCAACCTATCCAAGTCCCTGTGTAGAGCCTCCCTGCCCTTGTGCAGATCAACACTGTCACCCAACTTGGTGTCACCTGTGAATGTGCTGCTGACACACTCTGTGTCTCCATCAGTGAGATCTCCTTGGTCTCTGAGGGCTGCAGGCCCAAGTCTCTCAGCAGCTGACCCTTCTCTGAAGGCATCAGCAAGTTTCCATGCTTACTGGTAGGACTCCCACCTACCACTGTGCTTTGTTTCCTTCCTCCACTCCAGGCCTCCAGCCCTAGCCTTGCTAACCACCTCCTTCTAGACCTAGGCTCCAGTGCTGCTGAACTGTGTGTGGGCTGCTCCTGCATGGGTTTGCATCTCATCCTGTCTTCACCTGGCCCATGCAGAGCACACCTGACCCACTGGAATCCACTGGCTCTGGAAAAGCTCTTCTATCATAGCACTCTGAGATGCACTCTGAACTTGATCCTCCAGAGACCTGCTGTTGTTTTTAGAGTGTTGATATTGAGAATTCATGCTCCCAGCTTCAGAGAGCAGGGTGTAATAACCCAGGAGTCACATCAACAACCCTCCAAAGGGTGCCATTCTTCCTAGGTCAAACTGCCGCCTCAAGTGACAAGCTTCAGCCAGCAGAATGGCCAAGGGCAAGGAAATCACAAGGAGCTTAGCTTACCCTCTGCTGGCAGATCCACTTGATTTCTATGTTGAACCCAACATCTTCAGAAACAGACTCCAGCACCTGAAAAATAAAAGCACTATGAGTGGACCCCCACAGCACAGCAGCACAGCTGAGCACTGAGGGGCATTCCTGGGAGAACACGTGGCAATTTAAGGCCATAGGCTGTAGGAGCAGACTAAAACATCTGCACAACGTATACAAAATAGCTTTTGAGTTCAGCTTCCAGCTGAGGGCCCAAATCCTTGGGACAACATTTTGACAAGGTACACTGCAAGTCAATTCACCTCAAGAGGAGTGGGAATTGCCCCATTTGTACTCTTGAAGCAGAAGTGGATTTGGGTTGGGTTTTGGTTTGTTGGTTTGCTCCTTTGGGTTTTTTTGTTTGTTTGTTTCATAGAATCAAGCAGGTTGGAAGAGACCTCCAAGATCATCCAGTCCAACCTAGCACCCAGCCCTAGCCAGTCAACCAGACCATGGCACTAAATGCCTCATCCAGGCTTTTCTTGAACACCTCCAGGGACAGTGACTCCACCACTACCCTGGGCAGCCCATTCCAATGTTTACTTACCCAGGAAGAATTTTGTGCCCAAAATTTATCTTAAGTAACATAAAGTCCCTGGTATTAAATTCCCGAGTGTTCCATTCCCATGATGAGATTGAAAGTGACATTCTTTCAAAGAACTGTAAGGTAATCTCAAATCAAAAGGTGAAGTTCACAGGTAATGAAATGAAGGAAAGTTTGGTAGATGATTGTTTGACCCTCCAAAGATGACAGCTATAGAAGGGACTTGTTTACCTTCTCTTAGAGGAAGAAAACTAAAATTGAGGAATAGAAACAGGCAGAGGAATTAATCCTCAGTACTTCAGCCTGTTTTGTCACTATGCAGTGATCTGCTTAGACAGTAAAAAAACAAAATACAGTGAGGCACCACTGACTTGTAGTGATAGGACAAGAGCCTGAATGAAGCTTGAGAAGGGCAGATTGAGAGTGGAGATGAGGAAGAAATTCTTGAGAGTGTGGGTGGGGAAACACTGGCACAGGTTGCCCAAGGAGGCTGTGGCTGCCCCCTCCCTGGAAGTGTTCAAGGCCAGGCTGGATGAGGCCTTGAGCAACCTGGGCTGGTGGAAGGTGTCCCTGCCCATGACAGGGGATTGGAACTGGATGAGCTTTGAGGTTCCTTCCAATCTGAACCATTCTGTGAATCATTGACCTGTAAGTGATGGACATTTCATGCATGCTCTGACACAAGCCTGTGAGTAACTCAACACTAATCATCTTCATAATCTGAATAAAACCAAGCATTGTGGTATAAAAAAGGCCTTAAAAGGAATATTCCTGAGCAGTGCAGACATTAGGAAAAACAAGGAGGGGAAAAACAGTTCTAGAAGAAACAAAGCACCACTGTAAATGATCTTGAACTGCAGTTAACGCTTGTCAGTTGTTTCTGTGACAGAAAAAGCAAACACAGAGCCCAGCACTGGTAAATAACTATCAATGGGAACATCCTAGAAATTCACTTAGCATTCTCCTGTCTGGCTCTGCAGCTTGGTTTTATTCCTCCTAAATCAGCAAAGATTTGTCAGTGCATTAAAATTCAATGCCTAGATGTTAAGCAACTGTAAAGCAGAGCACATCCTGAGCTGTACAACTTGGGATCTTAACTCATGATGCTTTAAAGACAAAGAAACTGTGGATTTGAAGTGCTGACAAGGCTGCAATGGCCCACAATAAAGCACCCATGGGGCCTAAGCCAAAAATCAATAGCCCCTGGCCACACCTGCAATGCTGAAAGCAAAAAGCTGCATGTTCCACCACTTCCATTGCTCCACCCTCACTGCTTACCCTCTGCAGAGAAGGAAAAGGCTGGGTCTCAAAAGCAGAGTTCTCTTCCTCTTTGAAAGATGCTGAAAAGAAATACAAAATACTGAATCCCAAGCAGCAGCAACAGCACTGCTAATCCCAGCAAGGAAAGAATGTCAGGGCCTTCAAGGAACAGAATAAGGTCTGTGCTCAGATTACCTAAGCCTGGCATTCTCCTGATATGGTGATGGCAGCTTCTGGAAAGCTTGGCCAGACTGTTCATCAGAAACATCTTCTCCCATACCCCATCACTTCAGCCATTAAATCCCAGCCTGTAGCAGCAGGCCTGCCTGCCAAGGCTCCCTAGTGATCTTTGCCCTGACAGGCAGGATGGCTGAGACACTCTGCCATCCCTTCCAAAAAGGCAGACCAAGGCCAGAAGTTTGAGGAACCAATAAGATACCCTACAGCAGTTCCCAAAGCTGCTGTGCACAGTTCTAAAGAGCTGCCAAAAAGCTGCATTTAAAGCAGCATGAAACAGAAACTGTGATGAATAGTCAGAAGAATACACTGATCGAAGCATCCACCTTCTAGAGCTCCCTGCCTTGCACCCACCTTCTAGAGCTGACCCCAATGCATCCACCTTCTAGAGCTCCCTTGCACCCACTTTCTAGAGCTGCCCCCCGCATTTACCTTCCAGCCCCTGTCCCTCTTCCCAGAGAAGTCACTCTCATCGAGCTCTTGACTTCCTTGCAAAGGACAATGACCTCTACTGCACATGTAAAATGAAAAGGAATTCCACAGGCATTTAGAAATGTTCCCAGTGAACCCAAAACAGGCCTAGTGCAAGATTGCAGCCCCAGAGTGGCAACCCAGCAGCCTCCAGGTCCTGACAACTGAGTACCTACCGTTGTGATCCTTCACTTTCAGGGCAGTCACATGAGCCAGCTAAAGAGCACCAAAAAGAATCCAATTAGCAAATATTTCACCCACAAAGATCTTCCTGCATCTAAATCCTAACTTAGAAAGTCTTGAAGTTTTAAAGGGTTATAGCTTCAGTCATGTGTAAAAGAACAAAAGGAAATGGAGGCCTGTGGCCAGTGCTGTTCCCCAGGGGTCAATATTGGATCCAGTTTTGTTCAGCACCTTCATCAATGACCAGGATGAGGGCACAGAGTGGACCCTCAGCAGGGTCACTGATGACACCACACTGGGGGTGGTGTCTGACACCTGCCAGGCTGTGCTGCCACCCAATGAGATCTGGACAGGCTGAGAGCTGGGGGAACCTCATAAAGTAAGGACATGCAGAGCTCAGCATGTGGGGAGGAGCAACAGCAGGCACCAGGACAGGTTAGGAGTTGCCCTGCTGGAAAGCAGCTCCATGGAGAAAGCCCTTGGAGTGCTGTGCACAGCAAGCTCTGCATGGGGCAGCAGTGTGCCCTTGTGGCCAAGAGGGCTAAGGGCATCCTGGGGTGCAGCAAGGAAGTGTGGCCAGCAGGGATAGGGAGGTTGTCCTGCCCCTCTGCTCTGCCCTACAGAGACCACACCTGCAATGCTGTGCCCAGTTTGCAGCTCCTCAGTTCAAGAGAGTCCAGTGGAGAGCCAAGGACTCCAGCCAGTGGAGATCATCTACTCCAGTCATGAGGATGACTGGGGAATGTAAGCATCCCCCCATGGAGAAAGGCTGAGAGCCCTGGGGCTGTTTAGTCTGGAGAAGACCAAGAGGGGATCTAATCAATGTCTATCAATATCAGAGGGGTCAGTGTCAAGTGGAAGGTCTCACTTGGTGGTGCACAGTAATAAGAAGAGGAACAATGGACACAAACTTGAACACAGAAAGTTCCACCTCAACATGAGGAGAAACTTTGATGGTGTGAGGGTGCTGGAGGCCTGGAGCAGGCTGCCCAGATAGATTGTGGAGTCTCCTTCTATGGAGGCCTTTCAAACCCACCTGGATGTGTTCCTGGGCAGACTACCCTGGGTGATCCTGCTCTGGCAGGGGTTTGGACTGGATGATTTCTGGAGATCCCTTCCAACCTCTATCATCCTGTGCTTCTGTGAAATCCTAGCACACATTGCTGCTTTCTTTCAAACTTGGAAAATGCAAAAATCCAAAGGAAATTTTCTTACTGAAAATTCAGAAAACACATTCAAGGGCAGCAACATCCACAACATCATTTCACATAAAGGTGTGGAGAAGTCTGACCATCAAATCCTCCTCTGTCAGATGTCAGACTCAGTGTTTCCAACCAAGCACAGACAAAGGGCTGACAGCAGCTTTATCCTGAGACAGAAACAGGCCAGGCACTGGGCCAACTCCCTCATTCTACTCCGATTCTAGCTCCACAAAAAAGAGAGGACAAAGTAATTTTAAGTTAAAATAGAGTCCTTGGACCAGCAGATGCTTCCTTGGCTGATGACAGGTATCTACATGGGTCTTCAGTGGCCCAGCCTAAATCCCTGACTCTCCTCCTGTAGGCAGAGTGCCTCTGTTTGGAAGGCAGTGATAGCCAAGTACATATAAACAATCAGTTAGTGCTGCCCAGTCTGAACAATCCTTGCCATTGAATCATGGACCCTTCTACACCTCCACACACAACTCCAGAACAGCTCAGGTTGGAAGGGACCTCAAGTATCATCTACTCCAATTCCTTGCCATACCCAGGGGCACCTCTCAGCTACACTTGGCTGCTCAAAGATTCATCCATCCTGGTCTTAAACACCTCCAAGGAAGAGGTATCCACAACCAATCTGGGCAACTTGTTCCAGAGTCTCACCACTCTCCTACTGAAGAACTTCTTCCTCAGCTCTACTCTAACCCTGCTCTGCCTCAGCTTCAAACCATTCTCCCTTGGCCTGTCTCTAGACACCCTCAGGAAAAGTCCCTCTGCAGCCTTCCTGTAGGATCCCTTCAGCTATTGCAAGGCAGTTCTAATGTCCTTCTGGAGTTTTCTCTTCTCCAGACTGAACACCTCCAGCTGCCTCAGCCTATCCTCATAGCAGAAGTGCTCCAGCCCTTGGATCATCTTTGTGGCCTCCAATGCATATTGCTCCAACAGCACTTTTATCTCCAAGGTGTAGCTCAACATCTGCTGTGTTTGAAAGCAGGAGAGCTGTGGTGCTGAGGGCCATGGCTTAGCCCCAGGCTTGTTGGAGTTAGAGAATGGATGGGCTGGATGATCTCAAAGGGCTTTTCCAACCCAATCAACTCTGTGAACCATCATATGGTTCCCTGTCAACAGGGAAACAGCTGAACATTGGGCAGTCTGTGACAAATTATTTCTACTTCAAAGACTTCACAGCATTGCTTTAACACCACTGCCACTGGCCCTTATTTGTTAAACATGATCAGTGTTAGCACCATGATGTGGATCTGCACAAGTTTCCAGAGCATCTTTTGAGGACATAAGCAACAAAATTCACTCCAGTTGCACCTATGGCTCAAAAATACTGCTCTTGCAGTTGGTTATTTTTTCTACTAGTACAACTTGAAACCCCTGTGTTCTGTTCAAACAGCAGTTACTGCAAAAAGAAAACCACAGTTTGAAGCTGTCCACAGAGGAGATCAGACTGGAGATCAGTCACAATACCTTCAGCAGCTGTAGCTGATCAAATGTGAGTTCTTTGACTGCAATCTCGAACAGTTCCAAAGGTTCTGTATCCAGTTTCTTTGAAGGGAATTAACACAAATTAAGCATCACCAAAAACAACAACAAAAAGAGCCTCCATGCTTTTAAAATGGGGACATTAAAGGCAGCTTTCTCTCTTTTGCTGGCAAGTAAGATGGTCAGTTTTCAGGAGGCAGCACAGGCGTGCAGAAGCATACAACAGGTGTCAATTGATACAAACGGCATTGGGTCCTTCACTCAAGCCTAGAGGCTTCAAAGCCTTTTCCTCAGCAGTTAGCACATTTCTGCTGTTAAATCCTGAGCAATTCAGGAAAACAGTTTGCCAGCAATGAAATGCATTACAAAATACACCAAGGCAATTCCGTTTGTTATTGCCTATCTAATAGGTCAGACTAAGAGAGGTGTCCTGCTGAAAGTGAGATGTTTACTGTCAATCCACTCTTCACTGTGAAGACATTTTTACTCCACCAGCCAGTGCTGATATATTGGCACTCAAGGTTTGTATTCCTCACTGCACTTTCATTTCCACCACGGTCCAAAACCAAACTCCTTATAAATCTCAATATCAAGACGGCTGTGTGTCATGACACAGACTTAGTGCCAAGAAGAAAGAAAACTCCTGTTGCAGTCTGCTCTGCCATGCTGCCTTTGTTTTCACTGCCAGAACTAAAAAGGAAGACTAGGACAAAACAGAGTCCAACTGCAGCTTCATGTGCTAAGCAGCTTTCAAGAGCCATTTTCCACTCCCAGATTCTCTCTCCTAATTCCTTTACTTCTGTTTCAGCAAGCAGCTCTTCAGCCTCACTTGCTGCCCCAGCAAGACAAAAAGTATGTTGTTTAAACTCACAGTTAAAGGACAGAGCAAAATGTTGAAGTAAAAACAAAATGCTAAACAAAGACTTAGAAAAGTTAATAGAAGATAAGCCATCTGTGGCTGATCAGACTCCCTAAGTGAAGGAGATCCTTGCTCATCAGTGGCTAATCAGGCTCCCTAAGAGAAGGAGATCATCCGTGGCTAATCAGACTCCCTACGTGAAGGAGATCATCTGTGGCTAATCAGACTCCCTAAGTGAAGGAGATCCTTGTTCATCTGTGGCTCCTCAAACTCCTTAAATGGAGATCCTTGGTTTATTCCACTTTTTCCTCCATCAACTGGCCACTAGTGGGATACCAAACAAGACAGACTTTGGATTCACTTCAAGAGCTTTTCTGACTACCTAGCTGCTCAAGAGGTGCTAACCTCTGAGTATTAGTCAGGCTGAGAATCATGCTGACTTGCTCAAAAAATAACCAGAAGTTCCTGCTCTTATAGTCTAAGAGAGTCACAGAGGTGCTGCTAATTGTAGTGGAGGTGTAGGTCTGAAGAGTCTCAAACCATGCCTCTGAACTGCTGTTGCTACAACAAAAGAAACTCAACTTCCCTGCTCTCCTTTATGCTGCCTTTTGATTCCCACTGCATCCCTTGATTGGCCAGAATTGTTTGTAGGACAGCTTGCAGTGGTCACACTTAAAAATGAAATACAGAGAGAGCCTTCCTTACCTTCTTCATGGCCATGCAACAGGTGAGGTCGTGGTACACAATAGGCACATGGTCTTTAGAGAGATGAACATCAAATTCCACATATGCTGCTCCCTACAAAAATGGGAAAGCACAAAGAAGAAACACAACTCCAGTAACTACAGATGCACAATGGCTGCAGGACTGCAGATAAGCTGCCAAGCATTCAGAGCTCCAGGACATCAACCAGAAGCTGACTGCAACTGGCTTTTACACAGCAAGCAATAGTCAGCAAGAAAAGAACCACATGGAAAAGGATCTTAATGTCCAGGATGCACTTCTGATCTATAGAACTTGCTTCATCTTGCAAGACCTCTGGCAACATTCAAATATTGTAAACTTCATTTGAGAAAGGTTAAGATGATTGTTTTAGAACATAGATGCCTTTGCAGTGTCCTTTCTCCCTCCTCCCCACAACCTCACCAAGAGACAAGTGACTGCAAAAGTTTAGGAAGATGTTCTGAGGAGCTTCTGGAGTCACCATAGAATGGTTTGGGTTAGAAGGGACCTTAAAGATCATTTAGTTCCAGTCTTGTCCTCACAGTCAAGAAGGCCAGTAGGTCAACAGAGGTAGTCCTGCGCCTCTACTCTGCCCTGCTGAGGCTGCATCTGGAGTACTGTGCCAAGTTCTGGGCCCCCCAGTTCAGGAGGGACACAGAACTGCTTGAGAGTCCAGCACAGAGCCACAAAGATGATGAAGGGAATGGAACAGCTCTGTTATGAGGAGAGACTGAGGGAGGTAGGGCTTGGAGCTAGGAGCCCGAGAGTTGACCTTATCAATGTTTATAAGATGCAAAGGTGAGTGGCAGGAGGCTGGAGCCAGGCTCTGCTGGGTGATGCCCAGTGACAGGACAAGGGGCACTGGGTGGAAGCTGAGCCATAGGAAGTTTCATGGAAACACGAGGAGGATTTTTTTCCCTGTGAGGGTGACAGAACACTGGAACAGGCTGCCCAGGGGGGTTGTGGAGTCTCCCTCTCTGGAGATATTCAAACCCCACCTGCATGTGTTCTGGTATAGGACATTCTGCTCTGGCAGAGGGGGTGGACTGGATGAGCTTTGGAGGTCTCTTCCAGTTCCTGACATTCTGTGACTGCGATTCTGGGGTGCATGAAGATGCCAGTAGTTCCCTGTCCCTCTTGAACTGGGGAGCCCAGAACTAGAGACACCTTTCCAGATGATGCCTCCTCCTCTACTCTGCCCTGCTGATGCCTTATGTGGAATGTTGTGTCCAGTTCTGGGCTCCCCAGTTCAAGAAGGACAGGGAACTCCTGGAGAAAGTCTAGTGCAGACTGCAAAGATGCTGAGGGGCCTGGAGCATCTCTGTGAGGAGGAAAGGCTTAGAGACCTGAGGCTTTTTAGCCTGAAGAAGAGCAGCTCCAGAGGGGATCTCATCAATGCTGATAAAGTTTGGGGGCCAAGAAAATGGGGCTGGGTTCTCTTCACTGGTGTGCAGTGACAGGACAGGGGCAATGGACAGACTGGAACCCAAGAGGTTTCACGTAAGGAAAAACATTCCTCACTCTGAGGGTGCTGGAGCCTGGACCAGGCTGCTCAGAAAGGTTGTGGAATCTCCTCTCCAGAGATTTCAAACCTGCCCAGACACATTCCTGTGCAAGCTGCCCTAGGTGATTCTGCTCTACCAGGGGCTGGGACTCAATCTCCACAGGTCCCCTCCCAACCCCTACCATTCTGTGGTCTTTGTGTCATTGTTATCTCAACTCTTCACCCTGAAAATAGCAGACAGAAGCTAGACAAGGAACTTCTGAATGTCCTTCTGGCTTTGGTGACTCTGCTGCAGTGTCAACCTTATCATAGATCATTTCAGGGACTGAGATTACTGGAAGGAACAAGTGACCACCTCAGTTACAGATTGAAGCACCTGAAACCAGTTATCTCCTAAACTGAGTCTCATCTTGGAATCCCAACTCTTGCTTGCACTGAAACAAAGGACTGTTTTGTTCTACCAGCTCAGCTCTCATGTCTGCTTTTGGGACATTGATTTCAGACACTCAGCTGTGACAAAGCAAGATCTCTGCCACCTCAGAGTATGCTGACAGACTCCAGAAACTCACTCATTTGTCCAATATTATTCCATCCCTTTGTCTCTGCAGGGTTGAAACCATTTTTCCCTGTATCAGAACACCACCAGAGCACATTAGATAAATGTGTGGGTGTTTTTTTGAGGAGCTTGAGAACGAGAGTCTGCTCTAGCTCTGGCTTTTCTCCCTCTCTCTCAAGGCTTTTCCCCAGTGACTTGATGGAAGTTTGCTTGGTTTTTTTATCAGTGCAATTACCATTCATCTACTGAATCATGGAAGTCAAGCACACAGCCCAGGCCAGGGTTAACCAGCCAGGCACATCCACGTGCAAACGCGCGTACATACGTGACTAGCAGCATTCCTCAGAGAGGCAATAGTGTTCTCCTGAACTTTAGCCAGCCTGCAACAACAGCCAGGAGAAAGGGTTTGTTAGCTGCAGCACCACACAACACCCTCCCCCCAAGCTTTTGCTTTGGAGAACACCCACATCTAACACCCAGCTGACCTAAATGATTATGGCTTGGAGCTTTTAAACTGCTTCTTCAAGTGACATGAGTGAAACTAAACACGATGCCCTCCCCAGCTGCAGGTGCAAACCAACTTACTTAGCTGTTGTGGTAGAATTTCCTGCTCCTCTGTGTCCAACATCTAGAGTTGTTCTTGGTTTCCAGTATTTAGCATAAGAAGCCTTCATATCACAAGTGTATCCCTGGATTGGCTTGATGATGATGTAGTCCACTGCAAGAAAAACATCCAATGCTTCAGGTGTCACTGGCTAAGGGATTGCTTCCAGTAAAGGCATCTACAGTTCTTGGCATCAACTGTACCTCTAACTTTTCCAATTGTCTTTCTGGGGTTTCTGCTCATAATAGCAAGTGTAAGAATTCCAGCACTCTTTCCCTGTTCTGCAATCGTGGATGATAGGAGGCAGGCAGAGCCTACATGACCTGGGAGCACGTCTCCTTGTACTACCTTCTCACCTAAATCTTCCTGAAAAAGAAAGCAAAGGAAAAAAAACAAAACACCTACAGTTACATACAGGTGAGAACTCCAAACAGCCTCTCCCTTGCTCCTTAGGAAGATCGACACAGCCACTGAGGCAACAGAAATTTCTTGTGTGTTACAGAAAACAATAAATTTGGGCAAAAATATTGTTTCATGCAGCAGAGTATTGTAAATCACTGGGAGGAAAAAGAAATTGAGGATGGAAATCAGTCATAGCATGGATCAGGTTGGAAGGCACCTCAGAGATCAGTCTTGATTTGAATGAGGCTAGAGGGGCACTCTGGAGTGACCTGGGTAGGTCCCAACATTAATGGGATGAGTTTCAATAAGGCCAAATGCCACTTGGGACTCAACAACCCCAAGCAATGCTACAGGCTTCGGGCAGTGTGGCTGGAAAGCTGCCAGCAGAAAGAGACCTGGGGGCTGTAATAGACAGGCAGCTGAACATGAGCCAGCAGTGTGCCCAGGTGGGCAAGAAGGCCAATGGCATCCTGGCTTGTATTAAAAATGCTGTGTCCAGCAGGAGCAGGGAGGTGATTATCTCCTTGGACTCGGCTTTGGTGAGACCACACCTTGAGTCTTGTGTCCAGTTTTGGGCACCCCAATATGAGAGATGTGGAGGTGCTGGAGCAGGTCCAGAGGAGGGTAAGGAAGCTGGGAAGGGCCTAGAGAATAAATATGATGAGGAGCAACCGAGGGAGCTGGGGATGGTGAAACAGAGGAGGCTTAGGGCAGTCCTTATGGCTGTCTACAGCTACCTTAAGGGACATCGTGCAGCGGCTGCTGCTGGGCTCTTCTCTCCAGCTAAATGGAGACAGAACAAGGGGGAATGGCCACAAGCTGAGACTGGGGAGGTTTAGATTGGACATTAGGAAAAAAAAAAAATCCATGGAGAGAGTGGAATGAGCTGCCCAGGGAGGTGGTGCAGTCACCAGCCCTGTATGTGTTTAAGGGTCATTTGGATGTGGTGCTTGGGGATATGGTTTAGGGTGAATCTTGTACAGTAGGGTTCTAGGTTGGACTTGGTGATCCTGAGGGTCCTTGTCAACCTGGATGTTTCTGTGATCATCATCTCCAACTCCTCTGCCATGGACAGAGACAGCTCTCAGCTAGACCTGGTTGCCCAAGGCCTCGTCCAGCCTGGCCTTGAACACAAAGAGTTTGCAAAGACAATGGGCAGAGTGACTGTGGAAGTCTTTGAAACTCTCCGATTTGGTGAGCTTGTCAGATCAAAGCTGCGTGTGTGCAATAGTCTGAGCTGGGTAAATCCCAAGCCACCTTTAGAACAAAGATGAAGGGCAGCAACACATTAACACATACCTTAAAATACACTTCAAAAAACCCTCTTTGTATTCCTCTGTAGGGACAGAGGAGGGCAGCTAATATGCAGAACATGCACTGGACTATAATCAAGTTCCTGCCCATGGCAGGGGGTTGGAACTAGATGATCCTTGTGGTCCCTTCCAACCCTGACTGATTCTATGATTCCAAGTTTGGGAACTATGGAGCCATTTTGCAACTAAGAGCCTAAGTCATATTTACTCAACTCTGCTGAGACCCCACCTTCAACACTGCCTCCAGTTTTAGCATCCCCAGCAAAAGGAGGACACAGAGCTGCTGCAGAGAGTCCAGGAGCCCATAGAGATGATCCAAGGACTATGAGGTGATATCACAAAGATGATCCTCATCTATCAGGACAGGCTGAGGGAGCTGGGGGTGTTCAGCTTGGAGAAGACAAGACTTCAGGGGGACCTTAGTGCTGCCCTGCAATAGCTGAAGGGATCCTACAGGAAGGCTGTATATGGACTTTTCCTGAGGATGTCTAGAAACAGGACAAGGGGGAATAGTTTGGAGCTGAGGCAGAGCAGGGTAGACTGGAGCTGAGGGAGGAGTTCCTCAGTACAAGCTTTGTGAGACTCTGGAATAGGTTGCCCAGGGAGTTTGTGGCTGCCTCCTTCTTGGGCTTGTTCAAGACCATGCTGGGTGAAGCCTTGGACAACCTGGGCTAGGTGACAGATGTCTCTGTCCATGGCAAGAGGGCTGGAGTAGATGATCTCAGAGGTCACTTCCAACCTGAGCCATTCTATGGTTAAGGGCATTTACAGACCAAAGATAATGCTTAAAACTATCTTCTGCATAAACAATATGAAGGAAATAAAGTGGTTTTATTTAAAACAACTAAGACCAATTTGGAACATTAACATCTTTAAGGCAAAAGATAGAGTGTGAAGTAATAGATTCAGTACTGAGAACCTGCAAACACCCACTTTTAATTAGTAATAGTTCAGAGAAATCTGTTTATAACTTAAAACCCCATATTAAACACTTGCACATAAACACTGTTAAGGTGGAAGAAGCAGCAACAAAGTCTAGTTCTGGCAGAGGATACAAATCAAGCCAACCTAACTACATGCAATACTGAACACTAAGACTTGAGATGAATTTCCAGTGACGTCTAGATAAGCAGAAAAGAATTCTCACAAAACTTTCTATGCAAGCTCAAGAAGATTCAGCAAAGTGGGGTGGTAGCAAATAACCTACTAACTTGTTTACTACACAGGATCAGAGGATGTTAGGGTTTAGAAGGGGGCTCTGGAGATCTTCCAGTCCAACTCCCCCGCCAGAGCAGGACCAGAGAATATAGCACAGGTCACACAGGAACACATTCAGACAGGCTGGAAAGGCTCCAGAGAAGGAGACTCCACAACCTCTCTGGGCAGCCTGTGCCAGGGCTCTGGCACCCTTACAGTCAAGAATTTCTTCCTCACGTTGAGATGAAACTTCCTGTGCTGGAGTTTCCATCCATTGCCCCTTATGCTCTCTCAGGGCACAAGTGAGAAGAGGAGCCCAGAAGCTACACAAATCTAGAAGCTACAGCACGCCAGGCATCAGACCCACCCCAGGAGCGAAACCTTCATAGTAAGTGGCTAACTCCCAAAGACAGACTGGAGCTGTTTTTTAGTTCTGAAGAGCCATACCTCAAAGAAATCAAAGATTAACTCCAGGTTGTCAGGCTCCATGGTCTGAATTGTGTACTCGATCCATCGGTCTGGCTGCAGGGCGTAGCCACAGTCAGGCTGCGTGTGCCGGCACTTGTATTCGTTGTTGCTGATCAAGGAGAACTCAACAGTGTTGGCCATTTTCTGAGGGACAGTAGGGGATATTTTCTCCTGGCCCTCTTCATCATCCTCATCTTCCTCTAAGCCTTCAAGAGTCAGTTTTACTCTATTCAAGCAGAAAAACAAAACAAATGGTTAAGTCACAGCAGTGTCTTTGGAAATGCCGAAGAATTAGAAAGAAGCTTGAGCAGAAGCTCATAAACACAAGAACTCTCCTCACCACCAGCTCTCTCTACAGCACAGGGCTGCAGACAGCCTGCAGACAGAAGGAATTACCACAGAAACATCCAAGTTGGCAAAGCCCTTAAGGATCACCAAGTCCAACCTATAACCCTACTCTACAAGCCTCACCTTAAACCATATCCCTAAGCACCACATCCAAACGACCCTTAAACACAGCCAGGGTGGGTGGCTCCATCACCTCCCTGGACAACATATTCCAGTCCCTGACCACTCCCTCTATGAAAAACTTTTTTCTGATGTCCAACCTAAACATCCCCAGTCTCAGCTTGAGGCCATTCCACCTTATTCTGTCTCGAATCACCTCAAATCACCAGCAGCAGCCTCTCCACACAGCCATGAGGTCTGCCCTCAGCCTCCTCTGTTTCACGCTAACCATCTCCAGCTCCCTCAGTTACTCCTCATCAGATTTGTTCTCTAGGCACTTCACAGCTTAGTTTCCCTCCTCTGGACCCACTTCAGCACCTCCACATCCTTGTATTGTAGCGTCCAAAACTGTAGACACCACAAGGATTCTCCTCACCACCGCTTCTCTCTACAGGACAGGGCTGCAAGCAGCCTGTAGACACCACAAGGATTCTCTGCCTCTCTCTACAGGACAGGGCTGTAGCAGCCTGTAGAGAGCCACAGTGCCCAAAGGCCAATGAACAGCACTGCAAATAGCAGTACTCATTCCAGATCAATGCCTGAAAAGTGGTGGCAGCTAAGACACAACTAAGCCTCTGGGAACACTGATAAGGCAGACAAGTGTGTGCTATTAGACATAAACCAAAGAGTCTGAAGGCACCAGTAAGTCTCTCAAGAAACCCCAAAGGACCATCATTTAAAAGCACACAATGCCACTTCTGAAAAGTCCTGGGCTGAGAAGAATTAGTCTCTCTGGAAGGACTAAGAATTCCTAATTATAGGCAGCAAACCTTCCCCACAGAGTGACTCATGCCAGTGGTGGAAGCATCTTTGAGTAATTTTAGGAACAGGATCTTTACCCTGAGGGTGGTGGAACTCTGGAACAGGTTGCCCAGCAAGGTGGTTGTGGCCACATCTCCAGAGACATGCAAGGTCAGGCTCAAAGCAGCTATGAGCAACCTGATCTAATAGAGAATGTCCCTGCTGACTGCAGGGGGTCGGACTGGATGAGCTTTGGAGGTCCTCTTCCAATCCAAACCAATCTATGACTCTCATCAGGTTTGGATTTCTACCATCTCATTTAGACAAGGATCAAGCTTCAGAAATGTCTCCCTCTCTCTCTGGCTGCTATAAAAACACACAGGAAAAATAGCAAAGTTCTAGAGAAGAGGATGTAAGGATTAATTCTCACCAAACTTTCCTCACATTAGAAGAGTTGGTGGGGATAAAAATTAATTTTAAAAGTATGAAATGGAGCATCAGCCCTTCAAAGTAAGGCACAGGGTACAGAAGTAACTGCCAGCTTAACTGAGCTGTACATCACAGAGAGAGCTCCAGATGCCAGAAATTCAAAAGAGGAGAGAAATCAACCACTTGGGGCAATAGTGCAGGCCTCAAAACACCAGGACTAAGATACTCACACCTCTGTCAGTCTACACCTGTACTTCAGACACTTCTGCACATAAAATCCCAGCTAACCAGCAACAGCAGTGACTAGAGAATGCTCTGCCTTAACTGCAAATTTCTAACACCAGTGGGCAATGAACTGTGACTGGAGAAAGGTCTTTACTTGGGCAAAGAGAAAAAGTAGTAAGCAACCAAAACCATTGAAGCCTTCTCCCCTCCATTTCAGCCTCTGCTTCCATCCTGCTCTTTTCAAGAACGATTTAGACAACTCTGAAACTCACAGCAGAACCAGTAACACTCCAGTTCCTCCCAAAAGACCCAGGCCAGTACAGAATAAGGACTTGTGAAAGATGCCCCCTACCTCCTGCTTAACTCTTGCTCCCATACCCACTTTACTAGCTTTAGAGCTTAGCAACTGATTGGGAAAGTGAGAGCCAGAAAGTATGAAGTCAGCAGTGAAACCAGACGGTTCTGAGCGTTTGCTGGAAGAGAAGAAACTCTTTGGACACTGCCTTACAGCACCAAAATGAGGCAAGTGAAGCACAGCACTGATTCAGTGTTGGCAGCAGATATAAACACAGTGCTTATGCCTGATAGGATATCACTGTTAATGACAGCCTCAGTAAGGCCACATGCCAGGTCCCGCACTTGGGTCACAGCAACTCCAAGCAATGCTACAGGCCTGGGGTAGTGTAGCTGGAAAGCTGCCAGCAGAAAGGGACATGGGGGGTGTAATGGACAAGCAACTGAACAGGAGCCAGCACTGTGATTGTCCCCTTGGCCTCTGCTCTGGTGAGGCCACACCTCGAGTGTTGTGTCTAGTTCTGGGCACCTCATTACAAGAGGGATGTGGAGGTGCTGGAGGGCAAAGGAGGGCAACAGAGCTGGGAAGGGCCTGGAGAATAAATCTGATGAGGAGTGACCGAGGGAGCTGAGGATGGTTAGCGTGAAAGAGAAGAGGCCAAGGAGTCCTCATGGCTGTCTACAGCTACCTGAAAGGAGGTTGTGGAGAGGTTGGTGCTGGTCTCATCTCACAGGTAATTAGTGACACAACAAGAGGAATGGCCTCAAGCTGTGATTAGGGAGGTTTAGACTGGACACTAGGAAGAATTTTTTCCCAGCAAGAGTGGTCAGGCACTGGAATGTGCTGCACCGGGAAATGGTGGAGTCACCAAACTGGATGTGGTGCTTGGTGATACGGGTTTAATGGTGACCTTGGTAGAGATATGGATTGGACTTGGTGATCCTGAGGGGCTTTCCAACCAGGATGTCTGATTCCGAGAACCCAAAATCCATTGAAAGGCTAAATGAAGCAAAGAAGGAATCCCTTGCACTGGCAGCTACCATCAGCTAACCTGCAAAGTGAGATGAGCAGCTCTTACCTGAACCTTGATGTTTTGAATTTCTTCTTAGAGATCACTACAGGTGGCTTCTCCGAGTAATGCAGGCGCAGTCTGATTTCTGTCTGACACGTCAGCCACCCAGCATCCACAGTTTCAATCCCATCTGGCACACATGAAGCAGAGCAGAAAACATGTTAATCTCAGTTTAGGGAAACCTAGAGAGTTTAACACAGAGAAATGCCAACATCGGCTGCCCTCCTTAGCACCAGCCTTGCTCTGTAGTGTTTCCCAGCAGCTGGGTGCATGCTCTCACATGTCTTTTGTGCAAGCAGGCAACAGACACTGGAATTTTTTTGCTGGCTTTTAGAACCATAGCATTATTTTCCTTGGGAAAAATCCAACCACTCTCTATCTTCCTAGGCTGAGGCTAAGCCCTGACCCTGAGCACCACAGCTCTGCCTCTTTCAAACTCCTCCAGGCACAGGCATTCAACCACCTCCTAGGGTAGCCTCTGACAGGGAAGAAGTTTCTTCCTATATCAAACCTAAACCTTTCCAGGTGCAACTTGAGGACATTTTCTCTCCTTTTCCTAGGGAGAAGAGACCAACCCCTACCTGTCTCCAGCCTCCTTTCCGAGAGTTGTAAAGAGTCAGGTGGCCTCCACTCAGCCTCCTTTTCTCGAGACTAAACATCCCCAGCTCCCTCAGCTGCTCCTCCCCAGCCCCTCAATGTCTCTCCTGGAGTGAGACATAGCTCATCAACACCAGCGCCAGCAAAGCAGTGTAGGTCAGGACAAGATATAGCAAGAGCTATGATGGGGAAAAAGCACGGAGGAGGAGAATCCTCAGCCTAGCCATCAGGACAAGGAAAGCCCACAAGCAGGATAAGCAGAACACACAGGCTACCAGAGCAGATGCTGAAATAGAGCCTGGACTTGTGAAGAGCTCCTAGCAAAGCTGACAACATGAAGAGAAATGGAAAAGCTCTGAGCTGTATGAGACATGACAGCTACCTTAGGTGCCAAGGGATTGAGCATTAGGTGAGAGATGGGTGAGAACTACCTAAGTGAGACACAGGCAGGTGCAACATGAAACTTGAGCTTAGGAGAGGTTTAGGCAAATCTGTGTCTAACTGAAGAGGCAGGCTGAGTACCCTTAGTATAAGTGACTGTTTTCTAGGCAAGGGAATTTTGCTAAGGCTACGTTTGAAGAGAAACCAAACAGTCTCTTCTGTAGCTACAAACAGGCAGGGTCCTGATCTGAAGTTGGCACATTGCGACCTTTAAGACCAGGACTCTGATATTTCAATTCTTCCTGGCAGAAGTATGACAGCCCAGGTGTGAATGCACAAATGCTGGATGCAAAGACAACCATATAAGCAGAAAGAAGAAAAGAGGGAAAAAAAAAAAAGGAACAAAAAATACTCAATCAATCACTTCCAGGCAATTTCTGTCAGTATTTTTTTCCACCTCCAACACAATCTGGTTAAGATTAAACAGGTGGGAAAGAGGAAAGGCCAAAGGCTCTCACTTACTACGGATTCCGAAGTATCCATCGTCGATTGTGATTTCATTTTCTAGAATTAAAAGGAAGGGAAAAGAATGAAAGAAACTAATCAGTGTTCACATTGGAGAGAAGCGTTGCCAAGTTCAATTCATTCTACTTTGCCACTTCTAAAAACATACATCTAAGAAAAATGCAAAGGCAGAAAAGCAGAAACAGACAAAGAAGCAGCAGCTTTACTGTCGTCTCCTCTAAAGCCTTTCCCCCATCAATGCTATTGCTTAGTTTCTTCAAGAAAACTCAATCACACAGAATGCCATAAGCTGTTCTCTCTCAGGTAGCCTCAGCTGAGAAAAGCAATGTTGCAGCTCTCCCTAGCTTGCCGCAGCACTCTGTGATGCTCTCTTTCTCCTGCCAGAATCTTAAGATGCCTTTGTTGTTAGTGGCAAAGCCGTTGGAGTTTCTTGCAAGGAGACAAGAAAGCTGTCCTGCACATTTATGATTAGAGCTTATCCTGCCCCCGTGGAGAAAAACAGCCCAGGGTGAAATTTTCAACACACTCACTTCACCTTTACTTTCATCCTTGCCCTCTCCCATGTTCTAGGAACTGAAATCTTAAGGTACTAAGTAAACTCACCAGCAGTAACTGAACTGCAGCAGTCTAAACAAACTACACTGTCCTCAAAACAGAAAGCTTCCCAACATTTAGTCTCCACAGCCACTAATCCCATTCTTCCCTATGAAGAATCATGGACCTACCCTCAGTTTTTAATAACCACAGGCTAACTATATTTAGGATTATAATGACCAAGTGCTAACATCCTGAGTTTGCTGCATTCTCTTAAAGATTCCTCACGAAGCACTGAATATTACCTGGGGGAAAACAAAAATGAAGCTCAAGTGGTTGGTGTTATCCAAATTTAGAGAGAAAATCTAGACCCTGACAGAAAGGAGGACAAAATAAATCTGAAGTGTTTGATGTTATCCAAATTTAGAGGGGAAATCTAGATCCTGACAGAGGGGTGGACAAAATGAAGCTGAAGTGTTTGATGTTATCCAAATTTAGAGAGAAAATCTAGACCCTGACAGAGGGGAGGACAAAATGAAGCTGAAGTGTTTGATGTTATCCAAATTTAGAGAGAAAATCTAGACCCTGACAGAGGGGAGGACAAAATAAATCTGAAATGGTTGATGTTATCCAAATTTAGAGGGAAAATCTAGACCCTGACAGAAAGGAGGACAAAATGAAGCTGAAGTGTTTGATGTTACCCAATTTAGAGAGATAATCTAGACCCTGACAGAGGGGAGGACAAAATAAATCTGAAATGGTTGATGTTATCCAAATTTAGAGAGAAAATCTAGACCCTGACAGAGGGGAGGCTGTTTCCCTAGCTGGTTGGTAACAACTACAGAAACATAACCTTGCTACAGGAAGAGAGACACAACTAATTCAAGTGAAATTTAACATAAATTTGGACAATAAAAGGAGGGGACACATACGTCACCATGACCATGGGTAGTACCAGTCACTATGAACACAGTTGCTTTAACACCAGACACACTTTCAATGCATCAGAAGGTATTTAATAGATATGAACTGCTAAGTGCAGAGGAAAGAATCCCTTTCTACCCTAGAAAGGACAGCCATGACCCACGCTATCCCACAGGAGCACGGATGGAAATCCTAAGCTACATTCAAGGTTATTTCAGTCACTTCAAAATTTAAAAAGAGCCCCAAAACCAAACAAGTTTGTTCCCCTCTGCCTTGAAAAAAGCAAGAGGAACTTGCATGCAAACCTGCAAGCCACCTTTCCTTCCAGCAAAAGGTATTTCTGCCATGCTGCTGAGTAAGGAAACCCAGCAGTGCTTCAACTTACATGAATACATTCACTTAAAGAAGCCTTACTCGGAACTGTTGCTTTTAAAAACTTTCCTGATGAAAAAGTAGTTGAATAAAAACCAGCAGTGACTTTGTACCACCCCCTCCCCAACATTTCCTCTGGAAAGAAAATAAGTAGAAGTAAAACAATAATAATATGGATCCTTAGTCTCAAAGAATTAAGCTTACAGAAAATGATTAACATTCCAAATAAAGTTTAAAAAAACATTAACAAACACCCAAACCAACCAACCCCAAAAACCCACATAATGTTAAGGGTGGCAGCAAAAAAAAATCCACATCCACTCCACTTTTAAGCCTCTTACTTATATTTTGAGAGTAAGGCCCATGTTGTGCAAAAAAAAAACCCCACGACCCCAAAACAACCAAACACCCCAAAACTTTATACCTCCAACATATTAACCATTTAAAACTATCATTATCCATCCCTCTAAAAACCAATGTGCAGCATATTAGCAGTCTTATGTATATGCCTCAAACAGATGCAGTTGATGCCCATACCTAAAGGGGTAATTGATCGTGGTTGTAGATGAGTCTCCCACGTGTGAACTATGACTTCGCAGGGACCATCGATAGTCTGTAATTTAAAAGTTAAATGTCTTGCAATAATTTCTTTTGGTAGATCTGATTTGTTTTTTGTTTTTGTTTTTTTGTTTTTTTTCCTCTACCCATGAAGCTGTTTGGGATGGTTGTGAGCTAAATCTTACAGGTTTAAGAGAGAAAAACAAGAAGGTAGGGTGGGGACAGAGAGAGAGAGAGAGACAAATAAAAAGAGAAAGCAAGCAGGTCAGGTTTGGTTTTACCCCTGCAGGTGACAAGGTGAAGAGGTTACATGGAGTTATTACATGTCTACATCTTACAGCTACTCTGCAGGACTTGCTTCAGTTTCCTTCCAATCCAAAACCCCACAGTGTCTCTGGACTCATTCAGCATGCTGCCTTTTGGTTTTCCCTTAAGATTTCTGAAGAAAACATCTCCCACATCTCTAATTCCAAACAGCACTCAGCATCTACGCATCCAGTTAGCGGTTTCAAGGGGTGGGGTTCTTCTCTCACAACTTGCTTGTCTATAAAACCCAATCATGTCAGTTGTGGTGCAGAAGAGCTTCTTTAGCAGCTAACTGAAACCTCGATGCAAGGAATTTTGCTGTGTCAGAAAGAAAAGGGCATGACACAGTCCAGTTGAGTCAGCAGCGAAGCCCCTGAAAGCAAAGCCCCTCTTTGGGAGTAGGATAATCTATGCTTCTATGAGATCAGATTCTCTCATCAAAAGTAACAAATTATTTTTTGGAAGTAGGGTAAATCAGATTCTTTCATCAACAGTTAACAAATCACTGTCCCTCAAAAGGCTACATCTGATGACAAAGACAGCCCAAAGTCAGACAGTCAGAACTACCCTATCTCTTCTTTCAGAACGGTCTCAGTTTGAAACAGCTTTCTAGGTCAAAGCTTTCAGGTAATCAGTGGAAGGTAATCAAGAGGAAGGAGATGTTTGATTCCCAGCTCAGTTTCTCTTCACACCGTGTGATTTCTGTAAGCAGTCATTAGAAGCCCTGTCCAGTCACTGCAGAGCTTCTCATTTTGGTGCTTTGGGTCCAAGTCACTCTTCTTTTCAAAAAGACTAGCTACTCTTGCCAGGAGTCATCTAAGCCTAAATGCCAACTTGTCCTCCTCGATCAGAAACCTATTTACAAGGACACCCAGAGAAGCTTCAAACCCAGCAGGGTAAGGAAGGTACCATAAGACTTTGTTATCTCTCAGTTCACTGAAGAAATGCTTTAGCAGCAGCTGGGATTTCTTGCCACAGTTCCAACACCTGGCACCTGCTATGCTTTTGGAGCCAACAGCCAACATCGAGGACTTTAAAAGCACCCAGGAAGTGGGACTTGGTCTGCGAGTCTCAGCTAAAAGCAAATTCAGTTCTTCCAAGGAATTTTGAAGCATCTCTACTGAAGAGCCACGCCAGAATAAACCACACATGTTTACAGAGATGGTTTAAAGATAGGATGGGTCTAAATACCACTCAAACGATGCTATTGGCATCACCTTATTCCTGCTGCAGGGCAGCTTTAATTTGATGCTCACTTCCTTACCTGCTGCCACAACCCCTGCTCTGACAGATTTCTAGCAGGAGAGCTAATAAATAAGAAGCTGCTTCGCCCTTCTTTCACAGCAGAGCCACATTTGCACAGCATGACCTCAGTTTCTGAAGCTGAAGTTGTTTTGCAGCTGCCTTTTCCTAACACCAGAGCCAGCTGCCAGCTCTCCAGGAAGGCTGGGGAGGGACTATTGACAAGTTCTTGTAATGACAGGATGAGGAAGAATGGGTTTAAACTGGCAGAGGGGAGATTTAGACTTTATGTTAGGAATATGCTCTTTACAGTGAGGGTGGTGAGACATTGGCATGGGTTTGCCCAGGGAGTTTGTGGATGCTTGCTCCCTGGAAGTGTTAAAGGTCAGGTTGGATAAGGCCTTGAGCAACCTGTTCTAGTGGGAGTTGTCCTGGCCTATGGTAGGGGGTTGGAACTGGATGAGCTTTGAGGTCACTTCCAACCTAAACCATTCTGTGACTACCAAGTCTGTCCTAACACAGATGAACCTCCTTTCTTCATGAGCTAAGCAAAGTTTTCCCTTTGCAGACTTGCCCAACACGTTGTATTAAAATACCAAGACAGCTCTATTTTTTATACTACTGTAACTCTACATTTTAACTCTAGGTTCTAAACTTAGGAACGAGAAATTGAGTAGCATCATCCCAACAATAAGCACAATGTGCTAGACAGGTTGAGCAAAATGCCATCCCCCAAAAGTAACACATTCTGATGTACTCTTGATCCTGCATTGAAGCCCAGAAACCCTCAGTGCTTGGCACACTGAGAGCCACCTGGAATAAAAGGCAATGGATTAGAGACCAAGCACAAACAGGACCAAGAGTTCTCTCACAACCCCTGCTCAGACTCTCTATTTCCAGGCATTTTAGTTGTGTTTTCATTAGAGGTAACATAAGCCCCTGTGTTCCCTTGAGGTTACCATGCTGATGTCATTTCAGTGGCACACACTGAGCACATCTAAACATCAACTCAGATGGAGGAGAAGCAGGTATTTCAGCAACATTACCTAAAGAGCCAGCCTCTGCTAGGAGAGTCTTAAAGGGCATCTACCCAAATGTCACATCCAGCACCCCAGTGACATTACAGAGGTGGCACTGGAGGACATGGATCCCTCTCTACTAAGACAGACCAGTGGGACTTTTCTAACAGCAAATCCATTAAAATTCTGTCACTTGATTTTTATGTAACTAATCACAGAATGGTTGGAAAGGATCTCTGAAGATCATCGAGTCCATCTGATGCAATTTTAAAGTTCTTAAGGCACACTCCACAAATTTCTTTTCACTGTCAGAAGCTGAGGGTATCCTGCCAGCAGGCATCAGACACTTGAAATTAAGGCTGAAGTGCTTATGCAGCATCACGTGCCAGAGGTTCAAAGCAGCCTAATGCACAATCTGGCATGAAGTGCTTGGCAACAATTTAAAACAGTAATGAAAAAGACATTGTGGGCATTTTAAATGACAGTTCAGGAGCTCCCTACTTCCTGAATCAAGGCAATGGGACAGAGGAGGCATGGAGGAAAAAAAACCAAGAAAAAAAAGATCTCCAAACCTCCACACAAATGCATTTTGCTTCTGAAAACAGTGTTTCAAGACCATTCATCTACTTCAACTGCTAATGCTGGATGGCTGACAAAAGCCTCTCTGGATTTCTGTATCATGCAAGAGACAAATAACTAAACACCATCAGCCACGGTAAGATTCTGTGCAAGGCAACAGCTTATAAACTGCAGCACAGAAACTCAAATTGCAAGGCAACAGCATATAAAATTAATTAAAGCAGGCAGTTTATACCTCCTGGGCTTTTGGGCCCAGAATTTCTAGCTTCAGTATTTTCTATCTGCTGCCTCAGGGCAGTGAGGGTAGAGGTGTTCCTTTGTTATTATGAGGTTGCCCAGTCTAGCAAAAAGCTTTTCTAGAGCACTCTAGTGCTAAAAGAAATTGCTGACTCTAGACAGAAGTTTCACCTTCATTGACACATTCCAAGAATTTGGTTTATTTACACTTTGGAAAATGACATTTTCAGTCTCATTTGAACTCTCTCTAACTAAGCACCAGTCTCAGCAGTGTGGAAAAGAATAAATGTTTACTAGACTCAGTTTTACAAGTCCTGCTACATGCATGGATGACTTAATTCCTTGACAGAAATAACCCTAAACACTGCATGCTTCTTCACTGCTGGGAAAGCAAAGAAAAGACAGCTTAATAGAATAAGGTATTCATCATACCTTACAGAGGATCGAGGATGAGCAGACAGCTGGAGCTGCTCTGCTATGGGAGAGTTGGGGCTGCTCAGTCTGGAGAGAAGGCTCCCAGGAGACCTTATTGTGACCTGCCAGGATCTGAAGTGGGCTACAAGAAAGCTGAAGAGGGATGTTTTAGGCTGTCAGGTAGTGATAGGAGTGGGGGGAATGGATCCAAGCTAGAGGAGGGCAGATTTAGATTAGACATTAGTAAGAAGTTCTTGACCATGAGGGTGGTGAGGGACTGGCACAGGTTGCCCAGGGAGGTGGTGGAAGCCTCAACCCTGGGTGTTTTAGGGCCAGGCTGGATGTGGTTCTGGACAACCTGATCTAGTGTGGGATGTGCCTGCCCACAACAGGGATTTGGAGCTGGATGATCTTTGAGGTCCCTTCCAACCTTGACAATTCTGTGATTCTATGGGCTGGAAGGGACCTCCTAAGGTCATCCAGTCCAAACCCCTCTGTATTCAGCAGGGGCATCCCCAAATAGATCAGGTTGCAGAGAGCCCTGCTGAGCCTCACTTAGAATATCTCCAGGGATAGGCAACCTGTTCCAGCGTTCCACCACCCTCATGGTAAAGAACCTTTCTCCTAAAATTACTCATAGATGCTTCCATCACTGGCATGAGTCGCCCTGTGGGGAAGGTTTGCTGCCTATAATTAGGAATTCTTAGTCCTTCCAGAGAGGCTGATTCTTCTCAGCCCAGGACTTTTCAGAAATGGCATTGTTTACTTTTAAATGATGGTCCTTTGGGGTTTGAGGGACTTAATGGTGCCTTCAGACTCTCCAGTTTATGTCTGACAGTTCTGTGATTTCCCTGACTGTTTCCAAAGATGCAGCATGCAAACAGTGCAGATAAAAACATGGCAAGATCCTCATAATAAGGTAACTGGTACCAAATTGTTTAAGAGAAGAACAAACCTCATGTAAAACTATTTACATCACTGTCTTAGTTCATCAAGTGACTCTTACCAGCCTGGAGAAGACTCCAGGGGGTCCTTAGAGCTACCTTCCAGCAACTGAAGGGATCCTACAGGAAGGCTGCAGAGGGACTTCAGCTGAGGGCATCTATAGACAGGCCAAGGAGGAATGGTTTGAAGCTGAGGCAGAGCAGGGTTAGACTGGAGCTGAGGAAGAAGTTCTTCAGTAGGAGGGTGGTGACACTCTGGCACAGGCTGCCCAGGGAGGTTGTGGATACATCCTGGCCTTGAGCAGCCAAGTCTATTTGCAAAGTGTCCCTGCCCATGGCTGGGGGGGGGGGGTGGAGTAGATGACCTCTCAGATCCCTTCCAACCCCACCCACTCTGTGAATCATTAAGATGTTTACAGTGTAGGAAAAGCTCTTGTTATACAGGAGTCAAGAGTTGCACCAGTTTTATGGTGAAGTGTTCTCTGTGCATCTATTTGTCTTCCTACAGAAATGCTGTGGGTTTCAAGATGCTCTCTTTACACCATCACAGCCACGTTCACACCAAAATGCTTTGGTGCAAACCAGCTAAACTCCCATGATGCTGTCCCAGCCTTCAAGAGCAATAATTTAGCAGAGATCAAATGGTGACTTGTTTTAAAGGCAGGAAAGTGAAATACTTGCTTCCCCCTCCCTCTCC
Organism: Pogoniulus pusillus; assembly: GCF_015220805.1. Lineage (NCBI taxonomy): Eukaryota > Metazoa > Chordata > Aves > Piciformes > Lybiidae > Pogoniulus > Pogoniulus pusillus. The sequence goes on along the minus strand of NC_087270.1, from coordinate 25,080,290 downwards.
AAAAAAAGTGAATTATTACCTTGCATCTAGTCTGTGGCAATACTTGGGATGATGTGAGAGCTATTGTTTCTCTGTATAAACAGCTCACCCTCAGCTTTCCCACCATATCCACCTCAAGCATCTTTAGATGCAGTTGATATAAGAAAGGAAAGGAACAGTAGCTTAAGTCAGATCTGTCTTTGGCATGATTTGCTTGCTTATGTGGTGTCAAATTCCTATGTTCAGACCTTAACATGCATTTGAGACTACACAGGTGGTTCAAGTGACCCTTCTACAGACCATGGCACTGATTTGAAAGGCTCACACTGCTTGAGGGTTGATATATGTAGCAAGCCTATCAACTTTAGGAGATCACCACAAGCAAGACCTAATGTGAATAAAGACATTAAAAACACTTCAGCTTGAAAGCATCTTTTGAGAGGTGTTAATGCTGAAGTTCTCCACGTGCTGTCTGACTTCCACTATATTCCTGATAGAACAGAGGGATTTTGCTTTTTCTCACTGTTCTTCAATGAATTTTACAGGAAGAAGAAGAAAACATTGTCACATCTTTTCTTCAAAGGACTTCTAAGCATTCAAGTCCTGCGCACTTCACAGGGACAGGCCAGACACCACTAAACCTTGATGACCATATTCACATTTTGTTCTGAAGAGTGGCTCTATTTTGTTTTCCCCTCCTTTTTAACCCATAGCAGCTCTTAATGCTGGTATTCCATAAAATTCCTACTTACCTTGGCAGACTCTGCAGCACACGGCACATAAGAGCGTGCACGATACAGAGCACCTACTTGAAGAAACACACTCACCAACACACATCATAAGCTTTGGCACAGGTTACACCACCAACTGCCTGGCCTAGGAGCATGTTTGCTGCCAGCCTGCTGGCACTAAGGCTGCTGCTCTTCCTTACATTTTAAACTCGTGGGCATTTGCAAAAGGAAAAAAAAGAATGAGTCCTGTGAGAGCTGTAAGAATTGATCTGCTTTTGGCTTCAGGAAAAGATCTCTCTTATTGTCCTTCCCTTCCTTTGCCTCAGCAGTTTCAGATGAGGCTGTTTCACATGCAGCAATGAAAACAGAGTTGCAGTCTTTCATGCTTCTTTGAAAACCAGCACCCTTCACTAAACTGGCAGCTCTGTCAGGTGTTTCCTCCATGAAAGAAAGGATAGGCCAGCTAACAAAAACTTAACATGCTCTGGACAGCCATTTAATGTCCTTAAAAGGCACAGAGCAGATGATTCTCTAACTCTTTTGCACATTTAGCTACAGCCTCCATAATGCTGATTTCAGTAAAGAACTCCAGCCCAGGGTGAATAGCTACAGGATATTAATGGAGTAGGACAGACAGCAAAGTGTGTTAAATGGGTTATTTCTTACAGGTGTTACTTGTCATTAATAAGAACTAAGTGGCTGCTTGCTCTCCCAGACCACTTCAAGGTTCCCTCATCCCTGGTCCCTTACCCTAGTATGAACTCTACAGACAAGCATCCAGCCACGTACACTCAACTCACATGCACCTCTGACATTAGTACCTGCAAAAACACATCTGTGTCTGCCTTGGGCTTCCCCCTCCTTCTCCCAAGTCATGCAAATCCCTGGGTACATACCTAGAGAAAAGACTGAGACAGCCCATTCCTTGGTTTACCTTTGAGATTAGCACATGTTAACTACACAGCACAAAAGCTGGTTAGTATTTCTCATGCTTCACAAGAAACATCTGCACTCCTTTTAAGCCCTGTAGTGGACCAGGTAAATTTCAACACCTGCTCACACCGAGCAGTGTTCTCCTGCTAGCACCTGCTTACATGCTTGGGATTCTTGCCCTGTTGAAGTCCAGGTCCAATTCTAAGTGTAGAAGTCATTGTGACTCCACTAGAGCTGATGAGAGCCCCACCACACTGTTCAAGCTTTCTAGCAGCATCAGGCACCTGACTAGCACTGGGGTTTTTCAAACCCTAACTGCCATGAGAGAAAGAAAAAACTGAACCACAATGAAGGTAAGAGCAGATGGTCATGCATTGCCCCAGGTGAACTGTCTGCACCTCCACAAGTGCTTCAGCATTTCACAGGTTGCAACTGAAGATTTGTTTCTAAAAAAAGCTAAAAGTTTAACTCCAAAATTCTTTTTTTTTTACTCCCAAGATGGGCAATTTTTGGACTGAAGAGGAGCCAATTTAAGCTAGAACACGTTGTACATACCTTAGGTTCTAGGAAGTATCCTTTAAAGTAGCGATACCAAACGGGAACTCCTCTAGGAAGCTCTACTGTAGCTTTCCATAACTGACTGTGAGGGGAAAAACAAACATCACACCAAAACCAAACAGTTTCAAATACAGCCTAGCAGCCACCTCAGTTTTACCTCTGTCCTAAGGGATACTCTCAAACAAAGTTTAGCCTGTTGCTGCATTAAAGGTTTTTTGCAAGATGACTGAACTTGTAAGAAGCACCAAGAAATACTTAGAACTGAAACTGCACTTTCCAACCTGCAGGTCTGAAGTGCTCTGCTCTAGCAAGAATTCTCATCTTCATCTAATAGCTGGGGAAAACATGATGCAATAAGCCAAGAGCTTGACCAAGATTACTCAGCAAGTCCCTGGCAGAATTCTAAATGGATCCTTTGAGCCCTGTTTTCTGGTACCATACAAAAAGCAACAGGCAGAGCATGACGTTAAGGAAACAATTCCCCTGCTGCATGTCAACTTCTCTCACGTACTGTCATGCATCTACACACACAAATCACTTTAGAGTATTAATGCAACTCTCTGACAGTCTTCTCCCTTATAGCCACAATAACAACTCATCAAGGTTAAAAAGGAAATAAATAACTGAACACTTCCTATAATGTGCTACACAGTTTACAAGACTGAGAATTATCCATAGCAGTTTCTTATTCAAAATGTCCACAATTAAACCACTAAAATACAGCAGCTACAGGGGGAGAAGTCTCTTCTGTAAAGCATACTCAAACATTTTCTTAAGAGGCACTCCTAAGTATTCAAAACATTCAAGGGCAACACATCCAAAGGCTTGGAGTGATAGGACAAGGGGCAATGGTTTGAAAGTGGAGCAGGGCAGTTAGGTTGGATCTGAGGAGGAAGCTGTGCACAAGCAGAGTGGTGAGACACTGGCACAGGCTGCCCAGGGCTGTGCTTGAGACCCTGTCCCTGCAGACATTCAAGCTCAGCCTTGCTGTGTCCCTGTGCAGCCTGCTCTAGCTGGAGGTGTCCCTGCTGAGTGCAGAGGGGTGGACAAGACACCTTTAGAGGGTTCCCTTATAACCCAGTGCAGTTTGTAACTCTATGAACCCCAAGAAAAACTGGAGAGCTTTACTAACAGTATGAGTAGCTTGAGGCACTTGCAAAGGGACAAGCTAAACCCCCAAACCCCAACTTACCGATCGTCGGTTTGCAGGACCACGGCAGCTTGCGGATTCCAGCTGCCCAAAGCACTGCAGCTCCCACATATGGCAAAGACCTCTCCTAGGAAAACCCCCAAAAGAAATAGAAACCCCCCAAATCATCAGTACACAAGACTCCCCAGAATTATCAGTGCATCCCACACAGTCAAACCTTCACACTTTAAATACATACACAGAACCACCAAACCGACCTCCCTCTTCCCAGCTCAAAAAACAGTTTTGGGTGGGGGGAAACGCAAGCATGTACTTCAACTTCATCTGGACCTCACAGAGGGAGGGAATACAGAATCACAGAAACTTAAGAGGTTGGAAGGGAACTCCAGAGATCATCCAGTCCAACCTCCCTCCCAAGGCATCATCCCCTAGGGTAGTTCAAACAGGAATGAATCCAGGTGGGGTTGGAAAGCCTCCAGAGAAAGAGACTGCAACCCCTCTGAGCAGCCTGCTCCAGGGCTCTGGCACCCTCACTGTAAATAAGTTTCTCCTCCTGTTGAGGCAAAACCTTCTCTGTACCAATTTGTAGCTGCTGCACCTTGGCTTATTGCTGCTAACCACCAAAGACAGATTGGCCCCAGCCACTTGACACCTACCACTCAGATATTTGTACACATGGATCAGATCTCCTCTCAGCCTTCTCTTCTCCAGACTAAACAGCCCCAGGACTATCAGACTCTCCTCATAGGGGAGATGCTCAAGTCCTCCAGTCATTTTTGTGGCTCTCCACTGGACTCTCTCCAGCAGTTCCCTGTCTGTCTTGCACTGGGGAGCCCAAAACTGGACACAGTATTCCAAGTGTGGTCTCACCAGGGCAGAGAAGAGGGGCAGGAGAACCTTCCTAGTTCCACTGGCCACACTCTTACTGATGCATCCCAGGATGCCATTGGCACTCTCACTGCCCATCCTAGCCATTAAGAGATGGCTTCCAAAATGCCCTGCAGAAATACTGTTCAAAAATCACTGGAAACGCAGCAAAATGCAATATGCTTATTCACAGAATAGCTCAGGTTGGAAGTGACCTCTGAGATCATCTTCTCCAACCCCCCTGCCACTCCTGTTGAGAGGGACACCTCTCAACAAGACTTGGTTATGCAAGGTCTCATCCAACCTGGCCTTGAAATCCCCAGGGAGGAGGCAGCCACAACCTCTCTGGGCAGCCTGTTTCCCAGAGTCTCACCACCCTCCTACTGCAGAACGTCTTCCTCAGATCCAGTCTAACCCTGCCCTCCCTCAGCTTCAAACCATTCCCCCTTGGCCTGCCTCTTGATACCCTCAGGAAAGATCCCTCTGCAGCCTTCCTGTGGGATGCCTTCAGGCACAGTCAGGCAGCTCTAATATCCCCCTGGAGCCCTCTCTCCAGGCTGGACAAGCCCGTTTCCCTCAGCCTGTCCTCACAGCAGAGCTGCTCCAGCCCTTGGATCATTTTTGTGGCCTCCTCTGGCCTTATTCTAGCAGCTTTGTGTCCTTCTTCTGCTGGGGATAGCAGATCTGGAGGCAGGATTGGAGGTGGGCTTTCAGCAGAGCAGAGTAACAGGTAAAAAGAGAACCATTTTCCCCCCTATATTCTGTATTTTTTTTAATGTGTGTGCAAATACACTCACAGCAGTGAGTAATGCATGTCTGAAACCAGAGATCTCTACAACTGACCCAAACAGCCTAAAAAGCACAGACAAGCAGGAGGTTGCTAGCCCCAGGAGCTGCAGACAAACAAAATAAAAGCCTACACTCAAGCCAGGAAGTGCCTGAGATGATTTGTTCCTAAAAGCACTTCACTGACAGAGCTGTAGAGACCATCTGGAACTGCAGTCCCTTTTCTGGTCAAATCTGTTGTTCCAACTCAAATGAAGAAGTCAAGCTCGCTGGATGCTCACTGCAAGCACACCCTCGCAGACCACAATCAGCTGGCTCAGTACAATCACTCTACAATTTGCTGCATGCAGTTGCCTGGGTCAGGTGCTGCACCTTTTCACCTCTGTACTGTGCATCATAGCTTGGTTTGACAGGGGAGGGAAAACCACCTGAATACCACACAGTCAGATCTTCTGGCTGGAGGTATCCAAGAGCAGGCTGGATTGTATTAGTATCTCTTTAAAATAGCAGCAGGCAGTATATCTTAAGTGTACACGCTGGCCAATCTCTGAAGTGCCATCTCAATGACACTCCTCTCAGTAGAAGCTGCCTATCAGGAGAGTGTTCTGGCCTTTTTAAAACAAACTCTTTGTTTCATATCTAAAGGGTGAAGGTTAAGAGGTGATAGAACAAGGAGCAGTGGGCACAAACTGGAACACCTGAAGTTTCACCTAAATGTAAGGAAAAAACTTCATTTCAAGGGTGGCACAGCCCTGGAGCATGTTGTCCAAAGAAGTTGTGGAGTCTCCACCTCTGGAGGTCTTCCAAACCCACATGGATGTGTTTCTGTGTGAGTTAGCAGAGCAGCTGGATTAGATGATCTCCAGAGGTCCCTTCCAACCCCCACTGCTCTGTGATTCTGTCTCTCTCTGCAACAATCTTGCTAGCAACGGTGCCATCAGAACAATGAAGCAATGCTCTGAACAAGGCAAAACCAGCAGGGCTTGCAATGCTCCATTGCAGATAGCTCAGTGCTTTAGAGATACCTTACTGCTTGCTTTGATCCAAGGTCAATTTTCTCTTTGAAGTCTTCTCCAGACTGCTCTACAACCACTTCTCCCTACTGAGGGCTGCATGTCCCAATCAAATGGGAGAAACATGGCAGAGGTCTCAGATGGGGCAGCTGCCAACCCTTCCAAGAAGTAATTATCTTTCTTTTTTCCCCAAAAACTGTGACAGACATTTGATGCCATCTGGAATTAGTCTGTAACAGGAATTTTGCTAATCTGTCCATGCACCCACACTCATCTGTATCTTTTATGTAACCACCAATTACTTTTTTTGGTGACTTTCCTTTCAAAGTTCCTAAAGACAAAGGTCAAAGTAAGAAGCACAACTTGTCACCGCTAAGTCTGAGTGTTCTACATGATGTTCTACACCTTCTGTTCCTCATTCAGATTATGGAATTTATTTTACACACTTCTTCTCCAGACAGAAGAGTGAATTAAGCTGCACATTTTCTGTCTGTAACTCCTAGTAGAGTTAAAAGGGGCATTAAGAAGAGTGTCCAGCAGACCGAAGGAGGTTCTCCTCCCTCTCTGCTCTGCCCTGCTGAGATCTCACCTGGAATACTGCATCCAATTCTGGGCTCCCCAGATCAACAGGGACAAGAATCTGCTGGAGAGAGTCCAAGGGAGAGCTGCAAGGATGCTGAAGGGCCTGGAGCACTGCCTGATGAGGAGAGGCTGAGAACCCTGAGGCTGCTTAGTCTGCAGAGGAGAAGGCTGAGAGGGGACCTGAGCAATGTCTATCAATAGCTGAGGGCTGGGGGTCAGGAAGGAAGGGACAGGGACAGCTTCTGCTCACTTGTGCCCTGGCATAGGACAAGGGATGGAAACTGCAGCACAGGAAGCTCCACCTCAACAGGAGGAAGAACTTCTTGACCATAAGGGTGTCAGAGCCCTGGCACAGGCTGCCCAGAGAGGTTGTGGAGTCTCCTCCTGTGGAGCCTTTCCAGCCCTGTCTGGATGTGTTCCTGTGTGACCTGTGCTGGATTCTCTGGTCCTGCTCTGGCAGGGGGGTTGGCCTAGAAGCTCTCCAGAGGTCTTTGCAATCCCTAACATCCTGTGATCCTATCACATCTTGTTATGGAGAATTTTCAAAAGGAGACAGAATAAAATCCAGAACAAGCACATCCATGCAGGTCTGACTACCACGGTCCACAAGGACGATACTCAGAGTAAGATGTCACTCAAGACAGAACGTTGGTTTTACAACAAAGATAACCTTTTCAGGTAGCATCAAAATCTACAGCATGTTTGAAGAAAAAGGCAGAATTACCAAATCTAATTTTTAAATTCCTAAATGAAGCTTGGTAACTCCTGTGCTTTACATCCACTTATTCTGCTGTTTAAACCAGCATCTCCTCCTGCCTCCGAGGAAATCAGACCAGCCAAGCTTTTCAATGTTCATCCATTCAGTTTTATTCTAGTTAAACCATTCAAAGAGATGAGAAAATGTGTTTTGGGTACCTGGTACTGATGGCCCTCTTACTTCAAAAGTTACTTGAGAAGTCATATTTGCAGAGCTGTTGTCTTAGGATAGCTGCAATCTCCTACAGTGGGAGAAAAAAAGGGATTACATTTCAGGAACAAGACATTACATCTGTTGCTGCAGAGGAAGCAAATCCCATTGGCAGGGAAGCAAGTCACTGCTGACAGGCTAGTATGAGGAGTGAGCAGGAAGAACAGACCATTCTTTCAAGCCAGCAACAGCCCCAGCTGCAGAAGACACTGCTGCCACCACAGGCACAAGATCAAGACTCCTAAATCCAATGTGTTATGCAACTATCGACATCGTGCAGCATTCACCATTGATTTTTTTGTTAACAACCTGTTTTGGATAATTGTGCTCCCTAAGAGGCCCACTAGAAAGTAAAAGGCCTTTATGACCTTGATAAGCACTTATTTCTGTCTTGCTGTGCTAATTCTACAGCATCCTCTTCAAACACACAGAGGAGGTCTCCTAGCCAAGCACTACCACCTTGAAGGAACAAGGAAGAAGCTATGAGAGATGACAGCTCTCCAGTGAGTTGCTCACCACCTCAGGCTCTGCTCTCCTACCAATATTTCCAGCCTTTCACAACTAGAAGCACCAAGCAGTTTCCAAAACACCACAGCAGACGGGACCTGCTGTGGCCAGGATTACCTCTGCTTCCCTTTTCTAGCCTTCCCCAAGACATTACTTAATGGCAAAAAGCTGACAGAACTCCACTCTCCCCACCACAACAGTACCACTTACGATGTAAAATATCCTTCTGCAGCATTCAAAACAGAAGTCATATCAAAGTCCAAGTTGTTGCCAGATTAACTAGTACCATCCAAGTATATTCCTTGGGATGCAAGCTGCAAACTAATCATAATGACTCTATGCAGAATCAACTTTGCAATGCTCTCAGCTAATCCATTTCTTCACATCACTATGATGGGTTGGAGTTTAGTTAGGTTTTTGTTTTTAACCAAGGAAGGAGGTTTTATTGCTACTTTTGACCCAGACAAAAGCACTTCAGTATAATGTTGCTCAGCAGACCTTTAGTGACAGCTTTGGTAAGTGTCTAGAAGAACTAATGGCACTAGAGATCAATCTATCTTTCATTAGCTCTGCCACCAGCCCTTGCCTTCAAACAGCACCGGGCACTTTAACAGACACCTTCAAAGCAGAAGCGTAAAAAAGGTAGATACCAAGCAGGGAAAAAACTACCTGTGCCTGCTGACTGCAGAAGGGGTTGGACAGGATGACCTTTGAGGGTCCCTTCCAATCCACTGCAGCCATCCACCTTTATTGTGCCCAAGCATCCAGAAATGTTAGCTAAGGTCTGAAATTTAAACAGCTACAATTTTTCTTCTGGATCTCCTCTTCCCCTCTTAATCTGTGCCTGTTCTAATTACTGCTGCTTTACTTCACATTCCCTTTTCTCCCTCCTTATCTCCCTCTGTCCACATTAAGGGACAAAAGATTTTCAATGGTAAAATGAGAGGAAGAAAATGGTAGCAACAGATGTCCTGGCCAACATATTGCAGTTCTGCAGGTCATCTTTCACAGGTAACATCTCTGTAAATGACGAAATCCCAAACTACTGAAGCTAGAACAGGAATTCTAGGAAGGGCACACCCTTTGTGACCTTTGTCACATGTGTGTCATGAGGTGCTCTGCATGTTCACAGTGACACATTCGAGCATTTATTTTTAGTAGTTATTTATAGACACAGAAGCACAGCTTGTTTCACTGCTGAAACTAAAATTGGACTCGTGAAACTGCTCCAGGATGACACAAAATTCTCACTTCAAAGGAGAGAATATAAACCCTGAGTGTACATTTATAATGATGCTGAAGAGTCCAGGGCCCTGGCTGTGCTCACTGAACTGTCCTAGCTTTGACACACTCCCTTTCACTGTAAAGGCAGAGGAGCCAAGCAGGAGATAAACAGGCAAAAATGCCTTGCCAAGACTACAAAGCAGACTAGGAGGCAGCTGAAGCCTGAACTCAGTTCCTCAAAGCAACAAGGCTTTTGCCTGGTCTGGAGCAACCTGGTCTAGGGGCAGGCATCACTGCCCATGGGCAGGGTGGTTAGAACTAGATGATCTTTAAGGTCCCTTCCAACCCAAACCATTGCATGAATCTGTAATAAAAGGCCATTTCCAAAGCCAAAAGCAACACAACTCAAAATTAGACTTGATAAAACTCAGCATGTCTTACCCTGAATCAATTAACTGCCCATCTGTGCTCAGAAAAAAAAAACCTCTGAAATTCTGGGAAATCTATAAAGCTTTCAGCCAGTTTTGTGACAATTCTGTGTCCCTACCTGTAGGCTTTTCTCTAAACCACCTAGCAGGAGAAGATTGCTTTTGCATATAACATGCTAAGTGTAAGGAGACCCTAATAAGCTGGCTTTGTCAAGTGGTGAAAGTTCTGCTCAAAACCCATTTTATCTTGAAGATCTACTTAGGCTGCCCAAGAGAGGTGTCTCAGGGATGTGAACTAGAGGTTTTCTTCTTCTGAAAACAGGCATGATTTTCTTTTCCAGCAGAGCTGCAGTACAGCTAATGCACTTGCAGAGGGGCTCAAAATCCTGCCCTTCATTGAATCAGATTCACTTCAGCTGGGAAAGCCCTTTAAGATCATCCAGCCCAACCATTATCTAACTTCTGTAGCAAAACACTCTATGTAAACACACAGCTAGCTAAAAATAGATCTTCAAGGCTATGCTCTGTGTTATCATATTCTACTTTTAACACGAACAAAAATGCTTTATTTAGGGGGGAGGAAATGGTTACATTTAGCTGTCCAGTCACTGCTGGCTCCCCAAAAGGAGTAATTTAATTCCTAGAGAAAAATGCCAAGAAATCCTCGGCAGCCAAATCATCTGACCAGCAGGTGTCAGATGATCCTTCAAACCCCACGTTCCTCCTTCATATTTCCAGCACTGCCTCACCAAAGAAGCTGGCAAGGAAAAACAAGATTTCTCTGCTCCTCAGCCCTGTAAAGATGCACTGTTAGGAACAGTGTAAAGAGTCTGACAGCTTGGAAGGGTCAGAACTGTCTGCTCAGGAGAGCCACAAGCTGCAACAGTTACATTAAAACCGTTAAAGACTGAAAAAAACCTTAACACAGTCAACCCAACAGACTTATGAACTACAAGTTCATAGACAGTGTGCACTTGCAGCCCAGAAGGCAAATCACATCCTGGGCTGCATCCAAAGCAGCACGGCCAGCAGATGGAGAGGGGATTCTGCCACTTCACTCTGCTCTGGTGAGATCTCATCTGCAGTACTGCATCCAGCTCTGGAGCCCCCAACATGGGAAGGAAATGAATATGATGGAGGGAGTCCAGAGGAGGCCAAGAAAAATGATCGGGGGCTGCAGCAGCTCTGCTGTGGGGACAGACTGAGGGAGCTGGGGATGTTCAGCCTGGAGAAGAGAAGGTTCCAGGCAGACCTAAGGGCAGCCTGCCAGGAGCTGAAGGGAACTGCAAGAAGGCTGCAGAGGGACTGTTGCCAAAGGCCTGCAGAGACAGGACGAGGGCAGTGGCTGCAAGCTAGAGCAGAGCAGATTCAAATTGGATGTGAGGAACAAGTTCTGCATCAGGAGGCTGCTGCAACACTGCAACAAGTTGCCCAGGGATGTGGTTGGGATCCATGCCTGGAGATATTCAGGCTGAGGCTGGACAGGGCTGTGGGCAACCTGCTCTAGCAGAGGATATCCCTGCTGAGTGCAGGGGGTTGGACTGGATGAGCTTTCCAACCCAGACCATTCCATGATTCTAAGTCTTTGTATGGCAACCACTTTTAAACCCATTTTGGGTACAAAAGTTTCTGCTGCAACTATGTGCACCCGAACGACTGCCTGTGGTGCTAACAACTGCCCTTCATCCCTCGGCCCACTCCCTCCTCTGGGCAGCTCTTACCGACTGCAACTAAGTACAAGCAAACACTTGAATCTCTGTCATCTCCTCGCAGCCCAAAGAGGGCTCACCCAGGGAGAGTTTCACACAGGGGTATCTGCACTTCACTAAAAAACCCAACGTATAAGTAACAACCAAGTGTTTCTCTGCTTAGGAATTCTTGCTTTCACAACAGAAACATATTCTTATCCCCACCACAGCACACTTCAAGCCTCTCTCCCACTCTCTTCCTTCCCCAAACGTGCCCCTCACCTACGGCAATCCCTGGAAGCTTCCCAAGGAGATGTTAACTGCAAAGCAGCACCACTCAATTCTGGGGCTGTGCTGACCTGCCTTCAAAAGCTTGACTCAGGCAACCCTGCCCACTGCCCACCCTCACTGCAAGGCTTCTACAGTGGGGGAACATAGACAGTCCAGGAGGATGGGTCATGTGCAGCCCAGGTTTCCCTGCCACCAGACAAAGCTCTCCTCATGGTCTCAGACAGGAGGAGAGACAAGGAGTCTCACCATTTCAGAAATCCACTATCTTGCCTCCATACACCCAAAAGAAAAACAACAACGATGGTTAAGTGTGGTACACTACAGGCTGCAAAGGGGAAAGAGGAAACGACAAATGCATTCTTTGTTCTCCTACTTCCTGTAAAGCTTTCCTTGTGCAATCCTCCTCACAGGCATCTGAAGGACTGCGAGAGCAACAGGACTGAATGCACTTCCCTAATGGAGAACCCAAGCCCTCCTCTGCTGATTCAACAATGGCACTTCCAGAGGATGCCAGGAAAGAGCTGGGAAGCCCCAAAGACACTTGGAAGAAAAGGCATTCCAGACTCCCCTTCTGGCAGAGCACTATTACCCTACCACAGCCTTGCTCGAAAAGAGGCAGCAAGGTCATCATGGATGGGGAAGATCAAGATAGTTTTTGGTTCTAGTCAAAATACACCAGAACGTGGACTTCACTCAGGATTTCCAAGTTTGAAGTTAACTGGAACCTTCTGGCACACAGGTCCTGTAGTAAATAAAACCCCCTGATGACCCTTCAGCTTTAGTGGATTATTACAGTTCCCCCTCTTCATTTCCTTAGCCTCTCCTGTGTATTTTAAGAGGTGTTGGCTGTTCCCTGGCCCCGTATCTCTTACTCAGTATTTCAGGCATAGATAAACACATGCCAAGCAACCTCGGACAGCCCCAGAACGTAACAGCCCAGCTGGCAAACAGACTGATAAAAATCCACAGCATCCACAAAGCCAGATGCCACCACACTGCTTCTCAAGCCAAGTGAGACTTAACAGCAATTCAAAGAGGTTTGCAAGGCTCTGACTTCTGACACTCTCAGGCCAGTGTTTGAGACAGGCTTTTTTTTCTACTCCAGACACAAGCCTGAAGGGCTCAACCCTTTTGTTTCTGTTTTTGTTGGTTTATAGACATGCAGCTTTCAAAAGTTCACTGTTATCAACTGGGAGTTGGCTGCAAGGGCTGCAGAATGGTTAGCTCTGCTCAGCAGCAGAAGGAAATGTACCCATTGACATCTCATGAGAGAAGAGCGGAAAGAAACGGACCAAGTTTCAGGAAAACACTACCTTTGTAAACTGGCAGGGCCTGCAGGGAAGATTTATCCTGAAAATAATCAGAACTGGTAACTGAACATGGAACAGAGACCAGGATCAGCCTAGAGCTTTACCTGCAGCTCCAAAACCCCAGCAATGGCATTCCCACATCAGCTTACCTTGAGGCAACTTGTATCTTTACCAAGAACCTGAAAGAGAGGATCCAGGAGTCTCTCAGTCAGTAAGCGGATGACAGAGCTGGGAGTGTGGAGCTGCTGGAGGGCAGAGGGACCTGCACAGGCTGCATCCATGGGCTGAGGCCAATGGGATGAGATTCAACAAGTCTAAGGGCTGTCTCCTGCACTTGGGGCACAACAACCCCAGGAAGGCTCCAGGCTGAGAGCAGAGTGAGTGGAAGGTGTTCAGCAGAGAAAGACCTGGGGGTGTTGGCAGACAGCTGGGTGAAGCTGGTGAGCCAGGCTGTGTCCAGCTGGACAAGAAGGCCACCAGCAGCCTGGATTTGATCAGCAATGGTGAGGCAAACAGGAGCAGGGCAGGGACTGTCCCCATGGACTCAGCACTGGGGAGGCCACACCTGGAGTGCTGGGTTCAGTTTTGGAGCCCTGACTCCAAGGACACTGAGGGGCTGGAGAGGGTCCAGAGAAGGGCAAGGGAGCTGGGAAAGGGTCTAGTTAAGAGGGCTGGGGAGGAGCAGCTGAGGAAAATGGGGATGCTTAGTATGGAGAAGAGGAGGCTGAGGGCAGAGCTCATTGCACTCTACAGCTCCCTGAGAGGAGGCTGGAGCCAGGTGAGGGTTGGGCTCTGCTCCCTAGGGACAAGTGACAGGAGGGGAGGAAATGGCCTCAAGTTCCCACAGGGGAGGTTTAGTTTTGAGATCAGAAGAAATTCCTTGACTGAAAGGGCTCTTGAAGCCTGGCAGAGGCTGCCCAGAGAGGTGGTTGAATGCCTATCCCTGGAGGTGTTTCCAAGAGGCAGAGCTGTGGTGCTGAGGACCATGGCTTTGCTCCAGCCTTGGTAGAGTCTATTAGAGTGGTTGGACTGCATGATCTGAAAGGGCCTTTGTAATCCAAACGATTCTGTGGATCAGGATCAAAGAGAGAAGCAAATGCTGCTTTTCCAGCACATAAGGAAAATCCCAAGTTTTGCAACCTCTGTCCTCTGCAGCCTGCATTTAATGGAGCGTGATGTGGCTGAAAGGCACATTCATGCACTTAGAAGCCAGATGACACGTATCAAACCTTGACCTTCTTGAAATTCATGAAGTCCATGGACTTCATCATCTGTACTTGACATCAAGTTGATAATAAAGCTAAAAAGCAGTGGACTTCCACCAAAACATACTGTGCTACATTTCTTCATCTCTCTTCCATCAGAACACCCTGAGCCCACATTTACTGAACTCCTACTGGACATCTCTGATCCAACACTACAACAAACCCACAGCTCTTTTGTGTGACATTGTGTTTAAGGATCATCCACAACACAGATTCTTCAGTGAGGGTAAAACACAGTTCCACCAAATTTATGTTTTTTAATGTGGGATTGATTTCAGATCTCCAGGCACACAGATTTTTTTTTAATAGGTATTTAATGGGATTTTTTCCCAAACAATTAAAAATCAGACAGCTGGACTTCTAGGTGCCATGACATTCCCAGAGTGCATCTCAGCACTTGCAAACATCTGGTTCTTCACAAATGAATCTTTTTAACCACTGTATGTCTGATTTTGCTTAGCTCCCTGTAGCTCAGTGGAGCCCATCTGTGCATAGACAGGCTGCTTCACAGCATTAGCACACATTTCATCGTGGAGCACACTGCAGCTACTGCAAGTAGTAAACACCTGCTCAATGATTTTCAAATACCACTCTTGTTTTGCATGCAAAGATCAAAAGGGCAAGGGTTAGAAGGCTACAGTATTTTTGTCTGATTTTAAGCAAACATTCGTCACCTTAAAAGTTGACACTCATGAGACCTATCAACACCATAGAGATATTCAGCCTGAAGCAGGGGAAAGGTACCACAGTCCCAGCCAAATCATTTGGCAGTTGGAGCTGGCAGAAGCAGGTCTGGTGCAAGGCACCACCACGCCTGGCACCCTCCTACATTTGAACACTGTCATGCTCTACCGGAGCTCCTGTAGTACCTTTTTGAAAGCTGTACTATAAGCAGCAATAGGACATCTGCCAGTGTCAAATTTGCTGCTGCACTGCACAAAGCAGGGATCTCAGCCTAACCACACCAAACTCCTGTGTTAAGGCAGAGTTTTGAAACAATTACTCAAGCATTAGGCTACTCAAGTGCAAAAATCAACTAACACTACTTCAAACTATACCCTTCTTATTCATCCCGGAGAACAGAAGGCTCCAGGGAGACCTTAGAACAACGTTCCAGTACCTGAAGGGGGGTACAGGAAAGCTGGGGAGGGACTAGGGAGGGACAAGGGCTAGGAGTGACAGGGTGAAGGGGAAAGGATTGAAGCTTGAGGAGGACAGATTTGGACTGCAGATTAGGAAGAAATTCTGGACACACGAGTGGTGAGACACTGGAACAAGCTGCTCAGGGAGGCTGTGGATGCCTCCTGCCTGAAGGCCAGGTTGGATGAGGCCTTGAACAACATGGGCTAGTGGGAGATGTCCCTGCCCACAGTGGGAGCTGGATGATCTTTCAGGGCCCTTCCAACTCAAACCATACTATTAAATTCATAGATTCATAGATCTATTCAAATCCAACAAAACTTGTGAGGAACAGTTTGTTTCTTGTGGTTGATTCTAACGAGGTATCAGAAATCTTACAAAGTACATCTGAAAGTAACAAATTAGATATGTAAAAATCTAGTTGGAGGCCTGATGTAGTTGGAGGTGCTCCTGCTGAATGCAGGGGTGTTGGATAAGATGACCTTTGAGGGTCCCTTCCAACCCGATGCAATCTCTGACTGTGTAAAATTAAGTAACAACAGCTGACAACACTCAGATTTTAGAATTTTAGGTCAAAGGATTATCCTTGTCAGGACAACCACTCTTAACAGGACAAGAATTTTTAGAATCAACAGCTTCTTTTTCACCCAAGCAACCAGAAGGTTCTTCCTGACCTCTCCTTTCCACCCCCTGCACCTTGTCTGCCTGAGGAAGGGCAGTCACAAAGTCAGCAGCTCCCATATACTGCATTGCAGTAGTACCACTGGACAGAAAACAAACTTGCATGGAAGACGTGGACGTGACATTCTGATCCAAAGGCAGGAATGTCACTAACAGGCTTTTGCTGACGTTTGGAAAGCAGCAAAGTCCAACTTCTACTTCTAAAACACCATCACAATAGGATACAGCAAGAAAAAAAGATCCTCAAGATGCTATTAACTACGCTGCAAAGCCAAGCTAGTCTTGGTAATCAAACATAATATCCCTGACACACTGTGTTCACCTAGAATGTGCCTGCTTTGTTTTCAGGCACTTCTTTGTGTTTTTCAGCATTTCTTAAATACCTGGTCATGCAGGATACTCTTCTTTCTCAGCTGTGTCACAGCAGTTTTGCAGACAAAGTGCTTGAAAAAGGCAGGAAGTGGCTGGGGCACACTTGCAAGGAAACCACAACAGCATGGGCTGGATTATTCTTTGCTGAAGTGCTGGCAAGATTTTAACCAGGTAGGAATTTAACTAACATTCCTTGGAAATGACACGGGCAAATAACAAGGTTAATGCTCCCTACAGCTCTCAATGCAACAAAAAACCCTACTTTTTAAAAAAGGGTTTTCAAAGCCTGTATCCATCTTATCAAGGAGCAACCTGCTCTGCTTAAGAGAAAGCCTCTTAAGTCTCTCTTATGAGGAGAGATACGCTTGGAACCATTTATCCTGACTGAGGGAATCTTCTCAGTACCTCAAAGGTGAAGGTCAAGAGGATAGGGCTGGACTCTTTTCAGCGGTGGCCAGTCACAGGACAAGGGGCAGCAGGCACAAACTGGAACCCAGGTTTCCCTTGAGCGCAAGGAAAAACTTCTCTGCTGTAAAGGTGCCTGGGCATAGGACCAGGGTGCCCAGAGAGGCTCCGGAGTCTCCTTCTTCTAAAGGGACTCTTTCTTTTTTGAAAGGAGACTTTCAAAACTCACCTGGACACAATTTTGGGAAATCTGCTCTAGGTGACCTGGCCCTAGCAGCAAGGATTGGACTACAAGACCTCCAGAGGTCCCTTCCAACACGCACCGTGATGGGATTCTGTGATTAATTTATGTGACAGTTTAGACTAGGAGCTTCTGTTTAAGTCAAACAGCATTCCCCTGATTTGTCAGTATTTTCTACAGTTCTTTTACAAGCCACAGTGCTAAAACAGAAATACGTACAGAAATCACTAAGGAATTATCTTTTAGGACAAAGGAAAACGATTCCACTTACCAGCTATTTCACTCTACCATTAAACGTCTACAATATTTTGACGGCGAATCCTCCACCTCACAGCGCCTGCTTTAAGCAGTTAAAACACTACCAGCCCTCAAAAGCAGCAGGGCCTGCCTGACGGGGCCTCACTGAGCGCTCTCCCGGCTGTCGCACCGCAGACCCCGCACGACGCAGCCCCGCGGCCGGCTCCCGATCGGACGGCGGTGTGTCGTGCCTCCGGCTCCGGCCGCTTACGTAACGCCGCAGTGCGGGACCACCCCGGGCCAGGGCTTTCGGCGGGGGACGCCAATAAACAACCCCGGCGTGTCCCCGGCCGGCAGCCCGTCAAGCCGCGCTCGCCAGGGTGACGGCCCTGGTCTAGCCACCGCAAAGCCGGCAGGCTGACGTGCCGGCTGCCCTCTAGGCACGATGTTCGTCGCTCAGCCGCGGCAGCACGGCTCTTCCTGGGCCCCCGGCCAGAGGGCACGCAGCCATCCTCCCACCGGGAGAGCTGCGGCCGCCGTCCCGCTGCCCGGACCTCGCGTTCTCCCCCGCATCCGCTCAGAGGCAAACGCTACTCCGCTCCTCAGCTCGTAATGCAGGAAGCGGACGCCAAATAGGATGGCCCGTGAGGAGCACGGCACGGCTGCCGCAGCGCCCACAGCAGAAAGAGAACCTACCCCGCTCAGCCTCCAAGTGCTCCCACGCCAACGGTCACAACCCGGTCCGGCTGCGCGGACTCACCTGGCCCAGCGGCGCTGCCGGCTCCCAACCGTCCTCGTGGGGGCCCGTCCAGGTTTCCTACCCCCTCCTCCGCCCGCCGGGCTCCGCTGCCCGGGGCCGCCTGACACCGCGAGGCGGGGCAGGAGGAGAGGGGAGGGAGGAAGGAAGGAAGGGCGGGGGCAGCACAGCCGCCAACCGGTTCCAGCTGCCCCCGGCCGGTGCGAGGCGGAGACGACGTCACCACCTGCCGTCACGTCACCACCTGCCGGTACGTCACAGCCCGCCTCAGCCAATAGCGAGCGCTCAGGATGCGCCAGGGGCCAGGCCTGTTCCTCGAAAGCCTCGGGGCAGGGAGGGGCGGGGGCGTGGTACGGGCGTGGTAGGAGCACGAGTGCGTGTCCGCCGGCTGCCGCGGCTGGCAGCTGAAGTTGTACCCGGCTTTAGCGGCCGTCTCCCCACCACTGCGGCGGCGTATGCCCTTCTAACCTCGCCGTCAGGCACTGGCAGTTCCTCGCACGGCAAACCCACCGAGTGCCCGAGCACCGTCATGCCCCTACCAGCCCCGCGGGACAGCGACACTACTCTGCCAGCGCTTTCCCTATCTGCAAGGCTCGAAGTTTTTCCGGGACCTATCCCCAGGACCCATCAGCCGGTCCCTGCCGCTGCCACGCAGTACCGCTGCGGCCGGCGGAGTACACTGACCTGGCCGAACGCTCGCCCCTCACTATCACAACCCCTTTGTGCGGAGCTGCCGGCAGCACCGCCCAAACTCCCCCACCTAGGATCCGCAGCGGCTGCCAAGGGCCACCCTAGCAGCGTGGAGCGGCGGGAGAGAGGGGTGGGGGCGGAGCGGCCACCAGCCGGTTCCAGCCGCCCCAGGCCGCTTAGGGGCGGCACCTCCCCGGCTCCGGGCCCGCCCGTCCTACTGTAGCCAATGAGACGCGAGCAGGAAGCGGGGAACGACCATTGAGCGTTCCTGCTTGAGGGGCCGGGGGCGGGACCTCGCTGAGGGGCTCTGGAGGCCTGTGGGGCGGCTGTGTGGGGCTGTGGTGTGGGGCTGTGTGACGCCAGCAGCGCCCGCCTGGTTTCAGCTTTCTTTCAGGGAGTTGCAGGGAGCGAGGAGGTCTTTTTTCTGCATCCTCTTCAGATTAAACAACTCCGGGTGTCTCAGCTGCGGCTCCCCAGCCCTCTTCTCCAGATCCTTCCCCACCTTCCTTGCCCTTCTGTGGACCCTCTCCAGGCCCTCAGTGTCCTTCTTGGAGTGAGAGGCCGAAAACTGAACCCGAGACTCCAGGTGTGGCCTCACCAGTGCTGAGGACAGAGGGATAATCCCCTCCCTACTGCTGGCCGCACTATTGCTGATCCAGGCCAGGCTGCTGCTGCCCTCCTTGGCCACCTGGGCACAGCCTGGCTCACCTTCACCCAGCTGCCCACCAGCACCCCCAGCTCTGTCTCTGCTGGGCACTTTCCTGCCACTCTGCCCCCAGCCTGGAGCCTTCCTGGGCTTGTTGTGCCCCAAGTGCAGGACCCAGCCCTTGGCCTCGTTGAATCTCATCCCATTGGCCTCAGCCCATGGATGCAGCCTGTGCAGCTCCCTCTGCAGAGCCTTCCTGCCCTCCAGCAGCTCCACACTCCCTCCCAGCTCAGTGCCACCTGCAGACTGACTGAGGGTGCCTGGATCCCCTCATCCAGATCACTGATGAAGATACCAAAGCAAGCTGATGGGGAATGCCCATTCTGGAGTTTTGAAGCTGCAGGCAAAGCTGGAGAGTGACACTGGTTGCTTTCAGGGTAGCCAAGACATTAAGTGAAAACCCTGGAGGGTTCTGCTGTGCTAAAAGATTGTCCTTGTGACCTTCCTGCGACCTGGTTTTATGAAAAAAAGGGCATCCCACTGGAATTCATCCAGCAAAATATTAACATCTAAAGGACAAATGTTTTCATCTGTGTTTTTGAGGGAGCTATGGAGTTGTGACTGTACAAGCAGTGCTTTCACTCTAATCAGCACCTTGCATGAATAGTTCGGTAAGTAACTTTGTACAGCTGCTGCTGCTGTGTTGCTCCGGGGGTCAGCACCATTAGAGGTTTGCTGCTCTATGCTCACCTGCCATGAATTGTTTGAGTAGATGGCTGTTTTCCACTTATTCTTCATCTGCAAATCCACCCAAGGTTATAAGCTATTTGTGGTATCCTTGCACATTGTAGGGAAAAATGAATGTTAATATCATCTGTTCTACACCCAAGAAATATTCAGTGCTTTTGAATTTACGTGAGTATTGCACCATCTGAGTACCCCATTTGTAGGAAGAAAAGGAAATGGGAGGTATGCACAAAGAGGCAATGATAGCCAAAAGCAGTTTGTTTTGAAGGCAAAAGGATAAAAGAAATTTCATTGGTGTAAGCAGGAGAGAAGGCTGGTGAAAAATGCTTGTTCATAGATTCATGGAATGGGTTGGGAGAGACCTTAAAGATCATCCAGTTCCAACCACCCTGCCATGAGCAGGGACACCTCCAACTAGCCCAAGTTGCTCAAGGCTTCATCCAGCCTGGCCTAGAACACCTCTGGGGAGGGGGCAGCCATAACCTCCCTGGGCAACCTGTGCCAGTGTCTCCTCACCCTTACTGTCAAGAATTTCTGCCTCATCTCCAATGTAAATCATCTCTCTTTCAGATCAAAGCCATTGCCCTTTGTCCTGACACTGCAAGCCCTCCTCAGCTTTCTTGTAGCCTCCTATAGGAATACTGGAAGGGGCTGCTCTAAGGTCTCCCTAGAGCCTTCCTTTCTCCAGGCTGAACAGTCCCAGCTCTCTCGGCCTTTGTTCTTAAGCCTTTCACTGAAATACACACTTTAATCCCTTTATTCCTGTAGGTAGTTCTACCACACTATTTCTTAGTCTTGCTGAATAAAACAAAAGCAGTAAATTAAGAATGATACTTAAGCTTGTGCTCAGTGTAGACCAAGTAGTAAAGGGCTGGGATGGGAAATGCTGTTATGTTTTGGCTTATGCTGAAAAAAAAAAGTCTACATTTCATTCAGCTTGTCAGTGCATTTTTTTCTTCCCTCCTCCTTAAGGAGTTGCTTCAGTATGGTTGCGTCAGATAAGGTCATACTTTGCCATGATGCAGCAGGCAAGTCTCAGCTATTCCTTAATATAAAACCCTAGAGAAATGGGAGCATGTAGATGAGTTCATAGAACTCTTCTTGAATATCTGTCTAACAAGTGAGGATTCTGGTCTGCTTTTCTTGTTTATACAGCAACAAAATAAAAGCAGTGCATATCAGAGCCTAAGTTAGAGAATCACAAAATGATGGGGGTTCAGTGGGACCTCTGAAGATCATCCAGCCCAACCCCCTTGCTAGAGCAGGATCACCCAGGGTCAGTCACACAGAAACACATCCATGTGGGTTTGGAAAGCCTCAGAGATGGAGACTCCACAGCCTTTCTGTACAGCCTGTCCCCGTGCTCTGCCACCCTCCCAGGGAAGAATTTTTTCCGTAAGTTTACATGTGTTCCAGTTCGTGTCCATTGCCCCTTATCCTGTCACTGGACACCACTGAGCTGAGTCTGCCTAATGATGAACCAAGCTGCAGCATTCAACAGCCCCAAAGATAGCCTAGAAACAAAGCTACAAGTTGTGTTTCAGGTCTGCAAGCACAAACTCTATTTGAACCATGTGCACATGTTGGGAAGCCTATTTTCCCCTTTTCACTGCAGGAGCTGAATAACTTATGCTTAGCCAGAACTGCTTTGTCCTTATTCTTTGTTGTGGCAGTGACAGTGTTGTGATGAAGTCACTGAGCAGGAGTGCTAGAGCTAAAAAATGTGTCTGTAGCCTCCCCAAGCACCTTGGAAACTGCCTTAAAACTGTGGGTTGCTCCCAGCCCTGGTACTGGGGATGAAGTGGGGTTGGAGGTGGAATAGGCAGAATATCAGAGTAGCCTCGAAGCTGCACCAGCTGAGATGTGAAGCCCAATGGCACTCAGGCAGCCTGAGTTTCAGGAATAGTGGCAGGAATACTTGCCCAGGTGCAGCAAAGAAGTTGTTGAGGCTTACTGGCAACCCTCAGATTAAGGAGGCCCTAGGAAATGCCTTTAAAGCTTTATGTCTGTTTCTGTAGCCAGTGTAGCTTTTTCTTCAGCTGTCAGAATTAGAGATTAGAATCATAGAATCACAGAACTGTTTGGGCTGGAGGAGACCATTGAGATCATGAAGCCCAACCACTCACCTGGAGCTCACAATCCCACTGCTAAGCCACTGCCACTAAACCACATCCACCACATCTTTTGAATCCCTCCAGGGATGGCGACTCCACCACCTCCTCAGGCAGCCTGTGCCAGTGCCTGATAACCCCTTCTGAGAAGAAACTGTTTCTGATACCCATCCTGAACCTCCCCTGGAGCAGTTTGAGGCTGTTCCCTCTTGTCCTATCACTTGTTGCATGTGCAAAGAGACCAAACCCACCTGTCTCCAACCTCCTTTGAGGTAGCTGTAGAGGGTGATGAGGTCTTCCCTCAGCCTCCTCTTCCAAAGAGTGTTTTCAACTGTGCTTGCAGCTGATTAAAGCTGCACTGGAAAAGCTCTTTAAGATCATGTAGATGAATGCACA
Source organism: Pogoniulus pusillus (assembly GCF_015220805.1). Taxonomy (NCBI): domain Eukaryota; kingdom Metazoa; phylum Chordata; class Aves; order Piciformes; family Lybiidae; genus Pogoniulus; species Pogoniulus pusillus. Next base: position 25,057,588 of record NC_087270.1, on the reverse strand, counting down.
GCATTAGGCATGTGATATCTCATTAGCCATTTTTTTATCTTTGTGTACAATCACTTCTGTTTCAGAATGCACTTCTGACCTTTTTCTGCAGCTCAGATTATTACAAATTTCAGGTCTGGGCAATTTACAGGCACAAAAGGAAAGTGCTGCTAAGACTGGAAGGAATCAAGCAAAACTGAAAGCAGCAAGACAGTTAGCATGACAAATTAACAGAGTGCCTAGAGAAGTTGTAGAGACTCCCCCCTAGGAAGTGTCCAAAGGCAGGTTGGATGGAGTCTTGAGCGACCTGGGCTAGTAGGAGGTGTCCCTGCCCATGGCAGGGGGTTGGAACTAGATCACCGTAGAATCACCAAAGAATACTTTGGGTTGGAAAGCCCTTTAAGCTCATCCAGTCCAACCACTCTCTAAGTCTACCAAAGCTGGGGCTAAACCACAACCCTCAGCACCATATCTCTGCCTCTTTCAAACCTCCAGGGATGGGCATTCAACCACCTTTCTGGTCAGCCTCCACCAGGCTTTGAGAATCCTTTCAGTCAAGTTTCTTCTAATAACGAACCTGAACCTCTCCATGTGAAACCTGAGGCCATTTCCTCTCATCCTACCACTTTTTCCTAAGGAGACCAACCCCCACCTGATTCCAGCCTCCTTTCAGGGAGCTGTAGACAGCAATGAAGTCTCCTCTCAGCCTCCTCTTTGCCAGAGTAAACAGCCCCAGGTCCTTCAGCTGCTCCTCCCCAGCCCTGTTCTCCAGACCCTTCCCCAGCTTCCTTGCCCATCTCTGGACTTGCACCAGCCCCTCCATGTCCTTCTTGGAGGGTCCCAGAACTGAACCCAGGACACAAGGTGTGGCCTTCCCAGCACTGAGTGCAGGGGAAAGCCCTGTAGGTGATGTAGCTCACTTGTTTGGTTTATTTTGGTAGATACAGATGGTCCCTGTGCTGTTCTGAGAACTGCTAGGCCTATCTGCTTGCCATTTCCCAGCCGTACTCTCATGTTCTTGCACAAAACTTTTTTGCTTTACCATCTCCATCTCGCTGTCTCTGAAGCTGTGCCATAGTCCCCCTGTATTGCCAGCAGCACCCATGCCCCTAGTCAGCAAGTGAAAAACAGCAGCAGCTGTGGAATGTGGCACAGATAATGTTGATTTCTGTCTTCCTGTTTGTCCTTGTTTTTTTTTTCATCTCAACAACAGGGAGGAACTGCCCTGAGATAAAGAGAGACAGGTTTACCTGTGGCAGCAGAAAGGCTTGCCTCTGGTTCTGTTCAAAATCCCATTTCAAAGGTCATGTTTGTGCTCTAAATGAAACCTGGGGCTAAATTTCATGCTCTGCCAGATAACAATAGTACTGATGCAAGGGCTTCCTTTGGACTCCACAGGTCAGGGCTAGTGATAACGCAGGGCTGCAGTGTCACCTGGGGCAATGGACAGTGGTGCTCCCAGTGCCCACGTGAACACCAAAGAGCCCCAGAAATGTGCAGAAATGTGCCACTGCTTATTGTCCACTTCGGCTCTCTACTTCCAGAGCCAACATTTCTTGCAGTGTTCCCGTACCAAATATGCTTCTATTGAGAAAGTTAAGTGGGAGACCTGAAATCCTCGAGGGGAAGAAGTTGACTTTTCCTGTCCTCTGGCAGTTTGGTTTCTCCTCCACCTGCTGCACACACTGAAAACGACACAGAAACGTGTTTCAGTGATTGCCACCAAAGTATTCAGAGCTTCCTTCCTCAGGTGATATTGATTCACACACGGTGCACTGCTGATCCTGGGAATATGCAGCCATCCTCCAGGGGCACAATCTCGTTCTTGTGAGCAAAGCTCAGCCTGAGGAGAAGCTAAAGTGTCCCTGGTCTAAGCTAGCCTAACCTCTGGCTCTCCTGCAGCTGCTCTTATATTCCTGCCTGCCCTTTCTATGTACCCTCTCTGCCTGTTTCTGACTTTGTTTTGTTTTGAATGAGGTTAGTCTTGCGTTGGATTGGTGGGTTGAAACAATTCACAGCCAGTTTGGATTAATAAACCAGGTTACAGCTGCCTTAGCACAAGTGGGGACATGAGCAGCTAGAAGTTAAATCCTCTTCAGCTGCCAAGGAGCTGCTAGCTGAGAGAGTGGAGCTGGGGAAAAGGAAGCTCAGTGACAGATTTGTCACTTGAGGTTTAAACCAGAGCAGCTATCAATGAATAGCCTTAATCACAGAATCATAGAATCAGTGAGATTGGAGAAGAGCTTTAATAAAGGTCATCAAATCCAGCCATAACCCAACTATACCAACTACCCAACACCTTATCTTGAAGGGCCACATCTACAGCTTCTTGAACATCTTCAGGGATGGTGACTCCACCACCTCCCTGGACAGCCTGTTCTAATGCCTGACCACTCTTGCAACAAATAATTTTTCCCCTAATATCCAACCTAAACCTCTCCTGGCACAGCTTAAGCCCTGAGGAAGACTTCTGTAGGAGGAGAGAACATGGTAGCTGCTTGGCACTTTGTACACTTCACTGTCTCTCTCATGCTCAGCCAACAGCACTTGTGAACAGAATGTGCCTATTCAGCCTCCAGCATTGAAAACACCCAAAAAGGAGATTATTTTTGGTTTTTTTCAAGGCTAGAAAAATACAAAGGAGGAAGGTTTTGGGAGCAATTCTCCTTGCTGGTAGCAAGAACTCCCATCTCCAGGCTTCTGAAGATACATACAAATGTCTGCAACTTTCAAGATGACAACAGCCCTTGTTTTGCAAAGCCAGACTTACTTGCAGGGAGGTTGTTTTCTACCTGAGCCTGACAGTTCTCCTCAGCAACTGTCTCCACATGAAGCTGTTCAAAACTTTGCCATGCACATGACAGTCAAAGCATTACAAATAAGAGCAACCACTAGGAAGGTGCAAGATGGGAGACAAAAGTGACTCCTTGTGCAGCTCAACAGTGCTTGGCATACATGTAACGGCAGCAGAAACTGGTTTATCAGCTTCACCGCAAAGGGTAGATAAAACTTCTGAAACAGTACAAAATCTACTGAAGCACTGGCTAGTTTTCTCATCAGATAAAACAGTAGCAAGACTAATTAAGAGGAGAGGAAATGGTCTCACATTGCACCAGGGGAGGTTTAGGTTGAGTAGAAAGGGCTGACAAAGCCTGGCGTAGGCTGCCTGGGGAGGTGGTTGAATGCCCATCCCTGGAGGTGTTTCACAGAGGCAGAGACATGGTGTCTCCACTTCAGCCTATCTGCTAGCCATGACCTTTCTAAGTTTACCACTGTGTTACTTCCCTTGTTTGAGCTCTTCATTTCTTCTTCCTACACCCAAAGTATGAAAGAAGTTTTTTTTTTTACCTTTTAAATTCACCAGTAAAGAGTAAGTGAGGTTTTTTTGGCTATTTATCCCAGCTGAGTGGCACAGACCTATCTCAACTGAGTTGCACAGACCTAACCCATGAGGGGAAGCAGATTGTTGCCTAAGTATTGCTGCATAGAAGTTGCCAAGTCCACACTGGTAAGGTCTGGTGGGTGTTACTTGGCGTGACAGTACTTTGTGAGCCATAGGTATCTGGACACACCTGCAGTGGGTGGTCAGTGGTCCTTGGGAGAAACCATGCCCTGGGCTCTGGAAGCTGATCAAGATAAGATGTGAAATGCTGGCCACCAGATAGCACAAAAGGGATTGATTTCAAAACCCATCAAATGCTTCTCATGCCATGAGCTGGAGTGCTGGTGAACAACTGCAGACTTGGGCAAGACCACAGTCTTGTCCAGAGATGGAGAAAGGGGATCTTGCCCCTCTGCTCTGCTGACACCTCACCTGCAGGGCTGTGTCCAGCTCTCAAAACAGGAAGGACATGAACCTCATGGAGCAGGTCCAGAGGAGGGACAGCCTGCTGCTGGTTCTCCACGCAGGTAGCCTCATGCCCTGCATCCAGTGGGAGGAAGTTTTCCAGGCTCCCAGGACAGAGAAGCTCCTTGGGTTCTCTAGGAGTGTTTCTTTTCCTGTGTGCCACTGTGCAGATCTCCTTGTCAGTGCCTTTCCAGGCCCCTGTGGCTTGGTTCTTGCTGCTGCTGGTGCTCCATGAAGGTGTTCTTCATGCTCTGCATCTAGGGGGAGGAAGCTTTCCAGGCTGCCAGGATGGGGAAGCTCCTTGGATTCCCCGGGAGAGTTTATTTTCCTCTGTAGCACTGAGCACAGCCTTGTCAGGGCTTCGCTGAGCCACTGCAGTTCCCCAGGGCCCTGGTGCTTGTTCTCCACAAAGTGCTCTTCAGGGTACACATCCAGGAGGAGGAAGCTTCCCAGACTCCCAGGATGGGGAAGCTCTCGGCTTCCCCAGGAGATGATTCTTGGCTCTCTAGCACTGAGCATAGTCCATTGTCAGGGCTCCTCTGGGCCCTTGTGGCTCAGTTCTTGCTGCTGCTCTGGCACCTCTGAGAGCTCTGCTCTTGTCTGGGTCCTTTGTTAGTGTTTCTGTGCCCACTGGATCAATGCTGAGAGATGCTCTCAGGCCAAAGTGGTTTAGCTTCTCTGCCCAAGCATTGGCTTCAATTCTTTGGGCTGGGCTTTTGGAATGCCTACAGCCCCTAAGGGGCTGCATTCCAGCACAGCTGAATGTGTTCTGCTCTTGCAAGGCTTGCAGCAGCACTTCTCAAAGCTGTGTGTAGGCAGCTGGGACAATAAATCCTCCTGCTCTGTGTCTGTCCCCAAGCTGGAGGACATTTCTGTTTGTTAGATGGGCTGTAAACTGAGGACACCTTCACACGTGGGAGTGGGAACAGTTTCACACAGAACCACAGAGGGGTAGGGGCTGGAAGGGACCTCCATAAATCATCCGGGCCAAGCCCCCTGCTAGAGCATGGCCACCCAGGACAAGGCACACAGGGACACATCCAAGTGGGGTTGGAAAGGCTCCAGAGAAAGAAGTTCCACAACCTCTCTAGGCAGCCTGCTCCAGGCCTCCAGCACCCTCACAGGGACAAAGTTTCCCCCCCCGGCACCTCCTCCGCTCCAGTTTGCCCCCAGTGCCCTTTGTGCTACCCTTGGCCACCCCTGAGGAGATCCTGGTTGCATCCCTCCGATGCTGCCCTGCACATCTTTAGCACAGCACTGTGGGCTACGTTCAGGCTCTCTGCTACAAGCTTCCAGCCCCAGCTCCCTCAGCCTGGCCTCACAGGAGATGTCACTGCCTGCAGCAGCTTGGTGCTCTGGGCTGGGCTCTCTCTGAGGTCCTTCTTGTGCTGATTGGCCCAGAACTGGACACAGTATTCCAGATGTGGCCTTAGCAGGGCAGAGCAGAGGGCAGGAGAACTTCCCTGGACCTACTCACCACAGACCTCCTAATCCATCCCAAGATGCCCTTGGCCTTTTTTTGGGTACAAGGGCACCTTGCTGGCTCATGGGCACTCTTCTACCCACCAATGCCCAGGTCCCTTTCCCCAGAGCTGCTCTCCAGGAGGTCATTTCTCAACCTGTACTGGTTCGTGGGGTTGTTCTCTCCTGGATGCAAGACTCAACACTGGCCCTTGTTGGATTTAATTTGATTTCTCTGTCCTCTCCTCATCAAGAGAAGAGAAAGGATATTTAGAACAGGGTTGTTCTGAGTTGTTTGAGGCTTTCCCCTGGCACAGCAAGTTGGTCATGTTTGGTGCTCTCTGAGCATCCATTCAGCTTCCTCAGCTCCAGGAGCTTGCACTGCTGGCATGTCAGGCAGAGACAGATGATGCTCCCCTATTGCTCCATGAACACAAAACCCAGCTCATTGCAAGCATGAACTGCAACTTTTCCAAGCTCAGCCCTGCCCTTGGGAAGGAAGTGCCAAGGGAGCCAGTTTCCAGCAGGAAAGCCTCTGCTTGAAGGAGATTATCTTTACCAAAGATTTGTCAGGCTCAAATACAGAAAAGGGTGAAGCCAAGACACATGTCTCTGTGACCCACTTACCTTCAGGAAACCCAAGCAGGACAGAGAGGATTCTGGCTTCTAGCAGCTGAGCATTAAGACCTAGGATCCCACAATTAATTTATTCCCTCCAAAGGATAATTACTTGCCATTTGATTTTTTTTTTCTTGCTGCAAAGTAGCAGCCTAATATTGTTGCTGCTTTTAATTAACTTGCCAATGGGAGGCAGGATGGGCTGAGGAGAGATTGCATGCAGAAGTTAATTAATGCTCTGACCTACTTTAAAGTGTTGCTTAAGTGGAAATTGGGGGGAAGTTGACATCAGCCAATTCTGGATCTCTTAGCATTCATATTCCTGGTTGTGTGAGGAGTCCTCCCACCATCAGCATCACCACAGCACTTAGAGCAGCATCTTGGAGAAACTAGTGAGCACACAAGAAATAAGGAAGTAATTTCCAAGGCAAAGATAATTCCTTCTTCATGAACACATCTGAGTTAGAAGAGGAAAAAGCCCCTCTTGCTCCAGCACCTGGGTTGTGGCTGAGCTCAGAACAGAGGTGATACAGGCTCTGGAGCGGCACCAGGGCTGCTGAACCATGTAGCAGGATCAAGCCAGTGCCCAGCACATGGGAGCAGAGCTCAGTACCTTTGCTCAGTGTTCCCTGTCAGAGCCTTTTCCTCCTGAGGGACAGAAGTACCCTCAGAAATATCCTGATGATACTTCATTGTCTCCTTAAGGCTGTAACTGTCTCTGGGTTTCTCCCCAGGTCTGTTTTCATCAGATGTCTCTCATATAAATAATTTCTGCTTTGATTTATTTTGCCATAACTGAAAACAGGGGACCTTAGGATTTTATTTCATCTTCTTTTTTGTTGCTTCAGAAATAAAATCATAGACTCACTGAATCATTGAGGTTGGAAAAGACCTCTCGAGGCCATCAAGTTCAACCATCAGTCCACAGCACCATGGCCGCTTAACCCACATCCCAAAGTGCCCACAAGTTTTTTGAACACATCCAGGGACTCCTTGTGCAGGGAAAATGATTCTTTGTCTTACTGAGCATCTCTAAATCCTTCAGATAAGAGCAGATATCTCCTCATACCTGAAAACCAGGACCCTCTGTGATTTCTGCCTTGGGCCCACAGCTCTTTCTAGCTGCCAAACTGCTTTTGCAAGTTGGTGCCAATGAATGCAGGACTTTCCTTATTGCCTTATTGTTCACGGGCTGTGCTTTGCTTGGCACTGTCCCTGTCTTGAAAAGTCAGCCATCTGAAGAGGCAGAGTAACTTTCCTGGGTGAGAAAGGAGGCTTTAGGTCACTCTTATTTCACAAGGACATGAAATGTCTTTACCAAAGTCCTAGCAGTGCAGAGTCAAACCCTCCTCTTGCCTTGGGTCTACACTGCCAAGTGCAGTGAGCAGGGCCCAGAAAGGCATCATTTCAGAACTAGGTTTGTGAGGCTGACTACAGGCTGGCCAGAATCTCTTTCTTTCCATAAACAGCTTTGTCAGAGTGGTTTGGAGTTAGATCCTGTACCCAAATTCCATGACATGTTGACCCAGCAGGTATGCCGCTCTGGTTGTGTAACTGCAGATCACTCAGTCTGGTTTGGCAGCCTACCACCATTCAGGAGAAACTGACTGGTTTGTATGGGTTCCAGATCCTCACACTGTGGACTTTGTGTCTCTAGGACAGTCAAAAGTGAAGGTCTGCTTTCCTTCTGGCAGGTGTGGGATTTCTCAGGTGGAGGCTGACCCAGCTAGAAAATTCCCATAATTTCTGCAGCTCCAGCTCCTTGTTTTCTCTCTGCTTGTCTGAAGGAAAAAACAAGTTTGTCTTTCACACTCTCCAGGAACTCCGTGCTGTGTCTGTGCAGCTCTTAAGTGAACATCTCCTGTTCTTTACATGAATTGTACCTGAAGTTTAAAGGTTGTTTGCTTGCTTGGTTTTTTTTTTTTTTTTTTTTTCCCTTCTATTACTCTGCTTTAATTTCCCTTTAACTTGATGGCAGTTCTGCTGACCTTACAGGCACATTTCTTCTGTGTTTCAGACACCTTGATGGGATGGGTGATGCTGGCTGGGTGAGAACAGGCCCATGATGTTGGCTAGGACAAACAGTGTCACACTCATTTTGGAGTAGCACTTAATTAGCTCCCATGCTCACCACATGGGAGAAGGCACCAATGAACACCTAACACAGGCATTTCTGTTCTACAAAAGCAACTCCTGTTCTGGTGGTTCTTCAGTTGACAGGAAAATGTGGTTTGTGTCAGTGCTTTCACAAGAAAAACATGAAATACTGAAGAGCTCTTTGTCCAGTACATGACTGCAGTCAAAAAAACAAATGAGGAATAGAACTGGAAGCTGAAGGCAGAGAATTAAATTCTAGGATTCATGATACGGTTTGGGTTGGAAGGGACCTTCAAGATCATCCAGTTCCAACCCCCCACCATGGACAGGGACCCCTCCCACCAGCCCAGGTTGTTCAAAGCCTCATCCAACCTGGCCTTGAATGCCTCCAGGAAGGGGACAGCCACAACCTCCTTGGGCAGCCTGTGCCAGTGTCTCCCCACCCTCACTGGCAAGAATTACTTCCTAATCTCCAGTCCAGATCTACCCTCCTTAACCTTCAGTCCACTGCCCCTTGTCCTGTCACTCCCAGCTCTCGTAGAACCTCCCTCCCCAGCTTTCTTGTAGTCCCCTTCAGGTACTGGAAGGCTGCTCTAATTTCTCCCTGGAGCCTTCTCTTCTCCACGCCGAACAGCTCTAACTCTCCCATCCTGTCTGCACAAAGGAGGTTCTCCAGCCCTCTGAGCATCTTCGTGGGCTGAGCATATTTGTGGCCTCTGGACCCACTCCAGGCTGCCCAGGGAGGTGGTGGAGTCACCAGCTCTGGAGGTGTTCAAAAAACTTGTGGATGTGGTGCTTCATCAACCAGTGGTTGTGGTAGTTGGGTTACTGTTTGGACTTGATGATTCTCTGATTATATGAATCTCAGAAGCAAATTATTATCTGGCAGATGAGCATCACCTGCTTGTTTAGATCACTCCATGGGTAATTGGTGGCTTATACACGCCACTAGTGGTGCCTCACAGCCTTTTCTAGCTCATTTCCCAACCCCCCTAAAATTCCTTCTCCTCAAATCGTGGCTTTGTTGGAAGCCTGAGGCACGCCCTTCCTAGGAGGCAGGAACTGCATACCTTTGGGGTGTGACACTGGAATGGGCTGCCCGGGGATGTGGTGGAGTCGCCGTCCCTGGGGCACTTCAAGGCAAGGTTGGACGTGGCACTTGGTGCCATGGTCTAGCCTTGAGCTCTGTGGTAAAGGGTTGGACTTGATGATCTGTGAGGTCTCTTCCAACCCTGATGATACTGATACTGATACTGTGACTTCTCCCCAAAACACAGGCCTCAGGCATGGGGGTGCTTGAGGAACCTCAAAGCTCACACAAATTCCATCTCCCACTCCTTCCCTCCAAGGAGGATGAAGTGGAACTGAACAGGCAGCTGCTGGGAGATTGCTGGCAGAGGATCTTGCCCTTGGCACCCAGACTCAAGGGCCATGATTGCTTAGCTCTGCCTACACACACCCTCTGGTGTGGATGCTGTGTGGCTAGTTTGCAAACACTGAAAGGTGCCAAGTGCTCATCAGCATCCAGCAGGATGTTGTGGGCCGCCTCCTTTGTGAAGAAGTCCTGGCATGACCAGGGGGCAAAAGGCAAATGGCAAATAGAATAATGGCCTCTAACTTTGTGAAGGACACTTGAAAAGCTGACAGGACCAAACTCTTCTCGGTGGTGGCAGATGGTACAGAGGAAGCAAAAGGAGGCTGGAAAAGAGGATTCCAGAAGTCCTTTCCGACTGAATACTCATAGCGTGACAATTGCGCCCATTGGCATGGGCTGGGGGGAAACCAAAGGTGAATCCTGTGGATCTGGGACTGCCAATGTGACAAGCCTGCCTGATGGGAGGAAGGAGGATCTCAAATAGCAGCAGATATCAGCTGTCTCCCAGGCAGCCTGTATGCTGTTCCTCCAAAAAACAACACCTCTGGCCCCTCTCTAGACGTGTGGCAGCTGCAAAGACAGGTTTTTGCTGTGAAAACACTCCCTGTAGCTGTTAGAACATCCCTGGTAGCTCTGAACCACCCCTTGCAGGATGGGCTGCGCTAGAACTAAGAGCTCACTTCTGTGCCAGTGTGGGGCCAGGGCTGAAGCCAGGGCCAGGGAGGGAGCTAAAGAGCACCATGACAGTGAACGTGACTTTCTGTGCTGGTAATCAATGTGGAAGTCCAAGTGCTGACTGAAACCAACAGTATCACTCTCACCCTCCTGTCCATATCTTATCCAGCTATGTCTGTATTTAAGAATGGACTTGCTTAACCTTTATCTGTTAACTGCTACAGCTGGCTAAGGCTAATGACTGCAATAGAATCATAGAATCATAGAGTCAAGCAGGTTGGAAGAGACCTCCAAGTTCATCCAGTCCAACCTATGCCCCAGCCCTAGCCAGTCAACTAGACCATGGCACTGAGTGGCTCATCCAGTCTTTTCTTGAACACCTCCAGGGATGGTGCCTCCACCACCTCCCTGGGCAGTTCATTCCAATGCCAATCACTCTCTCTGTGAAGAACTTCCTCCTAACATCCAGCCTGTACCTCCCCTGGCACAACTTGAGACTGTGTCCCCTTGTTCTATTGCTGGTTGCCTGGGAGAAGAGGCCAACCCCTACCTGGCTACAACCTCCCTTCAGGTAGTTGTAGACAGCAATGAGGTCATCCCTGAGCCTCCTCTTCTCCAGGCTGCCCACCCCCAGCTCCCTCAGCCTCTCCTCATAGGGTTTGTGTTCCAGGCCCCTCACCAGCTTTGTTGCCCTTCTCTGGACACGTTCCAGTACCTCAACATCTCTCTTGAATTGAGGAGCCCAGAACTGGACACAGTACTCAAGGTGAGGCCTGAACAGTGCTGAGTACAGGAGAAGAATAACCTCCCTTGTCCTACTGGCCACACTGTTCCTGATGCAGGGCAGGATGCCATTGGCTCTCCTGGCCACCTGGGCACACTGCTGGCTCATCTTCAGCTACTATCTATCAGCACCCCCAGGTCCCTTTCTTCCTGGCTGCTTTCCAGCCACTCTGTCCCCAGCCTGTAGTGCTGCTTGGGGTTATTGTGGCCAAAGTGCAGAACTTTGCACTTGGCCTTGTTAAATCTCATCCCATTGGCCTCTGCCCACCCATCCAGCCTGTCCAGGTCCCTCTGCAGGGCTCTCCTACCTTCCAACAGATCAACACCTGCTCCTAGCATGGTGTCATCTGCAAACTTACTGATGCTGGACTCAATCCCCTCGTCCAGGTCATCAATAAAGATATTGAACAGGACTGGGCCCAGCACTGATCCTTGGGGAACACCACCAGTGACAGCTGCCAACTGGATGTGGCACCATTTACCACCACTCTCAGGGCTCTGCCATCCAGCCAGTTCTTGATCCAGCACAGAGTGAATCTGTCCAAACCATGAGCTGCCAGCTTGGCTAGGAGCTTCTCGTGGCAGACAGTGTCAAAGGCTTTGCTGAAGTCCAGGTAGACTACATCCAAAGCCTTCCCCACATTCACCAGGCAGGTAACCTGATCATAAAAGGAGATCAGGTTGGTGAGACAGGACCTACCCTCCCTAAACCCGTGCTGGCTGGGCCTGATCCCTTGGCCATCCTGTAGGTTCTTTGTGATGGCACCCACATGGTGGGTTCCATGACCTTGCCTGGCACTGAGGTCAGGCTGACAAGTCTGTAGTTTTCTGTCTCCTCTTTACAACCCTTCTTGTGGATGGGCTCCTCCTTACAACCCTTCTTGTGGAAGTTCTTTGGCAGGAGCAGTTCCAAGAGCTGGAGCAGCTCTGCTGTGGGGACAGGCTGAGGGAGCTGGGAGTGTGCAGCAGGAGAGGAGAAGACTTCAGGGGGACCATAGAGCTGCCTTCCAATAGCTGAAGGGATCCTGCAAGAAGGCTGCAGAATTACTTTTCCTGAGGGTGTCTAGAGACAGGCCAAGGGGGAATGGTTTGAAGCTGAGGAAGAGCAGGGTTAGAGTGGAGCTGAGGAAGACATTCTTCAGTAGGAGGGTGGTGAGATTCTGGAACAGGCTGCCCAGGGAGGTTGTGGCTGTCTCCTCCCTGGAGGTACCCAAGGCCAGGTTGGATGAGTCCTTGGATAACCAAGTCTAGTTGAAAGGTGTCCCTGCCCATGGCAGGAGATTGGAGTAGATGATCTCTGAGGTCCCTTCCAAGATGAACTATTCCAGGCTCCTATGAATACCATTCCCAGAGGAAAGTGGCACATTACCCAGAGCCTGTTCTGGCTTTCACTTTGTCCCTAAATTGCACTTCCCTGTGCTTTAAACACCACCAACTGAACTACAGTGTGATAGAGTGCACTGGCCTTTGATCCAAGGCATCAGAGGGCAGCTCTTTTTTGGCAGGGAAGTCAAACAAGAGTCCGGAATCACACCTCAAAGAGCACAGAATATGCAACCTAAAAGCTTGCTGGGCAAGAACCCAAGAAAGCATGATGTCATTTTAACTTTTGTTGGTGGAATGGGGGGATGTTGTAGCTTCATTTAAAGTGTGCTAGGCCTTTGAGGCAATAACTGAGCCAGCAATATGCCCTCGTGGCCAAGAAGAACAGCAGTATTCGGGGAGAGCATTAAGAAGAGTGTGGCCAGCAGGTGGAGGGAGGTTCTCTTCTGCCTCTACTCTGTCCTGGTGAGGTCTCATCTGCAGTGGTGTGTCCAGTTCTGGGCTCCCCAGTTCATGAGGGACAGGAAACTACTGGAGAGAGTTCAGTAGAGGAAGACAGAGCTCCTGAGGAGACTGGAGCAGCTCTCTGATGAAAAGGGGCTGAGAGACCTGGGGTGAGAGCTCCCTGTTTAGCTCAGAGAAGAGCAGGCTGAGAGAGATCTCATCAATGCTGATCAATAGCTTAGAGGTCGGGGGGCAAGAGGATGGGGCCAGGCTATTTCCAGTGATGCCTACTGACAGGACAAGGGGCAACAGGCACAAACTGGAACCCAAGAGGTTTCACTTAAACATGAGATAAAACTTCTTTCCTTGGAAGGTGCTGGAAGCCTGGAGCAGGCTGCTCAGCGAGGTTGTGGAGTCTCCTTCTCTGCAGACTTTTCAAACCCACCTGGATGTGTGACCTGCTGTAGATGAGCCTCCTCTGGGGGTTTGGACTTGATGATGTCTGGAGGTCCCTTCTGAGTCTCACCGTTGTGTGAGTCTTTGATTATGAGACTGTTAGCTGGAGCACTACAGCAGCAGCAGGTGCTAGTGTCAGCAGCTGCATGCTAGTCCCTGGCTTGGGCAAGGTGCAGCCTTCTCTGTAATTGCAAAGGCTTTACAAGGATGTGTTTTCAAGGGGAAAATCCTGTTGTTGCACAAGGAAACTCACCGGGTAGCCATGAATAGTTCCAAAGTGAAAATCCACTGCCCTTCCCTTGATTCAGGGATACTTAAGATGTTCCACTGGCACACAAAAGGCCCTGGTTAATGAAAGAGCATTGCCCTGAACGAGCTGATGCTTTTCCTGCTCAGAGACACCACCAGGTGACAGCAACATGGAACAATCTCTACAAGAGAATTTGTGGGGGGATTTCTGTCCCCCAGATCGTGCTCCAGGTGGGTAGGGTGAATTTGAGCAGCCATTGGGATCAGCTCATAGCCTTCAGGGCAAGGAGTGTGCTGGCACCAGCTTTTGAACTGTGGAAGGGCATCCTTTGCCCACCTCTTGGCCCAATGCAGCTATCTTGTGGAGCAGGCATTGGTGCCTGTCACCATGGGCAGGTGGTCCTGCTTTGAACCTTTCTGTGCTACTTCAGCATGCAGTTCCCAGCCACTTCAGGGCAGAAGGGGCAGAGCTGGCTGCAGTCTGTTCCCTGCCCTAGGGTTTGCCCTACCTATGGTATTTTGGCAACCCAGCAGCTGCCATTCAACCCAAATTATCTGGTTTAGGTTTTTTTAGTTGTAGTCAGCTCTCTTTATGATCCAATTTCCTGCAGGCCATGTAGCATGGATCTCAGAAGCCATAGGAAATGCAGAGTGTGAGCAGGACTACAGGATGTAAACAGTACCAGAGTCCTGTTACAGCAAGCAACATCAGCTCCAAGAGCATTAACTTCTATCACATTTGATCAGAGTTCAGAAGTACCTGTGAGATAGAATCATGGACTCAGAGAGTCAGGCCCCAGAAACTAAACACAATACTCAAGGTATGGCCTCCACAGTGTTAAGTCCAGATGAGAACACAGATCACAGAATCACAGAATGTTAGGGCTTGCAAGGGACCTCCAGAGATCATCCAGGCCAACCACCCCTGCCAGAACAGGGTCACCCAAGGCAGGGCATGCAGGAACACATCCAGGTGGGATTGCAAAGGCTCCAGAGAAGGAGACTCCACAACCTCTCTGGGTAGCCTGCTCTAGGCCTCCAGCACCCTCACAAGGACAAAGTTTCCTCTCCTGTTCCCGTGACACCTCCTCTGCTCCAGCTTGCCCTCAGTGCCCCTTGTGCTGCCCTTGGCCAGCCCTGAGCAGAGCCTGGCTGCGTCCTGCCAACACTGTCCTGCACAACTTAAGCAAAGCACTGAGGGCAGCCCTCAGGCTCCTCTGCTGCAAGCTCCCAGCCCCAGCTCCCTGAGCCTGGCCTCACAGGAGATATTCCATCTCTTATAGCCCACACTGCTACTGTTCTCTGTTCTAAAGAGACTGGAGCCTTGTTGCTGGCTTCAGGTTAGCATTTCTGGTGGATATCCTTCTAGTCCTTCTTCATTGATTCATGGCCTCTAATGATGATACAGAGCCCATCCTGTAATCCCTTTTGAAGCAGAAGAGCTGTGCCACTTCCAGGCCTGGCATGTACCCACTGCTGCTGCTCAGCCTGCTTGTGCACTCCTACTGCTGACACAGCTTGAGGGAAGATGAAAGCTTTGGACTGAAGCTGAGGCAGAAAAACCCCACGAGACTTCTCCTTTGCTAGGGCATGATGTCATACCCTGTGCTCCTGAGTCAGATGGAGACAGCCTTGAATTCCTTGGGTAAGAGCTTGGGACAAAGACTGCCTTAGGCTCTGCACATGAGACCCTGCCCTCTGGCCCAAAGCTCACTGCCTACAAGCCAAGGGGGACAAGCTGCAGATAGAGCTCTGTCCTTTGTCCTTAGGCTCTAGCCATAAGCTTCTTAACTGCTTTTCAGGAGAGGTTCCTCCCTAATCTGCTATTTTTAGATGAGCTATTTTTGATGCCCACTTACTCAGAGCTTTTGGATGCTCACGTTTCTCAGTGCCAAAAGCTCTGGTTTATTTGCAGCTACACTGCACCAGTTCCTAGTCTGCTGCCTGGATCTCTCTCCATCTCTTGCCACGCTGCTTTGGATGCAGCCCAAGCTGCCCTTGGCCTTCTGGGCTGCTAGTGCCCATTTCTGGTTCCTGTCCATCTTCTCCCCCACTGGCAGCCCCAGGTCCTTCTCTGCAGGGCTGCTCTCAATTACTCTTTTTTAAAAGCCCTTCACTTGGATAAATTAAGGAAATACTTAAATACTTAGAGTAACAAAAATGCAAAGCCACAAGAAGCTGGGAAAGCGGAGGGGTGTGTGTGGCAGGGGAGTGAGATCTGGTATCATGGAAATACTGATGGAGGTTTTGGGGTTTCCATGAAAGGAATTCTACCTTCCGCTATGCTCATAAACATCACATCTCATGATGCCTTCCTCCCACTCTTAAACTCTGTGCTGGCATTTGCTTAGCTGTTCCCTGGCACTGGTACAAGTTTCCATAGCAAAGGATGTTCCATTGCTCTGTGATCACCAACTGGAGGAACTGTGGAGGGCTGACCGAAACAGACATGAAGCAGCACAAAAATGTAAAGTAGCTTTGGAATATCCCTTCTGGGAACTCCCTGTTAGAACTGGGAGATGAAGAGAAAAATATCCCCTTTAGAAATCCTCTCCTAAGTCATGCATCCAGAAGTCTGTGAGCCACAGTTAAAAAGGCCAGGCTAGATTTGAAGTGTAGAACTGTGGCTGGATCAGAATAGATGCTTTTTATCTACAGAATTTTCAAATCCAGCTAAGTGTTGGGAAGACTTAAGGGAATTGGATAAAACTTACAAATCCATGATATGCTGCCTGCCAAACTTAAGGGGAGCACGGGAACCACAGCTCAAGCTGGCATCAGCTGCCATGATTCATGAGCTTCAGTATAAAGAAGGCTTCAGAAAGGAATGAAAGCTCTATTTACAGCTCTTAATGCCCCCTAAAAGAGCTTCTGTGTGAGAGACCCCCACCTGTATTAGCAGAAGCACATCACTCACAGCTAAATTTAACCCTAACAGCAGCAGCAAGTGCATATTCCTTCCACAGGGATAGCTTAACGGATTCATGGAATGGGTTGACTTGGAAAGGACCTTGAAGATCATCCACTTCCAACCCTCTGCCGTGGGCAGGGACACCTCCCACCAGCCCAGGTTGATCAAAGCCTCATCCAACCTAGCCTAGAACACCTCTAGGGAGGTTGGCAGCCACAGCCTCCCTGGGCAACCTGTGCCAGTGTCTCCCCCCCTCACTGTCAATAATTTCTTCCTCATCTCCAGTCTCAATCTCTCCTTTCCCAGCTCAAAGCCATTGTCTCTCATCCTGTCACTCCCAGCCCTTGTCAAAAGTCCTCCTCTCCAAACCTCTCCAAACATCTCCTTTCCTGCTCAAACCTCTCTGAACTGAACTGAACCTAACCTCTCCAAACTGAACCTCTCTGAACCTCTCCTCTCCCATTCCAATCCACCATCCAAGGGGCAATGAGTGGAAGCTGAGGCATAGAAGTTTCATTTCAACAGGAGGAGGAATTTTTTCCTGTGAGGGTGACAGAACCCTGGAACAAGCTGCCCAGGGGGGTTGTGGAGTCTGCCTCTCTGGAGGTATTCAAAACCTGCCTGGATGTGTTCCTGTGTGACCTGCTGTAGGTGATCCTGCTCTGGCAAGGGAGTTGGACTGGATGAGCTTTGGAGGTCCCTTCCAGCCTCTGATATTAAGTGATTCTGGAGTTCTGGGGTAACTTGCTAGATGTTCACTTGACTATGCACAAGAAAGACAAGTAGGATAGCCTAGCTGCTGACCTTAATGTTCACCAGGGATCTGAATGTGCAGGAAGTGCTCTGTCATAGTTCAATCCCAACTCTGCAAGGCATTAATCTTTCAGTTAGAGACTCACAGAACCATTTTGGTGGAAAAGCCCCTCAAGACCCTCCAATCCAACCAGTCTCTGTCAAGGCTAAGACATGGCCCTCAGCACCACACCTCTGCCTCTCTGAAACACTTCCAGGGGTGGACATTCAACCACCCCCCTGGGCAGCCTCTGGCTGGCAGGCTTTGAGAACCCTTGCAGTCAAGACGTTTCTTCTCATTTCCAACATAAACCTTCCCTGGTGCAACTTGAGGCCATTTCCTCTACTGCTGTCACTTGTTCCTGGGAAGAACAGATCAATCCCCACCTCACTCCAGCCCCCTTTTAGGGAATTGTAGAGAGCCAGAAGGTCTCATCTCAGCCTCCTCTTCTCCAGATGTGTCCCTGCCCATAGCACGGAGATTAGAGCAGATGATCTCTCAGGTTCTTTCCCACTTAGGCCATTCTGTGACTCTAATCAGAGAACCTGCAGATGCTCTCTGTGTCTGCTCTTGTAAGGCAGATTTTATGTCTTCTGCCTCCAAAGCAGAGGTGCAATTTCCATGCTGTACTATGGTATGAACACAAGGGCACAAATGGAGGTGGAGGGATGATGGTCATGCAAAAAGCCACCTGAGAATGCTAGGTGCCTTACCTTGTATGGGATGGTGGGGTGGTGGCAAAGAGCTTTTCTTCCAGCCTTCCTCTGCCTTGGCCTGTCTGAAGTACCCACCAGCAAACCTTTCTGCTCTGGAAGCAGTGGGGTTGAGTTTCCAGCTGTGGTCTGTCATCCCATGGATCTGAAGAGCTGTTTCTCACGTTGGCTTGCCTGAAGCCCCAGAGCATTCATTCCTGGGGTAACTGCAAGAAGCTTTACAAAAGCAGAGCCCACCAAAGCACTGTCATCAGGGCTTGAACACAAATCCAGTTCAGCCTGGTCCCCTCTTCACTTTTAGCAATAATCTCTGGAACTGCAAAGTAGAACAGACAAAGAACAGGTCTGAGCATACTGATACTGATCCTTGCTTCCAGTTTTGAGCACAAGGAGCTACTCTGCACTGAGGAGCTGAAGTCAAAACACTCCAGAATTCAGACTACAAACTCTGGATGAATCATTTCTACTAAACAGCAGAACATCTTTGTATCATTGCTGTCTACAACTACCTGAAGGGAGGCTGTAGCTAGGTGGGGTTGGTCTCTTCTGCCAGGCAACCAGCAACAGAACAAGGGGGCACAGTTTCAAGCTGTGCCAGAGGAGGTCTAGGCTGGATGTTAGGAGGAAGTTCTTCGCATAGAGAATGATTGGCATTGGAATGAGCTGCCCAGGGAGGTGGTGGAGTCGCCATCCTTGGAGGTGTTCAAGACTGGATGAGGCACTTAGTGCCATGGTCTGGTTGATTGGCTAGGGCTGGGTGCTAGGTTGGACTGGATGAGCTTGGAGGTCTCTTCCAACCTGCCTGATTCTATGATTCAGTGGTGAGAAAATCAGCCTTGTCTGTGTCTCCTTCGCATCCCCTCTGCCCCTGGCACTTCTTGCTGAGTAAAAGCTACTCAGCCATTACTCTGTTTTCATGCACTAAAAGTACTTGGAGCTATTGTGAAAGAAGGAAGTGAGAAGACAGTTGGTCCCCTGTGGTCTGCAGGTGGCACTGAGCTGGGAGGGAGTGTGGAGCTGCTGGGGGGCAGGAAGGCTCTGCAGAGGGACCTGCACAGGCTGCATCCATGGGCTGAGGCCAGTGGGATGAGATTCAACAAGGCCAAGGGCTGGGCCCTGCACTTGAGGCACGACAACCCCAGGAAGGCTTCAGGCTGGAGGCAGAGTGGCTGTAAAGTGTCCAGCGGAGATAGAGCTGGGGGTGCTGGTGGACAGCTGGGTGAAGGTGAGCCAGGCTGTGCCCAGCTGGCCAAGGAGGGCACCAGCAGCCTGGCTTGGTCAGCAATGGTGTGGGCAGCTGAAGCCCAGTAGGACAGGGATTGTCCTCCTGAACTGGGCACTGGGGAGGCCACACCTGGAATCCTGGGGTGAGTTTTGAGCCCTTCACTCCAAGAAGGACGTTGAAGGGCTGGAGCAGGTCCAGAGATGGGCAAGGAAGCTGGGGAAGGGTACAGAGAAGAGAGCTTGGGAGGAGCAGCTGAGGGAGCTAGGGGGTGTTTAGTGTGGAGAAGAGGAGGCTGAGGAGAGACTGTCTGGGTCTCTATAACTCCCTGAAAGGAGGCTGCAGCCAGTTGGGAGCTGGACTCTCCTCCCTAGGAACAAGTGGAAGAGGAAATGTCCTCAGGTTGCACCAAGGGAGGTTTAGGTTTTCCTGAAAGGGTTCTTGAAGGCTGGCACAGGCTACCCAGGGAGGTGGCTGAATGCCCACTCCTGGAGGTGCTTCCAAGAGGCAGAGCTGTGGTGCTGAGGGCTGTGGCTTAGCCCCAGCCATGGTAGAGTTGGTAGAGACTGGTTGGGCTGGATGATTTCAAAGGGCTTTTCCTACCCAAACGATTCTGTGATTCTATTGCCTCAGGAATACAGAACTTGCCACAGAGTATCCTTGTCCCTCTGGATCCTACAGTGAGGCTTTAAATACCTGGGATGTTTCCAAGTGCCAGCTGTGTCCTCCTAGAAGGGTCTGCAAGAACAGAGGGTCTATGCATGTCTGGATGGTTTTGTCCACCCCGATCTATGTCAATCAAACCAATGTAGTAACAAGTGAGAGGAGGAGAGGAAATGGCCTCAAGTTGCCCCAGGGGAGGTTTTGGTTCCACAACAGAAGAAATTTTTTCACTGAAGGGGTCCTCGAAGACTGGCACAAGCTGCCTAGGGAGGTAGCAGAGTCCACATACCTGGAGGTGTTTTAGAAGACACAGAGATGTGGTGCTGAGGGACACAGCTTAGCACAAGGCTTGGTATTTAGAGAACAGCCTGGATGATCTGAAAGGGCTTTTCCAGCCCAAACTCTTCTATGATCCTGTGTTTTCTGGAAAGGACTCTGGTAGGAAAGGGAACCATACAGCACGGTGACTGTTCACAGAGTCACTGACTTCTACTTCCTTCTCTGCTTTTGCAGTGACCCCAAAAGCTCAGGCCTGGCTCTAAGAGTCTCTAAGTGCAAGGCATCTTCATAGATCAAAGCCTGTCAGAACAAGATAGCAACTCCTGCCCAGTCTCACTGCTGGGGTGGGTGCCAGGAATCTCAGCCAGCTGTCCCCTGGCAGCACTTCTCCCCAGCGGGCCAGGCAGCAGCTTTCCTCCCTGGCTGCCTGTCTGGGCAACAAAAAGGGCTGCTCCCTGACCTGCAGGAGGGGTGGTGTCCTGGGATGTCTGGCTGTGCTGCCCACGCTCTGTCAGGCAGCTCTGCGAGATGTTCTCTCTGCTGAGAAAGCAGCTGGCTTGCATCTGGAAGAGTGCCCTGGGAAGAGGGGCAGGCACACTCCCTGTGCCTGCAGCTGGCATCCTGGACACCAGCACTGCAGAACACAGCAGTGGTGCCATGTGCCAGCAATGACCCAAGTTCAGCGTTTCCAAGAAGGGTTTGTCCAGCTTCCTGCATGCTGCCTGCTCAGTGCCTTGTGGGGGACTGTGGACACCTTCAGTACGTGGCCCTCATGTCTCCTTGAACTCCACATAATTCACATAGCCACGTTGGAAGGAACCTCCAGACATCACCCAGCCCAACTGTCTGCCAGAGCAGGGTCACCCTGGAACGCATCCAGGTGGGGTTGGAAAGGCTCCAGAGAAAGAGGCTCCACAGCCTCTCTGGCCAGCCTGCTCCAGGCCTCCAGCACCCTCACAGGGACAGATTCCGCTTCTGTTGCCATGGCAGCTCCTGGCCACCACTACTCCGCGTAGCTGAGTACCACACCTCTAAGGCTTTGCCTTCAGGGATGGTGACTCTACTATTGCCCTTGGCAGCCTGACCTCGCTGGGTCAGCGAGGGCTCCGCCGGCCCTCCCCCGCGCCGGTGCGGAGGCGCTTGGGCGCTCGCTGTGTCCCGCTGGGTCAGCGAGGGCTCCGCCGGCCCTCCCCCGTGCCGGTGCGGAGGCGCTTGGGCGCTCGCTGTGTCCCGCTGGGTCAGCGAGGGCTCCGGCAGCCCTCCCCCGCGCCGGTGCGGAGGCGCTTGGGCGCTCGCTGTGTCCCGCTGGGTCAGCGAGGGCTCCCGCAGCCCTCCCCCGCGCCGGTGCGGAGGCGCTTGGGCGCTCGCTGTGTCCCGCTGGGTCAGCGAGGGCTCCGGCAGCCCTCCCCCGTGCCGGTGCGGAGGCGCTTGGGCGTTCGCTGTGTCCCGCTGGGTCAGCGAGGGCTCCGGCAGCCCTCCCCCGTGCCGGTGCGGAGGCGCTTGGGCGCTCGCTGGGTCCCGCTGGGTCAGCGAGGGCTCCCGCAGCCCTCCCCCGTGCCGGTGCGGAGGCGCTCGGGCGCTCGCTGGGTCCCGCTGGGTCAGCGAGGGCTCCGGCAGCCCTCCCCCGTGCCGGTGCGGAGGCGCTTGGGCGGGCGCTGTGTCCCGCTGGGTCAGCGAGGGCTCCGGCAGCCCTCCCCCGTGCCGGTGCGGAGGCGCTTGGGCGCTCGCTGGGTCCCGCTGGGTCAGCGAGGGCTCCCGCAGCCCTCCCCCGTGCCGGTGCGGAGGCGCTCGGGCGCTCGCTGGGTCCCGCTGGGTCAGCGAGGGCTCCCGCAGCCCTCCCCCGCGCCCGGGGCGCCCCCGCCCGCGCCTCCGCGCCAAGATGGCGGGCAGCAGCGGAGCGCCCGGCGGCGGCGGCAGGAGGGCCTGAAGGGGGCTGCGAGCGGACGGCCCGGGCGCGCCTCGGCTTTCCTCTTCTCCCCACGCCGCGGCTCTGCTTCGCTGCCAGGAGGTGGAGGGGCAGCGCAGGGGGGGTCTGGCTGTGGGGAAGCCATGGCGAGTCCGGGGCGGGGCCGCTCTCGTTCCTCTGCGCTGCCAGGGGCGCGGGGCTGACAATGACGTCTCCGGTTGTAGGAGCGGAGCGGCACTGGCCGGAGGAGAGGCCCCTGCTGTGCCCCTCCAGCGCAGTTACTGAGGTCAGTGCCCAGCACCCAGCGCCATCCCCGCACCCGCACCCCAGCCCCGCACGCAGCGGTGGCCACCTGCAGTCCCCGGCATCAGCACAGTGCCACAGGCCGAAGGTGGCCCAGAGGAAAACCCAGTTTCACTGGTTATTCACCGCACATAGCGGCGTGCTGACAGGCTCTGTGGGCCGGTGGCTTGCTCCACAGGCCTGCTGGTGTGGCCTTCTGAAAAGCCACTTCCTGCTGCAGGAGGTCAGCGGTGCTGGCCTCAGAGCGCTGCTAGGTACAGCTGCTGGGGAAGTGGCTGCTGCTCTGCAGGAGGGAGGGGCGGAGGCTGGATGCGCTGCGAGCAAGCCCACCTGGCTGCTGCTTGGAACGACAAGCCTGCGTTTGTTTCTGGAGCGTAGCAGCCTGTTTCCAGGAGGTCCCAGTTGCTCCCCAGAGATGTGAGGGCATTGCTAGAGAGATTATTTCTGGTTCCTAAAGAAAGCTTTTCTCTGTAGTAGACCTGACTGGTGACATCGCTGATGCCTCGCTGATGGCTGGCTGTTGGCATCTGCTGGCATGCTTTGGGAGGCCACACTGTCTGCAGGCTCTGTCAGCTGGTGTGAGTCACCTCACCCACCTGTGTGTTTCATTCCAGGCACCTGGGAGTGACAAACCATGGAGAAGGAAGGTGGAGATCCCAAAGTGATAACAGATTGTTTGCTCCCAGACACTGTCCAAGGAGGCTGCTCCCACATCAGTGCTGCTCCCAGGTATGGCACAGCCCTGAAGGCTTAGGGCTGAGCTGAGATCTTCCTTATTCTAATAAACAAGGCTCACCATCAGTTTTGGGAGCAGGCCTGCTGTTCACCTTGGTTTAGGAGGACTAAAGGAAACTGATTTCAGCCAGATCAAGGAATCACAGAATGGTCTGGGTTGAAAGAGATCTCCAAAGGTCATCCAGTCCAACCTCCTCTGCAGTCAGCAGGGACATCCTCCACTAGAGCAGGTTACCCAGAGCCCTGTCCAGCCTCAGCCTGAATATCTCCAGGCATGGGCCCCAACCACCTCCCTGGGCAACCTGTTGCAGTGTTGCAGCGTTGCAGCAGCCACCTGGTGCAGAACTTGTTCCTCACACCCAATCTCAATCTGCTTTGCTCTAGTTTGCATCCCACTTGCCCTTGGAGGGATGGGATAGGATTGGTTGTCTTTTTGGTGTGGGACCAAGGACTGAAAGAGGCAGTTTTGTTCTCTAAAATATTTGTGTACTTAAAAGATCATACAAATCATGCAGACCATATTTGAGGAAGGTTTCCAATCCTCAGTGCTTCTTCAGGCACAGATCATAGAATCATAGAATAGTTTAGGTTGGAAAGGACCTCAAAGCTCATCCAGTTCCAACCCCTCACCATAGCCAGGGACACCTCCCACTAGAACAGGTCACTCAAGGCCTCATCCAGCCTGGCCTTGAACACCTCCGGGGAGGGAGCATCCACAACCTACCTGGGCAACCTGTGCCAGTGTCTCTCCACCCTCACTGTAAAGAACCTTTTCCTAACATCCAGTTTCAGTCTCCCCCCTGCCAGTTTAAACCCATTCCTCCTCATCCTGTCATTACAAGACCTTGTCAGTAGTCCCTCCCTAGCCTTTCTGTAGCCCACTTCAGATACTGGAAGGCCACTCCAAGGTCTCCTGGAAGCCTTCTCTTCTCCAGACTGCAGAGCCCTGAGTCTAGTAGCCTGTCCTCATAGCAGCCCTCTGAGCATCTTTGTGGCCTCCAACATTTCCATGTCCTTCATGTGTTGGGGGCTCCAGAACTGCCCCCAGTACTCCAGGTGGGGTCTCAGGAGAGCAGAGCAAAGGGGCAGAATCCTCTCCCTTGCCCTACTGGCTACACTGCTCTTGCTGCAGACCTGCACACAGTTGCTGTCTGGGCTGCACTTGCACTGAAGGCTCATGTTTCACCACCCCAGACCGCCAGGTCCTGTTCCTCAGGGCTGCTCTCAGCTATTTCCCACCCAGCCTGGAACTGTGCTTGGGATTGCTCTCACACAAGTGCAGGACATTTCACTTGGCCTTTTTGAACTTCATGAGGTTGTCCTGGACACACCTCTCCAGCCTGTCCAGGTCCCTCTGGATGGATCCCTGCCCTCTAGCAGGTTGACTGTGCCACACAGCTTGGTGCCACCTGCAGACTTGCTGAGGGTGCATTCGATTCCTCTGTCCATGTCACTGGCAAAGATGTTCAACAGCACTGGTGCCTGCACTGACCCCTGAGGGAGCTACTTGGCACTGGTGTCCAGGTGACATTGTGCCCTTGATCACCACTCCCTGTGTACCAACTGTCCAGCCAATTCCTTATCCAGCAGTGCTCCACACTTCCAGTTTCTGTGTTTCCAGTTTGGTGACCAGGCTGTCATGTGGGACAGAGTCAGATGCCTTACTCAGGTCCAGGTAGATTATGTCAGTCGCCCTTCCCTTGTCCACTGTTGCTGTGACTTCATCATAAAAAGCCACCAAATCTGTCAGGCATGATTTGGCCCTGGTGAAGCTATTGCTGGGTACCACCAGTCACCTCTGCTTTGTTTTCTATTTGCCTTAGCAGAGCCTTCAGGAAGATCTGCTCCACAATCTTGCCCGGCACAGAGGTGAGACTGACTGTGCTGGAGTTCTCGGGAGCATCCTTTTTCCCCTTCTTGAAGCTGGGCTTTATGTTTGCCCTTTGCCAGTCAGCAGAACTTCACCACTTTGCCATGACCTTGCAAATATGATGCACAGTGGTTTAACAACTTCATCTGCCAGTGTCCTCAGGACCCGTGAGTGGATCTTGTCAGGCCCCATGGACTTGTGCACATTCAGATGATCTTCAGTTATGGTGTGCAGATCTTCCTTCTCCCAGTCCTTACTTTTGCCCTCTGGGACTTAGATATTGTGGTCAGAGGCCTTGACGTTGAAGACTGAGGCAAAGAAGTCACGGAGCACCTCAGCCTTATCCATCAGCTTTCCACTTCCCTTCTGGAAGGGTCTCACTTTCTTCTAGTCCTCCTTTTCTCACTTATATAGCTGAAGAAGTTCTTCTTGTTCCCCTTAATGTCCCTAGCCAGATTCAATTCCAGCTGGAGGAGATGATCCTTAAACATTGACCAGCTTTCCTGGGCCCCTCTTCCTTCCAAAGTTTTTTCCCATGGCACCCTGCCAAGGAGATCCCCCAGGAGCTTGAAATCTGCTCTTCTGAAGTCCATAGCAGTGAGTTTGCTGTGCACCCTCCTTGATGCCTTGAGGATCATCTGTTTGCAGTGGAGAAGTAGTGACAGCTGAGAGGCAGAGATTCGTGCTTTGTTTTGTTTGTAACAGAACTCTGTCCTTCCTGGAGACTTGCTGTAAACACAAGCTGAGGGCCAGAGAGTTGTGCTTTGTTTTGTTTCTAACAAAACCCTGTCCTTCCTGGAGACCTGCTGTAAACACATTGACCTTCTCCTCCCTCTCTACTCTGCCCTACTGAGGCCCCACTTAGAATATTGCATCCAGTTCTGGGCTTCTCAGTTCAAGAGAGACAGGGATCTGCTGGAGAGGGTCCAAGGGAGGACTGCAAGGATGCTGGAGGGCCTGGATCACTGCCTGATCAGGAGAGGCTGAGAGCCTTGGGGCTGCTTAGTTTGAAGAGGAGAAGGCTGAGAGGGGACCTGAGCAATGTCTATCAATGGCTGAGGGATGGGGGTCAGGGACAGCTTCTGCTCACCCGTGCCCCGTGAGAGCACAAGGGGCAATGGATGGAAACTGCAGCACAGGAAGCTCCACCTCAACATGAGGAAGAACTTCTTGACTGTAAGGGTGCCAGAGCCCTGGCACAGGCTGCCCAGAGAGGTTGTGGAGTCTCCTTCTCTGGAGCCTTTCCAGCCCTGTCTGGATGTGTTCCTGTGTGACCTGTGCTGGATTCTCTGGTCCTGCTCTGGCAGGGGGCTTGGCCTGGAAGCCCTCCAGAGTTTCCAGAGGTCCCAGCCCCTAACATCTTGTGATCCTGTGGTCTTGTTTGCCCCTCCAAGTCAAGGCAGCTGCTTTCCCATGTTACAGCCAACATCTCCACTCTGTTTGTTAGCCGCTTAGCATTCTGCAATGCTCAGAGGTGCATCTTGGCTACAGGGTTACCCAACACAGAAGCACCCAAGCAGGGGTAGGGTTTAAAACAGAAATCTGCATGGAGGTATTTACTTCATTTTTCAGTGCCAATCCCTTCTAGGGGTTTCTTTGGCCCCTGTGGCTGTACCATTCCTCAATACCCACTAGATCAGAGTGTGTTGCCTTCTTACTTTTCTAGAGGAGGAAATGAGTGTGAGCCTGCAGGGCCCCAGGCCGTGGTTTGACTGCTGTATCTAGTTCCTCTCTCCTTTCACTCTTTATCAAAATAGCAGAAGGATCCAGCAGGTGGAGTGGGCAGCATAAGTAGGCACAATCTGTGGTTTTTTTTTTTGTGTGTGTGAAAGTAGACAAGAAGGAAGGAACTTGCACAAAAGCTCCTTGAGTCTCTGTAGGAGATGGAAACCAAACTCACGTTTCACGAGGAACACAATTGTCTGTGTTTCTTCCATGAAGAGCTTCATCTGCTGCTTGAGGGCCAAAACTCACCATGTTAACTCATGTTTAACCCCCTCAGATCTCACCATCAGTGCTCAGCATAGGTGAAGCTCAGCCTGAAGCTCCTGGTATAAAGCATTTCAGCAAGGACTGGGTCAGTTCCTCTACAGTTCAGTGCTGCCATAGCTGTGAGCTTGAGCACAACAGTGCTTTGCTCACAACCTTGCTTGGTGGAGGGTATCAGCTGCCTCACAAGGGCTTCTGCAGGGTGACCAAAGACTGAGGTATCAGGTAAAAACTGAAGGTTTGAGGCTTTTCTGCATCATTCCTTGAGAGGTACTCTTTACTTAGAGCTAACCATGCTTTGGGCTAGGGATTCCTACTTGTTCTTTCTGTTTGTCATTCTGTGCACTCCTGTCCCACCAAGTATTTGCCTTTCCCTCCTCTCCTGCCCCACCAAGTATTTGCCTTTCCCTCCTCTCCTGCCCCACCAAGTATTTGCCTTTCCCTCCTCTCCTGTCCCACCAAGTATTTGCCTTTCCCTCCTCTCCTGCCCCACCAAGTTTTTGCCTTTCCCTCTTCTCCTGCCCCACCAAGTTTTTGCCTTTCCCTTCTCTCCTGACCCAGACACTTGTGTAGATGGTCTTGGAGCTGCTGGACTGGAACACTTCAGTTTCATCCCCAAAAAGTTGCCCATCCACTGAGGCCCAGGAGCTGGGTGGCATCAGCTCTGCACTTTATCCCTCCCTTTGTTCCTGCCCTTAGCAGTGGTGGGAGAGTTTAAGGGAGCTCCAGAGCAGTGTGTTGGGATGTGGGAATGCTTCAACCACAGCTTTTCAAGTGTTGTGTGTGGGGTATACACCACAGCTACCCTTGTGACTCCACACGAGACAATCCTTGCCATCCCACTGGAACTGAGATTACCAGAGATTGAAGATGCTCTTTCTGTCCGCTGATGAGCATGATAATGCATGAACAGAGCCAGGAGGGATGGCTTTAACTAGTCACTAGTGGTGTGCCCCAGGGATCAGTGCTGGGCCCAGTCCTGTTCAGTATCTTTATTGATGATCTGGAGCAGGGGATTGAGTCCAGCATCAGTAAATTTGCAGCTGACACCAAGCTAGGAGCAGGTGTGGAGCTGTTGGAGGGTAGGACAACCCTGCAGAGGGACCTTGACAGGCTGGATGGGTGGGCAGAGGCCAATGGGATGAGATTTACCAAGGCTAAGTGCAGGGTTCTGCACTTTGGCCACAACAACCCCAAGCAGTGCTACAGGCTGGGGACAGAGTGGCTGAGAGCAGCCAGGCAGAGAGGGACCTGGGGGTGTTATTTGATAGTAGCTGAAGATGAGCCAGCAGTGTGCCCAGGTGGCCAGGAGAGACAATCACATCCTGGCCTGGATCAGGAACTCCATGGCCAGCAGGACAAGGGAAGTCCTTCTGCCTCTGTACTCAGCACCTTGAGTGCTGTGTCCACTTCTGGGCTTCTCAGTTGAAGAAAGATGTTGAGGTGCTGGAATGTGTCCAGAGAAGGGCACTGAGGCTGGTGAGGGGCCTGGAGCACAGCCCTGTGAGGAGAGGCTGAGGGAGCTGGGGGTGTGCAGCCTGGAGAAGAGGAGTCTCAGGGCAGACCTCATTGCTGTATACAACTACCTGAAGGGAGTCTGTAGCCAGGTGGGGTTGGTCTCTTCTGCCAGGCACATAGCAACAGAATGAGGGGACACAGTCTCAAGCTGTGCCAGAGGAGGTATAGGTTGGATGTTAGGAGGAAATTGTTGGCAGAGAGAGTGATTGGCATTGGAATGGGCTGCCCAGGGAGGTGGTGGAATCGCTGTCACTGAAGGTGTTCAAGAAAAGACTGGGTGAGACAGTGCCATGGTCTGGTTGATTGGCTAGGGCTGGGTGCTAGGTTGGACTGGATAAGCCTGGAGGTCTCTTCCAACCTGCTTGATTCTATGATTCTATGAACTTGTGACTTCTAAAAGCATCAGTGGAAGGGTACCCTGTAGAAGATGTTTCATTTCAAACTGTACATCTAATATACCTTAAAGGCAATGCACCTCACAGCTTTCTGGTTTTGGAGCCTGAGTCTGTACTGCTGGAATGCCAAATTTGCTGTGTTGTCCTGGTTGTTCTGCTCAGGACTGAAGTCTGCTGTATATGGATTTTGCTGTTCTTCTTCCTTTATGACTTTAAATTTGTTCTTATTTTCTTAAATGAAATACAAATTCTTGACAGTGAGAATGGGGAGACACTGGCACAGGCTGCCCAGGGAGGCTGTGGCTGCCTCCTCCCTGGAGTTGTTCAAGGACAGTCTGCATGAGGCTTTGAGCAACCTGAGCTGGTGGGAGGTGTCCCTGCCCATGGCAGGGGGTTGGAGCTGGATGAGCTTTAAGGTCCCTTCCAACCCAACCCTTTCTTTGATTCTCTGATCTGTTTGAGAGCTGAGGAGAAAGGAGGGAGGGTCCAGTCACTGCCTGGCAGGACTTCCAAAAGCTTGGAGGATTCAGAGTGAATCCCTTCAGCAAGGCTGCTGATCCAAAGTAAGCTTCCTGTCTTCTCTGATTTGAGATCACTCTGTTCTTGCTGATGCCCACTCCAAGCCCCCAAGGGAACTGAGAAGAGCAGGATCTTGAGGCACATCACATTGTCGTATTTCTTTTGCCCCCATCTGCAGCAGCACAGTTCTTCAATAATGCACTCCCACATCCAGTTCAGTTGTAATTCTGTCTCTGCAGTGGGACCATGGAGGGAGAAGAGATGTCACCAAGCCATCACTCAGAGGAGAGCAGCGTGCTGGACCTACCGTCTGCTTGTGGCCTGCTGGAGCAATTCCTGCCTCCACCCGGCTCAGAAAACAGCGAGGAGCTTTTTGCTTCTGTGGATACTTTTCCCTCTCTTTCCACAGGTAAGAGTTTCTGCATGTACTCTGTGTTCAGGCTGAGCATTGTCTCTTTGGAGAGTGTCAGCTGACTGAGGAACTGGAATCTGGTAGCGGTGCATCTGCCTTGCCTTCAAACACTGTTTAGCAGGACCACAGTCTGCTCCTGCTTAACAGCTGCAGTATGAACTGTGGGTTGGTGAGATGTGGAAAAGGAGCTTCTTTAACCCACAAAGCAGTCCTCCAGGTACCTGAAGGGGGCCTCCAGGCAGGCTGGTAATGGACTGTTCAGAAGGGTTTGGAGTGGTATATGAGGGCAATGGTTCGAAAGTGGAGCAGGGCAGAGTTAGGTTGGACCTGAGGAGGAAGTTCTGCAGGAGAGTGGTGAGACACTGGCACAGGCTGCCCAGGGCTGTGCTTGAGGCCCTGTCCCTGCAGACCTTGAAGCTCAGCCTTGCTGTGTCCCTGTGCAGCCTGCTGTCACTGGAGGTGTCCCTCATGAGTGTAGGGAGTTGGACAGGATGCCTTTGGAGGGTCCCTTCCAACCCAATGCCATCTGTAACTCTGTGAAACAAAACCTGCTTTGCTGATGCTGTCCCCTTCCCCAAAACATGGTGGGCAGGAACTGGAAGGGAAAGAGGGCGGCAGAGGAGGGGAAGGTGCAGGTATTGGCAGAGCAGTGGTCTGCAAAGTTGATGGAGCTGTTTGAAGTTCTGTAAGAGAAAACAAGAAGATCTCTTCTCAGTGCATGGGAAGCTGATTTTCAGTATCTCTGTCTTCCCCTGGTGGCAAGGTGCTATTAATCAATGAGTCGTGGAGATGGCAGCTCTGTGGAGATCCAGTCCTGGTGCCTAGCCCCCATGTCTCCACACAGCACCTACCAACCCAGCACTCCTGGCTGCCTGAAGTGAGTGGTTTACAGCAATGCAGTCCTGGAAGGTGGAGCAGCTGTTGCAGAGGGTACCTCGGGGCAGATCCCACCAGCATGGCCAAGAGGCTGTTTCTCTGATTTGTATTTTAAAGGTCAAATGGAAGAGAAAACACAAAACACCTCCTTGGCACTTCTGAACTACAGATGGGCATGGATTGGCTGTGATAGTTTTGCCATGGTAGGCACAACCACTTGATGCCCTTGAGAGGCTGTTTAGTCTAGAGTGGAGAAGGCTGAGAAGGGACCTGATCAATGTCTATCAGTATCTGAGGGGTGGGGGTCAGGATGAATGTGCCGGGCTCTGTTTGGCAGTGCCCAGTGACAGGACAAGGCACAACAGGTCCAAGCTGGAATCCAGGAGGTTGCACCTCAAGATCAGGAGAAAGTTCTTTGGTGTGAGGGTGCTGGAGGCCTGGAGCAGGCTGCCCAGAGAGGTTGTGGAGTCTCCTTCTCTGGAGCCTTTCCAACCCCACCTGGATGTATTCCTATGTGACCTGCTCTGGGTGCTCCTGCTCTGGCAGGGGATTTGGGCTGGATGATCTCTGGAGGTCCCTTCCAACCCCTAGCACTCTGTGATTCTGTGAGGGGCTGGTTTGCTCTCTCAAACAGCTCTCTGACACTGGAAAGGAAGTCACAGACTTTCATGTGGCCAAAGTAGAATCTGCTTGGCCTGTCCCAGTTTCTAGTGACCTGAGTTCCTAAGTTCTTGTGTGCACATTGGAGCTGTAGATGGAGTTTTCTTGTTTGTTTTTTCTTAATGACTTTCTGAGCTGTTTTTTTTTTTAAATAGAGATCTCTGTTCCCATGCCTGCCTAGGCCAAACTCTGTGATCCAGGCAGCAGGCTGGAAACTGGTGCAGTGTAGCTGCAAATAAACCAGAGCTTTTGGCGCTGAGAAATGTGAGCATCCAAAAGCTCTGAGTAAGTGGGCATCAAAAATAGCTCATCTAAAAATAGCAGATTAGGGAGGAACCTCTCCTGAAAAGTAGTTAAGGAGCTTATGGCTGGAGCCTAAGGACAGAGGACAGAGCTGTATCTGCAGCTTGTATTCCTCTACTTGTAGACAATGAATGAGCTTTGGGCCAGAGGGCAGGATCTCATGTGCAGAGCCTAAAGCAGGCTTTGGACAGTCTTCAATGGTCCCTTCCAACCCAATGCCATCTGTAACTCTGTGAAACAAAATGTGCTTTGCTAATGCTCTCCCCTTCCCCAGAACGTGGTGGACAGGAACTGGAAGGGAAAGAGAGGGCTGCAGAGGAGGGGAAGGTGCAGGTATTGACAGAGCAGTGGTCTGCAAAGATGATGGAGCTGTTTGAAGTTCTGTAAGAGAAAACAAGAAGCAGCTCTTGAGGCCCTGTCCCTGCAGACATTCAAACTCAGCCTTGCTGTGTCCCTGTGCGGCCGGCTCTGGCTGGAGGTGTCTCTGCTGAGTGCAAGGGGGTGGAGAAGATGCCCTTGGAGGGTCCCTCCCAACCTGGTACAGTCTGTGATTCTGTGAAATGCTGTCTCATATGACCATAGTCAGGAAGACATTTTTATAAACCTGTGCTGATATTCTTCAGGTACTGAGTAGGTATCTTCCAGATATGAGGTTAGGATGTGACCTCTGTGGGAGATCGTGACAGTGAATGTTCGCTTGTGCTAACCATGTAAGCGTGATCAGAACTGCTTCAGTTTAGCTCCTGAGAGACAGCAACTTCTTCACTCAAAGGAGAACTGATTCCTTGCAGAAATAACATTCTAGGCCAGCCACTTCTCCACATTGTTAGGAGTAATGATGTATCTGAGAAGATCAAGGGGTAGCTGACACATTCTGGTGACCTCAGCCCAGTCAGCAGGGATGTGTGAGATGGAAATGCCCTGGGCCTACCATGCTTACTGCCATGGATTCCTCATGGCTGGGATGCAGGTTGCAGTCAGTATGTTTAATATCATAGAATCATAGAATGTTAGGGGTTGGAAGGGACCTCCAGAGATCACCCAGTCCAACCCCCCTGCCAGAGCAGGAGCACCCAGGGTAGGGCACACAGGAACACGTCCAGGTGGGGTTGGAAAGGCTCCAGAGAAGGAGACTCCACAACCTTCTGGGCAGCCTGTTCCAGGCCTCCAGCACCCTCACACCAAAGAACTTTCTCCTGATCTTGAGGTGGAACTTCCTGGATTCCAGCTTGGACCTGCTGTTCCTTGTCCTGTTGCGGGGCACCACCAAACAGAGCCTGGCACCTTCATCCTGAACCCCACTCCTCAGATATTGATAGGCATTGATCAGGTCTCCTCTCAGCCTTCTCCTCTCCAGACTAACCAGCCCCAGGGCTCTCTCAGTCTTTCTTCACAGCAGAGATATTCCAGTCCCTTCATCATCCTCAAAGCTCTCTCTTGGAATATGTCCAGCATTTTCCTGTCTCTCTTGAACTGGGGAGCTCAAAACTGGGCACAGCATTCCAGGTGTGGTCTCAGCAGGGCAGAGAAGAACCTCCCTATCCTTGCTGGCCACACTTTTCTTGTCTAACAGCGGGGAGACAAAATATGATGAGCAAATAATGTGTGGAGGTGGTTTGTAAAGGCACCTGAGCAGGTAAAACAGCACTGATGACATTTCTCATTCTTTTGGAGTCCTAAGTAGTGTAAAAGTGGAGTTTGGCATCACTTCTTCCCTTGTCTTTGGAGGGTTTACTTCAGCCTCGTTCCAAGACACGAGCTTGGAATTCAGAGGATGACTCTTTTCCAGTGGAAATTCCACTCTTGTGCATGCTGACCAGGTACAAGCTAATTTCTGTCGATGGTGACTGCTTGCCTGTGCAGTTGCCCTCACCTGTAATTGTGGGGCACCCAGAGCCCCAGGGGAATCTGCAGCTGCCAATCCTCACTTAGGTTTTCTTGTGCAGAGCAGTGTCTTACTGTGGCTAACCATGCAGAGCTGCTCTTGTAACCTCTGTCTGAAGTCACCACCACCCAGCTCACCTTCTGTGCTCCATACCACCTTAGGGTAATAGTGGATCTGCTTTGAGGTTTTGCTTTGGGATTCTGTGCCTGAGAAGTGGTGTCTGTCACTAGGAGGAGTGTCCTGATTAACCTTTTCCTGCTCTCCTAGGAGCTGCCTCTAACAGTGAGCAGGCCAGAACCTGTCTGCTCAGGTTTCCCAAGGCCATTGTTGCAGGTATGATGTGTGGCTTCTGTCAGGCAGTTCTTGCACTGCCTGCAGGGTGACTTAGTTGCTTAAACACCATTTGGTGTGGCTCGGGGCAGCTGGGCTTGCTTGCTGTGTTGAAGGTGATGCCCAGAGCTGCATGGGCACTGAGTGTGCTGAGGCGGCAGGGCAGTGACGTACGTGGGGGGCAGGCAGCTCTCAACCCAACTGACAGCGTTGGGCAACTTGTTTACAGTGCATATGTGCAATAATGCTAAGAAGCCAGCTCCTGCCTCCTTGCTAGCTCCAAAACTTGGTGTCAGCAGGGATTCCAGGCATGCTGGGGAGGGCAGATTAGGCTCTTGAACCCTCTCTTTCATGCTCATTTAGCAGACGCCTCGCATTTGAAACCATTTGGCAGCAGCTGTCAAAGGGTTCCTTACCCTGTGCTCCTCTAAGTGAAATAATCAAATCATGCTCTGGGCACCTCAGTTCCTTTCTCCTTCCAATAGTCTCAAAACAATTTCATACTTGCTGAAGTTCTCTTTTCTTGTGCAACTTTGGCTTTCTAAGCCATTGGGCTCGGCCAGAGTGGAAGAAGGGGCAGGAGGATGGTTCTAGAAACCTTTGTCAGATGTTCCAGGGCAAGGAAGGTGTGTCAAACATGTCTTGGGAAAGGAAGCTCTCTTGCTTCTTTGCCCATGAGACATGACAAACTGCTGCCCTGACACAAGAGCCATTAGGAGAGTGGTGGTGGTTACAGCCTGCACCCCACAGTATCACCAGAAGATTGCATCCTGGGGCTCAGGCAGACTGGGTGGTGCTTGTCATTGGAATGGGTTGGGTTGGAAGGGACCTTAAAGATCATCTAGTTCCAGCCCCCTGCCGTGGCTAGGACACCTCCTGCTAGACCAGGTTGCTCAAGGTCCCATCCAACCAAACTTAAAAGATTTTAGTTAGGGGTGAGGATCCTCCTTACTGATGGAAACATTTCCAGAAGGCCACTGGGAATGTGACAGCTTCCTTAGGAGAGCAGCAGGCTGACAGGACAGGCTTTTTCCTGACCTCTGCCACAAGGGCTGCACTGAGGCTGACCAGAATGCCATGGACCTGGAGGTCTTCCTAGTGCTTGACTCACTCTTTGTGTCAGCTTGAAGAGGCTCCACACTTGGAATAGTAGCAGGTAGTACCAATTAGTGCCCAGCAAAGGACATCAGGGGCATTCAGGGCCATTTGGGAGCAGACATTGCTAGGGCAGCAAACAGTAGTCCCATGGCAAGGCTACTGAAGGTCTCATTACCTGTGAATGGGGTTACAATTTGTGCAGGAGGGAGGGTTCATGGATTTATAGACTGGTTTAGGTTGGATAGGATCTTAAAGATCATCCAGTTCGAACCCCCTGCCTTGGACAGGGACACTTCCCACCAACCCAGGTTGCTCAAGGCCTCATCCAGCCTGGTCTTGAACACCTCCAGGGAGGGGGTATCTACAACCTCCCTGGGCAACCTGTGCCAGTGTCTCCTCACCCTCACTCTCAACAATTGCTTCCTCATCTCCACTCTCAATCTGCCCTCAAAGCCATTGTCTATCATCCTAGCACTCCCAGTCCTTGTCAAAAGTCCCTCCCCAGCTGTCCTAGGGCCCCTTTAGGTACTAGAAGTCTGCTCTAAGGTCTCCCTGGAGCCTTGTCTTCTCCAGGCTGAACAGCCCCAACTCTCCCAGCCTGTCCACACAGCAGAGGTTCTCCATCCCTCTGAGCACCTCTGTGTCCTCCTCTGGACCCTCTCCAGCAGCTCCAGGCCTCTCTTGTGCTGGGGGCTCCACAGCTGGCCCCAGCCCTGCAGGTGAGGTCTCAGCAGAGCAGAGGGGCAGGATCCCCTCTCTCCATCTCTGGCCACGCTGCTTTGGATGCAGCTGAGGCTGCCCTTGGCCTTCTGGGCTGCCAGTGCCCATTGCTGGCTCTTGTGATGCTGGAGAGCTGGGGTGGTGAAGGAAGCCAATCGAACATGGCTGGAGAGAGCAGTGTCTGTCTAAAAGCTGGGTGGCTTTTAGAAACACTGCTGAAAGCCAAGCTGGGAGCATGGACATGTTCAACCTTCAGGTTCCTCTCCAAAAGCACCACTTCTGTTCCTGCAGTGTACTTCAGTTTTGATCCCTGCCCTACCTCTGGTTCCTTTGAATGCCCTGCCCTGACCTCTCAAATGCAGCAAGTCCCAGGCTGTCCCTGACCAACCTTCTTATTCCTGCCCTGAGGGCCACGTGAGGAGTCAGCTCATGCATCTGGCCCAGCTTTCTGGCCAGCCACGTGAATGTTAGTGAGGAGGAGATGGGGACAGGTGCCCATTCTGGCAGCAACAGCAAACTACAGCTGTCTGCAACGTGGTCTGGCTTTCAGGTGGGTCACAGCCTGTCCAAAATGCTGCCTTCTGGAGTATGAACTCCCTTTTTCCTTCTGGCCATCCAGGCTTTTGTAGGCTTTCCTTCCAAAGCAGCCCATTTGTAAGTAGTCAGGAGAGCCTTGGGGAGATGTGGCAGAGCTGTTTGACTGGAGTCAAGGCCTCTTAAGAGATGAAGAGGCTGGGCCACAGCATTGCTGCTGAAATTGCTGCTCAGATCAAGGGGATTTTGGGTTTCAGATTGCTGTGGTTGGTTTTGGTCAGTCAAGGATGTATGTTTCCAAGCTGGGAAAGAGCCTGGAAACATGGGCTGCTCCCAGAGGAAGCCTATGGCACTTCTGGAGGCAGTTGGGCTTGCTCTGGGAGCAATGCAACAAGTGCCCTGTGAATCAACATTCATCCCAGCAGAGAAGATGCCCTCTGGGAGCTGCTTGTCTGAGGAGTCACGTTAAGGTTGGTGCATGTGCTCTGCCTTGTCCTTAGGTGCTCTCTGCTGTTTACCGTTGCCTGCTTGCCTGTCAGGAGTTGCTCCATCACGCCTGCAGCAGTGGGTTGTGCTTGCTGCAGAGGATTGGCCTGGCTTGTGGGTTTCTGTGTGGGAGTGATGTACAAGTGCTGACGTAGTAGAAGCTGGAAGGAAAGCAGCAGGCTCTGCTTGCCTTGCCAGCAGCTCCCTGTCAGGGCTGCCACTTGATGTGTGCTTGAAAGTTCAATTCAGGCCAGAACTCAGTTCCTGGGACAGAAATTTGAGCCTGGCCACCTGAGATGCACTGCTACCAAAGCGGCAGAATTTCCAGAGTGGCTTTTTGCCTGTGCTGAAGACAACCCAAAGACTCAAGACCTTTCTCTCTGGTCCATGAAAGAGCTCTGTGTACCACACTTGCTACTTGAAATCACTTTCAGACTGAGACAAAGCTGAGCCTCACATTTCACCTCAACATCAGGAGAAATGTCTTTGGTGTGAGGGTACTGGAAGCTTGTAGCAGGCTGCCCAGAGAGGCTATGGAGTCTCCTTCTCTGGAGCCTTTCCAGCCCCACCTGGATGTGTTCCTGTGGGACCTGCCCTGGGTGACCTTGCTCTAGCTGGGAGTCTGGACTAGATGATCTCCAGATGTCCCATCCAACCGTGAACTCCTACTCAAACTCCAGGCTGCTGTGCTTGGGTACAGGAACATCTGATGGTTTCCCTCTACCAAAGAGATCCAGCTGACCCTAAGAATAT
Source organism: Pogoniulus pusillus (assembly GCF_015220805.1). Classification (NCBI taxonomy): domain Eukaryota; kingdom Metazoa; phylum Chordata; class Aves; order Piciformes; family Lybiidae; genus Pogoniulus; species Pogoniulus pusillus. The sequence goes on along the minus strand of NC_087270.1, from coordinate 25,020,408 downwards.
GTTACTTCTTTGGAGGAGAGAGGGAGTGTGCTGTGCACAGTGCTTTGTAGCATGAGGAAGAAGTTTGTCTGCAGGAAGTTCCTGTGTTCTTCCACTTGCAAGCCCACTTTGCTTTGAGCTGTGGTTCATAGCTTCACAGAGTGGTTTGGGTTGGAAGGGACCTTAAAGATCACGCAGTTCCACCCCCCTGCCATGGGCAGGGACACCTCGCACTAGCCCAGGTTGCTCAAGACCCCAGACTTCGTTGATTTTAAGGCAGATGGCCTGTGCATAACTGCCCTGGTATGGATGAAGGTGGTCGCCCCTCTTTTGGGTTTGGATTTGGTTGATTTCCTGCTGCCCTCTGCTGAGCAATGTTGCTCACTTCTGATGCCTCCACCTTAGAACCTAGGCTGGGGATTAATTTTTAGCCTTCACCTGGTGGTGGGCATCCAGAGAAGGGCAAGAAAGGTGTGGAAGGGTCTGGAGAAGAGGGCTGGGGAGGAGCAGCTGCGGGAGCTGAGGGTGTTTAGTGTGGAGAAGAGGAAGCTGAAGGCAGACCTCATTGCTCTCCACAACTCCCTGAGAGGAGACTGAAGACAGGTGGAGGTTGGGCTCTGCTCCCTAGGAACAAGTGATAGAATGAGAGGAAATGGCCTCAAGAGGCCTCAGAGGAGGTTTAGGTTGGAGATGAGATGAAACTTCTTGACTGCAAGGGTTCTCAAAGCCTACCAGCCAGAGGCTGCCCAGGGAGGTGGTTGAATGCCCACCCCTGGAAGTGTTTCAGAGAGGCAGAGCTGTGGTGCTGAAGGCCATGGCTTAGCCCCAGCTTTGGCAGAGTTAGAGACTGGTTGGGCTGGATGAGTTTAAAGAGCTTTCCAACCCGAAATAAGTACTCTGTGAGTCCAGGTACCCAGTTCAGACCTGTGTTGGCTTCCTGCTGTTGAGAAATGGTGGTGAGCAGTCCCCAGGGCTGCTGTGGGAGCAGTTCTGAGGAGCATTGGCAGCTCCTGGATCCTGGCATTAGAAGGCTCCTGTTGCCTGTTGGTGAGGTGTTTGGTTTTGCCTGGGAAGAGCCTTCCTCCTCCTATCAGTTCCAATTAAAGCTTTAAAGCCTGGCCAGGTTGTGCTTTTCTGGGTGCCACTGTTAGTTTTTGAGCCTTTCCCAAAGTGTTTCTGGCAGCTTTCTCTTTTATCTCTCCTGCTGATATAAACATCCAGTTATTGGCCAAGGTGAGGGATTTGTTTAGCTCAGCAAAACCAAAGCAGCACCTCTTTTGAAGTGAATTTTGGGGCTTTTATTGGTGATTTTTAACTGTCAAGTATGATCAAAATCCCAGAGTTATATTTGCACTCCAGTTCCCAAGAGGGTAAAGAGAAAAAGGTGAAATGTTTTCAATCCTAATAGTTTTATATAAATGTTGTGGAAATTTGGGCTGTTCAGCCTGGAGAAGGGAAGGCTCCAGGGAGACCTTAGAGCAGCCTTCCAGTACCTGAAGGAGCTCCGGGAGAGCTGGGGAGGGACTCTGGACAAGGGCTGGGAGTGCCAGGATGAGGGACAATGATTTTGAGCTGGGAGAGGGGAGACTGAGACTGAAAATGAGGAAGAAATTGTTGAGAGTGAGGATGAGTAGAGACTGGCACAGGCTGCCCAGGGAGGCTGTGACTGCCCTCTCCCTAGAGGTGTTTGAGGCCAGGTTGGATGAGGCCTTGAGCAACCTGTGCTGGTGGGAGGTGTCCCTGTCCATGGCAGGGGGGTTGGAACTGGATGATTTTTGAGGTCCCTTCCAACTCAACCCTTTCCATGACTCTGTAAACGTTGTGGTCCAGTGGGGCAGATGCTCAGTGGACTGGAATTTATGGAGCTTCCCTGAAGCCATGGGCAAAGCCTTGGGTCTGGTGACCAGATGTCTCTGGGGAGTTTGGCAGTGTGCACTGCCCAGGCGTTTTGTTGTGGCTGAATGAACAGTGGAATTCTTGGCACCACACGTGGAAGGAGCACAGGAAAACTTCAGGACATAAGAACTACAGATCTCAGCACCACTCATTTGCTGGAGGGTTTCCAGCTTTCCTAAAGTAATTTTCCAGGGTTGTGCTACATGAAGCATGCAGCCAAAAATAACTTCTGGAAGAGGAAAAGACAGTGCTTTGTTCTTCAGAGTCCCAGGAAGAAGTCTCATCCTGTTCTATGGAAGATTGGAGCATTCTGCTGGCAGAAGTTCTGCCAGGGGACAGCAATGTGTCCTGGTGGCCAAGAAGGCCAATGGCAGCCTGGGAGGCATCAAGAAGAGTGTGGCCAGCAGGTGGAGGGAGGTTCTTCTCCCTCTCTGCTCTGCCCTGGTGAGGCCTCATCTGGACTTTTGTATCCAGTTCTAGGCTACTCAGTTCAAGAGGGACAGGGACCTACTAGAGAGTGTCCATTGAAGGACTGTGAGGATGATGATGATGATGGAACTTGAACTTCTCTGTCTGATGAGGGAAGACTGAGAGACCTGGGGCTGTTGAGCCTGGAGAAGAGCAACTTGAGAGGGAGTCTTCTCAGTATTTACAAATAGCTGAAGGGTAGAGGGCAGGAAGAAGAGGCCAGGCTCATTTTGGTAGGGTGCTGTGATAGGACAAGGGGTAGTGAACACAAACTGGAACCCAGGAGTTTCCTTCTCAACTCGAGGAGAAACTTCTTTGGTGTGAGGGTGCTGGGGCCCTGGAGCAGGCTGCCCAGAGAGGTTGTGGAGTCTCCTCTGGAGATTTTCTGACTCACCTGGATGTGTTCCTGTGTGCCCTGCCCTGGGTGACTCTGCTCTGACAGCAGGTTGGACTGGATGACCTTCAGAGGTCCTTTCCAAGCCCTACCCTCCTGTGATCTGTGGAAGGTTAGAGGTGTGCTGGTCTGGGGTTCTTTCTGATGATGAATGCCTGTGTTTGTCATGCTGCTTCTGCAGCTCTAGTAAGTATGACAGAGATGGAGCTTTGGTTTCTGGTACTGGACAGCAGCCCTCACAGGCAGGGGCTAATCCAGAGCTCCTTCTTGGTACCAGATGGTAGTGGTTTGGGATGGCAGATCAGAGCCCTACAGAGAGCTGTGCTGGAGTTGCCCTCCTTGCTAGGGACCTCAGCTGCCCCAGGCCTGGCAACTTTCTGGCCACTGCATTGGTGCATTCCTTCAGGCTAGCAAACCATAGCAGCTTTCTGCTGCCTGATGCCAAGGTGCAAACCTCCTGGCCGGTTGCTTGCCCATCACTGCTTCAGCTGAGATATGGTGGCAGAGATCTGATCTAAGCCAGGCTTCCAGAGATGGTCTTTTGCCACTCCCTCCCTTGGGCAGCCGGTGCCAGGCTTTGAGAACCCTTTCAGTCAAGAAGTTTCTTCTCATCTCCAACCTAATATATCTCCCCTGGGGCAACTTGAGGCCATCTCCTCTCTCCACTTGTAACTGAGAAGAGCCCAACCCTTATCTGGCTTCAGCCTCCTCTCAGGAAGCTGTGGAGGGCAATGAGGTCTCCTCTGAGCCTCCTCTTTTCCACACTAAACACACCCAGCTTCCTTGGCAGCTCCTCCCCAGCCCTCTTCTCCAGACTCTTCCCCAGTTCCCTTGCCCTTCTCTGGACCCTCTCCAGTCCCTCAGTGCCCTTCTTGGAGTCAAGGCCCCAAACCTGAACCCAGCATTCCAGGTGTGGCCTCCCCAGTGCTGAGTCCAGGGGAACAATCCCTGCCCTGCTCCTGCTGGCCACACCATTGCTGATCCAGGTCAGGCTGCTGGTGGCCTCCTTGGCCAGCTGGGCACAGCCTGGCTCACCTTCACCCAGCTGTCTACCAGCACCCCCAGCTCTGTCTCTGCTGGGCACTTTCCAGCCACTCTGCCCCCAGCCTGGAGCCTTCCTGGGGTTGTTGTGTCCCAGGTGCAGGACCCAGCCCTTGGCCTTGTTAAATCTCAGCCTATGGATGCAGACTGTGCAGGTCCCTCTGCAGAGCCTTCCTGCCCTCCAGCAACTCCACACTCCCTCCTCCCTGCTCAGTGCCATCTGCAAACTGACTGAGGGTGCCTGGCTCCCCTCCTCTAGGTTATTAATAAAGACATTAAAGAGGACTGGGCTCAGCACTGAGCCCTGGGGCACACCACTGGTGACCAGCTGCGGAGTGCTCCGAGTCCATTTCCCAGCACCGCGGGGCTGGCCCCAGCCGTTCATTGTTATTTAGCATTTGTAGCTTTTCTTCAAGCTCCATCTGCTGGAGATAAGCAGCTCTGGGTGCTTTGCTTTTCCCTGCCAGCAGCAGCCCGGTGCGGAGGATCGAAGACCGTAAAGCAGAGCACAGGTGGCTTACACCAACAGCTCCTCTCTGCTTCAGGTCTCATCAATTCTTCACCAATTATCTGGTGTGAGAGATTGCCCAGTGTCTGCGCTGGCACTAACAGCCAGACTATCAGCACCTGGCAGTGCCAGGCTCTGGGACCTGTCATAGGTACCTAGGACACAGACTGGAACCCAGGAGGTGCCACATGAACAGAAGGAACAAATTCTTCCCTGTGAGGGTGGCAGAGCAGTGGGACAGGCTCCCTGGAGAGAATGTGGAGGCTCCATCTCTGGGGGCATTCCAGACCCACCTGGACCCGTCCCTGTGTGACTTACTCTGGGTGATCCTGTTCTAGCAGGGGGACTGGACTGGATGCTCTCCAGAGGTCCCTTCCAGCCCCTGCCATTCTGTCATATGATCTGCCCATCAGTGAGACTGGGGTCTTTTAAGTTCACCTTGCTCTGTAGCTGTGGTGTAAATGTCCCTGTGGGCCACTTCTTCTTTATCTTTACCTAAGCTGCCATCCCAGCCTGGGATTCTGTTTCTCTCATCTTAGCTCTCAGTGCTTGTGCATTATTGCAGGAGAGAAGGGTTAGACTGGAGCTGAGGGAGAAGTTCTTCAGTAGGAGGGTGATGAGACTCTGGAACAGGCTGTCCAGGGAGGTTATGGCTGCCTCCTCCCTGGAGGTGTTCAAGGCCAGGTTGGATGAGGCTTTGAGCAGCTGAGTCCAGTTGAAAGGTGTCCCTGCCCATGATGATGAGGTTGGAGTAGATGATCTCTGAAGTGCCTTCCAACCTGAGCCACTCTGTGGTGGTGGCTCTGTGTGAGGCTGCTGAAGTGCCAGTAGAAAGGATATGGCTTGAATGAAAGTGCAGGATTCAGGAAAGGGAAACAGGAAATTAAAGTGTCCCTGAGGCTGAGGGAGAGGAAGCCTGCGCCAAATGGGTTGTGCTGTTTAATCTCTAGCTTTGATTAATTTTGTCATTACTCTGGAGCTGAGAAGCTGCAGTAACAATCACTGAGCTAAGTGTGAGGTTGGAAGGGGCTGGGCAGGCAGACAGCAGCAGCAGTGACAGAGAGGATCTTCTGCACGTGTAGGCCATAGGCAGTGTTGCCCCTTTACCCATCACCTTGGCTCACCATTTGGACTGCAGTGCATTGCCTCTTGTGTACACACGTCCTGTCTTCTTCCTGCTGCATTCCTGGAGAACCCCCCCCCATAAGTCCTTCCTAGCATGGAGCAGTGGCTGTCAAGCAGTGTCCTCATCTTACCTGCACTCAGGTGCCCAAAACATGTTTCACCAAGCCAAGTGCAGAGGGCTGGGAGAGTGCCCTCTGCCTTCCCGGTGAATTTGAATGCCTTTGTGTGCAGCAGCATGATAAGAGTCCTCATTTTTTCTCTTGGGCATCTTTGGAGCGTCTAGAGGCAGGCAGAGCTGCAGGAATTGTTAGGAAGAAATTCTTGACAGTGAGGGTCACAGGTTGCCCAGGGAGGCTGTGGCTGCCCCCTCCCTGGGTGTGTTCAAAGCCAGGCTGAATGAGGCCTTGAGCAACCTGGGCTGGTGGGAGGTGACCCTGCCCATGGCAGGGGGTTGGAGTAGATGATCTCGAAGGTCACTTCCAAGTTAAGCCATTCTCTGATTCTGTGACAATTGTTGGCAGCTTTTCATCACTGATAGATTCTTATGTGGGGCTGCTAAGATGTTGGTTCCTTTCTCACCACAGAATCACAGAATGTTAGGGGCTGGAAGGGACTTCCAAAGCTCATCCAGTCTTGCTCCCCTGCCAGAGCAGGGTCACCCAGGGCACATCACACAGAAACAAATCCAGGTGGGTTTTGAATATTTCCAGAGGAGACTCCACAACCTCTGCTGGGCAGCCTGTTCCAGAGTTCTGTCATCCTCACAAGGGAAAAATTCCTCCTCATGTTTCCATGGAAATTCCTATGCCTCAGCTTGCAGCAGTGCCCCCAGTACTGGCACTGGGCATCACCCAGCAGAGCCTGGCTCCAGCCTCCTGCCACTCACCTTTACATCTTTATAAACAGCAATGACGGTAGCACTCAGGGTCCTCCTCTCCAAGCCCCAGCTCCTCAGTCTCTCCTCTTAAAGGAAGATGTTCACTGCCTGCAGCAGCCTGGGGGCTCTGGGCTGGACTCACTCAAGCAGTTCCCTGAGGTCCTTCTTGGCCTGAGTGGCCCAGAACTAGACATAATATTTCAGATGTGGCCTTAGCATGGCAGAACAGAGGGGCAGGAGAACCTCTCTGCACCTCCTAACCACAGCCCTTCAAATCCACCCCAGAATGGCCTTGGCCCTCCTGGCCACCAGAGCCCATTGCTGGCTGATGGGCACCCTTCTATCCACTAGAACCCCCAAGGCCTTTTCCCTTTGACTGCCTTCCAACCAATCTCCCCTAACCCTGGAGGTATTAAAAATGGATCTGCCTGCTCTAATGGAGGATGTCCCTGCAGAGGGGGTTGGGCTGGATGACCTTTGGAGGTCCCTTCCACCTCAGACCATTCTATGTTTCTGTACTGGTCCATGGAGTTGTTCTTTCCCAGGTGCAAGACTCTACTCTTGCCCTTGCTGAATTGCATTCACTTTCACAAAGCAGCTCTTTTCAGCTTGGTGTTATGGTCTTGCTGTGGTGCAGGTGCTGCAAAAGTGACGCAGGAGCTATGTGCCTGTGTTTGGTGGCCAGCAAGTGGCCAAAGGGGAGCTGTGTGTGATGGGTTTGTTATGTAAAGCCAGAGCTCTCCTCCCCTGCTGGCTGAAGTGCCTTGGTGTCTCAGCTTGGCAGCTGCGTCACCCATGCGTGGGTGGCAAAAAGCTGTGAAAATGGCTTCAAATCCCAATTTAAATCGTGAAGGATGTCTGACTAGGACAGAGCAGTGAAGATGGAAAGATGAGCTGAGGCTGTCCTGTGCCAGCCCACCAGAACAGTTCTTTCATGGTGTGGTGCCGTGTGGGCTACCCAGGTTAGGTTGGGCACATGAGGAAGCAGTAAAGCAGTAGGGATGTGAAATGGCAGAGAGTTCAGAAGACATTGCTGCAAGCTTCCAGTGACCCCTGAGCCTCACACTCTGAATTCTGGAGCATGGCCCCTCCAGCCCAGCTGTGAGCAGGGTGTGTAGGTTAGAGGATGGGCACACAAGAGTGCAGTAAGAAATGGCATCCCTTAAAGAGCTTTAAAGCTTCCTCATTTGTGCACAGCCTGACTTTGCTTTTCTCACCAGGAGGCTTTCACTACACCTACCTCTACATCAGGGAACCATTGAATCCTTTTGGGTGTAAAAGGCCTTTAATCATCATGGACTCCCGTCAGTCTCTAACTCTACCAAGGCTGGGGCTAACCCATACCCCTCAGCACCACATCTCTGCCCTTTTCAAACCCCTCTAGGGATGGGCATTCAACCACCTCCCTGAGCAGCCTGTGAGAACCTTTTCAGGGAAGAAGTTTCTTCTAATATTGGATGATTCTTCTAATAATGGATTGAAGCTCACTGGAGAGCAGATTGAGATTGGGGATGAGGAAGAAATTCTTGACAGTGAGGGTGGAGAGACACTGTCACAGGTTGCCCAGGGAGGTTGTGGATGTCACCCCTGGAGGTGTTCTAGGCCAGGCTGGATAAGGCCTGAAGTGACACTGGAATGGGCTGCCTGGGGAGGTGGTGGAGTCGCCATCCCTGGGGCTGTTCAAGGCAAGGTTGGACGTGGCACTTGGTGCCATGGTCTAGCCTTGAGCTCTGTGGTAAAGGGTTGGACTTGATGATCTGTGAGGTCTCTTCCAACCCTGATGATACTGTGATACTGTGACTTGTTCTAGTGGCAGGTGTCCCTGCCAATGGCAGGGTATTGGAACTGGATGATCTTGAAGGTCCCTTCAACCCAATCCATTTTATGAATCTGTCATCTCCAACCTAAACCTCTCCTGGCCAACTTGAGGTCATTTCCTCTCCTCTTGTCACTTGCAGAGCCCAGCCCTCACCTGGCTCCAGCCTCCTCTCAGGGAGCTGTAGAGAGCAATGAGGTCTCCCCGCAGCCTCTTTTCTCCACATTAAACACCCCCAGGCCCTTCCCCAGCTTCCTTGCCCTTCTCTGGAAGGGGACTCTGAGGTGACCTTATTGTGGCCTTTCAGTATCTGAAGGGGGCCTACAAAAAAGCTGGGGAGGGACTTTTTAGAATATCAGGGAGTGACAGGACATGGGGGAATGGAGCGAAGCTGGAGATGGCTAAGTTCAGACTGGAGGTGAGGAGGAAGTTCTTCAGCATGAGAGTGGTGAGAGCCTGGAATGGGTTGCCCAGGGAGGTGGTTGAGGCCACATCCCTGGAAGTGTTTAAGGTCAGGCTGGATGAGGCTCTGGCCAGCCTGATCTAGGGTAGGGTGTCCCTACCCATGGCAGGGGGATTGGAATTAGATGGTCCTTGTGGTCCTTTCCAACCCTGAGTGATTCTATGATTCTCTGATTCTCTGGCCCCTCTCCAGCCCCTCATTGTCTGTCTCCATTCAAGCCTTTTCTCAGTCACACACTGTGACAGTGCTAGAAACAGGAGCTGAAGTTGATTGGCCCCAAAAGGCTCTACACTGGCAGTTGTCTATGAGGTGCAGTTAGAGCATACAAGATCCAGCTGTCCTGATTGCCATCAGCTCTGATTTGCTTCTGAATCATTCTCTGCCTTTGCAGCTTCTGTTGGCATCGGAGAGATCCATCCTGGGGAATCCTCTGTGACTGGTGGCAGGAAGAAAGAGCAAGAAAGGCTGGTGGTGCTGCCAAATGAGAACCTGTGTTCTGTGCTGTGCTTCCAGGCCTCTGCTTAGTGTTCAGGCCAGACTTACTACCCCATCTACCATGGCAAATTAGGGGTGAGAGCTAAGCAGGAGCCTGTGGGCAGGCATTTGTTTCTTGTCCACTTGTTTCTAGTGCCAGGAGCATTACAGGGCATGCTCCATGGCTCTGTGATGAGTTAGGACAAAGCACTACTGCTAGGACAGCCATTGCCATCTGCTGTGTGCTGTGATGTGGCCTGGATTAAGGAGCTTCAGGAGGGCAGATTGAGACTTGGGATGAGGAGGAAATTCTTGACAGTGAGGGTGGAGAGTCACTGTCACAGGTTGCCCAGGGAGGTTGTGGATGTCACTCCTGGAGCTGTTCAAGGCCAGGTTGGGTGAGGCCCGGAGCAACTTGTTCTAGTGGGAGGTGTCCCTGCCTATGGCAGGAGGCTGGAACTAAATAATTTTTAAGGTCTCTTCCAACCCATTCCATGAGTCCCAGAATAGTGGGGATCATTGTGGCGTTTCCGCTTGGATTTCTGTGTGGTTATTTGTCCCTGTCTTTGCATTTGTGTGTTGCTCTCAGTGCCTCCTTGCATCCTCCCCATGACACCTGCCTTATGGCATGTGCATTTGGTCCAGAAGAAGTATTTCCAAAGCCTCCCAGCTCAGGCACCTCTCACTAACGTAAATGAGGCGAGTAGGGTGATCTGGCCCTGGCTTTGAGCTGGTTCTCTGTGCCTTCACTCAGGCCTCAGTTCTGAGTGCCTGTTTCTCTGTTTGACTTTGCTGAGCTCATTGGTGTGTGGCTGATGAGGCTGCAGCATAAAAAGCACAAAACCAGTGAGTCATAAGCCTTGAGCAGCAGCCTGTGAGTATGAAACACAGCAGACTTTCATCATCCACACTGCTGCTCTTAACCCAGCAACGCAGGCCAGTGATTCAGCACCAGTGTGGGTAGGGGTACACCGAGCTTTAGCCTGCAGCCCTCCTTCGTCTGAGCTCCTCCTTTCTTTCATCGGTTTAACACCACCTTCCTCCTTGCTGCTGCCTGCTGTTGATTCCACAGTAGCTGAGACACTTGTCTGGCTGCTGCCTGCACAGACATGTCCCTGTGCCACGTCCTGCACAGGTGCATCTCCATGCCATCTCCTGCATAGCCATATCCCCATGCCACCTCCTGCACAGATGTGTCCCCATGCCACCTCCTGCACAGACATGTCCCCGTGCCACGTCCTGCACAGGTGCATCTCCATGCCATCTCCTGCATAGCCATATCCCCATGCCACCTCCTGCACAGATGTGTCCCCATGCCACCTCCTGCCCAGACATGTCCCCGTGCCATGTCCTGCACAGGTGCATCTCCATGCCATCTCCTGCATAGCCATATCCCCATGCCACCTCCTGCACAGACGCGTCCCCATGCCACCTCCTGCACAGACATGTCCCCGTGCCACGTCCTGCACAGGTGCATCTCCATGCCATCTCCTGCATAGCCATATCCCCATGCCACCTCCTGCACAGACGCGTCCCCATGCCATTTCCTGAACAGACATATCCCTATGACACCTCCTGCACAGACGTGTCCCCATGCCATCTCCTGCACAGTCATGTCCCCATCTCCTGCACAGACATGTCCCCATGCCATCTCCTGCTCAGACAGATGGGCTGCTGGCAGCCTGAGCAGTGCTTTGTCTTTACAGTGAGGCTCTGTGCTCAGGCTGTGTGGAAGGGCTGGCAGGCAGCTGCTTATCAATGGCTGTCATAAGCAAGTGACAATATTTGGTGCTCCCTGCTGCTGGCTGTACTTTTCAGCACCTGCAGGAGTTTCTACCTGTGCTCTCTTTCTGTTCCTCTGCAGGCAGAGGAGGAAGCAAGTGGCAGTTGAAATTCTGCAAGGTGATTGCATTTTGTAAAGGCAGCTCTGCTGGGGTGGTAGAGACGGTCTTGCTGCAGAGGTTATTTGGGTTTCATAGAATCACTGAATGATTTGGGTTGGAAAAAGCCCTTTCAGATTATCCGGTCCAAGCAGCCTCTGACTCTGACGAAGCTGGGGCTAAGCCATGGCCCTCAGCATCACACCTCTGCCTCTTTCAAAAACCTCCAGGGATGGGCATTCAGCCACTTCCCTGGGCATCCTGTGCCAGGCTTTGAGAACCCTGAAAGGGTTCTTAACCTCCAAGCTAAACCTTCCGTGGCACAACTTGAGGCCATTTCCTCTCCTCCTCTCACTTGTCGCTAGGGAGCAGAGCCCAGCCCCCACCTAGCTTCATCCTCTTGGGGAGCTGTAGAGAGCAATGAGGCCTCCTCAATCTTCCTCTTCTCAACACTAAACACCCCCAGGTCCCTCAGCTGTTCCTCCCCAGCTCTCTTCTCCAGACCCTTCCCTACCTTCCTTGCCCTTTTTCTGTAGCTGCCCCAGCACCTCAGAATCACAGAATGGTAGGTGTTGGAAGGAACCTCCAGAAATCATCCAGCCCCACCCCCTGCCAGAGCAGTGTCACCCAGGGCAGGGCACACAGGAACACATCCAGGTTGGGTTGGAAAGGCTCCAGAGAAGGAGATTCCACAGCCTTTCTGGGTAGCCTGCTCCAGGCCTCCAGCACCCTCACACCAAAGAACTTTCTCCTGATCTTGAGGTGGAATCTCCTGGATTCCAGCTTGGACCTGTTGTGCCTTGTCCTATCAGTGGGCACCACCAAACAGAGCCTGGCACCTTCATCCCGACTCCCATCCCTCAGCTATTTACAGATCAGATCTCCACTCAGCCTTGTCCTCTCCAGACTAACCAGTCCCAGGGCTCTCAGTCTCACTTCATAGATGATGGTCATCTTCTTAGCTCTCCATAATCTTTCCTCCTGGTGATGATGCAGCACAAATGGGATCTCTTCAGTGGCATCTTACAGTTCAACAGCAATTTCACCAAGGAGTGAACTTTGTTGAGGCACTAAGTTGAAGACAACCTGAATTAGAGAGCTTCCATCTGCAATCCCTGCTGAACTGAACATTGCTCTACATTGCTTCTCCTTTGGATCTCTAATGAGGTTACTCCTAGGTTAAGTTTTCTCCTGATGCAGTTTTAATTAAAGTATAATGAAGGCGCTAGAAGGTGCAGCATAAAGCAACCCAGGAAAATCCATTTCATGCTGCAGCAATGCTTTGTGGTAGGATGTTTGTTATTGCTGCTAATTATTATTTGCTGTGAGGCACTTGTCTAATAGCATGTGTGAATCATCTGCAGAAGCTGTGGCAGCAGGCCAGGAGGGAAGCTGTCTCCAGTGCCTGAGTCACTGAGTCTGTGCTGGTGGCTTTCATTCCTGTGCTAGACTGCATGTGAGGACACTGAGGAGGATTCTTCAGCCCAGCAGCCTTGGAATGCAAAGGGAGATATTGTGGCAGTGTTAGGGAATTGCATACAGCTGCTTGCATCAGCCTGCTGAGAGGTCATCATTGGATGACTCTGGCTGGAAGGAACCTCAGAGCTCATCTACTCCAATCCCCTTGCCCTGGGCAGGAACACCTCTCAACTAGATTTGGTTGCCCAAGGCCCCATCCAACATGCCCTTGAACACCTTCATGGAGGAGGCAGTCACAGCCTCCCTGGGCAGCCTGTGCCAGAGTCTCACCACCCTCTTACTGAATAACTTCTCACTCAGATCCAGTCTAACCCTGCTCTGCCTCAGCTTCAAACTATTCTCCCTTGGCCTGTGTCCAGACACCCTCAGGAGAAGTCCCTCTGTAGCCCTTCTGCAGGATCCCTTCAGGCATTGGCAGGCAGCTCTAAGGTCCCCCTGGAGCCTTCTCCTCTCCAGGCTGCACACTCCCAGCTGCTGCAGCCCTTGGCTCGTCTTTGTGGCCTCCTCTGGCCTCGCTCCAGCAGCTCTGTGTCCTTCTGCTGCTGGGGACAGCAGAGCTGGGGGCAGGATTGAAGGAGAAGAGAAAGAAGAGGAATCCTTCTTTTGCAGAAGATTAAAACAGAAGTGAGTATGAAAGTTTGCTCTGGTCTTCACCATGCTCCTTAACTGGCAGCTGTGAAATGCAGACCCAGCAGGGTGACTTACATGGTGCCAGAGGGTGTCCAGGCTTTATTGGCAGAGGGCATTCTTCACACAGATTTTGCCTGGGCTGCTCCCCAGCATGTGCACAGAACACAGTCATTAAATTCTTATTGACTTCTCTGCTATTAACAGTACCTGGCAAGGAAATCTTTGTGGATCAACCTTCCTGGTCAGTTATGAATGAGTTGGTTGCTGTGTCTCCAGCATGCTGCAGAGCTGGTCATAGAATGAGGTGATAGCAAACCCAGTGGTGTCTTTCAGGCAATAATCCATCTGTAAGAAGTGCCTGGTGGCTGATATTAATGCTTCAGCCTAAAGAAACCTGCTCTGTTACATCCTCAGTCTGCCAAAATCTCCCTCTCCGTGGCACGGAACAGAGCCACTCTGCTATTTCTAGATGACAGAGTCACAGAATGGTAGGACCTCCAGAGATCATCCAGTCCAGCCCTGCTGCCAGAGCAGGGTCACCCAGGGCAGGTCACACAGGAACACACCCAAGTGGGTTTGGAAAGGCTCCATAGAAGAAAGAGACTTCACAACCTCTCTAGGCAGCCTGCTGCAGGCTTCCAACAGCCTCACACCAAAGAACTTTCTCCTCCTGTTGCAGTGGAACCTCCTGTGTTCCTTGTGGAACTGTTGTTCCTTGAGCTGTCACTGGGCACCACCAGAGCCTGGCACCTTCATCCTGACACCCACCCCTCAGATATTTATAAGATTCCCTCTCAGCCTTCTCAAGAGGGAGATGATTTCAGAAGGAAATCCTTCTGAGTGGAGCTGGCAGGAGTCTCTCTGCTGTCAATTCACCTTTTCTCAGCTGTGCACCAAAGCCAGGCTTTGCCTGGCTCAGCTGGTGCTAGATGAATGCCAGCTTCTCTTGGCAGTCAGGCTGTGGGTGGAAGTGCATTATTGAAGAGCTGTGCTGCTGCAGCTGGGGGCAAACTTGGCCTCCTTAGAACTATGACAGTGTGATGCACCTCAAGATCCTGCTCTTCTCAGTTCCCTTGGGGGCTTGGAGTGGGCATCAGTAAGAACAGAGTGATCTCAAAACAGAGAAGACAGGAAGCTTACTTTGGATCAGCAGCCTTGCTGAAGAGATTCACTCTGAATCCTCCAAGCTTTTGGAAGTCCTGCCAGGCAGTGGCTAGACCCTCCCTCCATTCTCCTCAGCTCTCAAACAGATCAGAGAATCATAGAAAGGGTTGGGTTGGAAGGGACCTTAAAGCTCATCCAGCTCTAACCCCCTGCCATGGGCAGGGACACCTCCCACCAGCCCAGATTCAACCTGGCCTTGAACACCTCCAAGGAGGAGGCAGCCACAGCCTCCCTGGGCAGCCTGTGCCAGTGTCTCCCCATCCTCACTGTCAAGAATTCCTTCCTCATCTCCGCTCTCAATCTTCCCTCTCCCAGCTCAAAGCTGCTGTACCTTGTCCTACCACTCCCAGCCCTTGCCCAAGGTCTTTCCCCAGCTCTCCTGAAGCCCTTTCAGGTACTGGAAGGCTGCTCTGAGGTGTCCCTGGAGCCATCTCTTCTCCAGGATGAGCAGTCCAAACTCTCAGCCTGTCCTCTTAGCAGAGTTTCTCCACGCTCTGATCATCTTTGTGGCTTCCTCTGGACCCTCTCCAGCAGCTCCATGTCCCTCTTGTGCTTGGGGCACCAGAACTTAGGGGAAGAGTTTGGGTAGGTTCCTGAATGTTCCTGGGCATTGACTACCAGGTTGCATTCCCAGCTGTGGTGACAGAAGAGAGCAATGAATGAAGCAGAAGCAGACCTCATTTTTCTGATAAGTGCAGGGACCAGAGAAGGGCTCAAGCTTTGAGTGGCCACTGCAGGCATCCCACTGCCACAATCAGCACCTGCCAGGCTGTCCCTGCCTGCACAAGAAGGAGTAGTGGTGGGAACATAGGCACTGTGGGGACTACAGACATTGGAATGGGCTGTCCAGGCCAGTGGTGGAGTCACCATCCCTGGGGGTGTTTTCAGTGAATTGTGGATATGGTTTAGTGCTGGGTTGAAGGTTGGACTTTGTGATCTTGAAGGTCTCTCCCAACTAAAGATACTCTATGCTTTTGTAACTATAAAGTTGGAGGCCTCCTGTTGTGAATAAGGCACCTGGGAGGGTGTCATGCCCCCAGCTGTGGCAGGTTGCTTTGATGCTAAGGCTGTGACAGTGACAGCAACCAACATGGGACAGGAGATGATGTGCCAAAGAGCACCTTTTGGTGTCTGTTTACTCTTCTCACAACTGGACCATGAGTTGGGTCTGGGTACTGCTTGGTCATGCCAGACAGGTTGTTATCATTGCTGCGTGGTATCAGAGAACACAAGTGATTAGGCAGGAGCTAAACTACTTAGGAAGCTTAAATGGTTTCTAGAGCTACATCTGATTGGAGCTAACTCACTCAAATTGCAATATAGGTGTCCTTGCTCCTTTGTGCTGCTGTTAGTAACCTGGAGAGGGGGTGAATGTTCTCCCTTCTGCCTCTGTTGGAACATCATCTGTGTGGCTCTGATGGTTTAACTCTTGTTTTGTCCTTTCCATATCACCATGGCCAAGCCCATCTCTGGTTTTCCTCTGGGAGTCTTGGTGGGAGCAGTCTGATTTCTGAAGGTCTATGTGAGTATTCCCTAAAGCTTAGTGTGGTCTTGGAAAAACATCCCTGTGTCAGATGTGCTTTAGTGCACCTTAGCTCCTGCTTTAAGGACAAAAAACTGAGACAAGGGGGAGAGTCACAGAATCACAGAATGGGCTGGGTTGGAAGGGACCTCCCAAGGTCATCCAGTCCAGCCCCCTCTGCAGTAAGCAGGGGCATCCTCCACTTGGTCTGCTTGCCCAAAGCCCTGGCACCAAGTGACACTGTCACAGAATCACAGTTTGTTAGGGCTTGGAAGTGAGCTCCAGAGGTTGTGCAGGCCAGGCCAGGGATGCCTCTCAGCTGGACCAACATCTTGGGAGGCCCACACAGGAGTCTAGCAATGAGGAAAAGCTGCCAGCAACAAGTGTCATAGAATCATAGAATGGCTTAAGTTGGCCCTCAAGGATCGTTCAGTTCCAACCCCGCTGTCACAAGCAGGGACACCTCCCACCAGCCCAGGTTGCTCAGGGCCTCGTCCAGCCTGGCCTTGAGCACCTGCAGGGAGGGGGCAGCCACAACCACTCTGGGCATCTTGTTGCAGAGTCTCAGCACCCTCTGCAGTGCACTCTGCTTTGCTAGTAGTAGAAGTAGCCTCCCGCCCAGTCCCACTGTCAGGGTGACCATTGTGGGAGCACTGCAGAATCTGGTGGGTGCTGGGGAAAGACTTGAGACCAAGGTTTGGATGGGCCAGGGCAGTGCCATGAATGTGTCTGCACTATGTGATGCTGCTGCACTTTCCTCCTCCCTTGCCACCCCTGAGCATGCAGAGGGTAGGTTGTGAATGCTGCAGTCTGCAGTGACCCGGGAAACAAATCACTGCCCAGAGAGGTCATGGCTGCCACCTGCAGCCCCTGTAGGTGTCTAGTAGGAGGTGTCCCTGCCCGTGGCAGGGGGGTTGGAACTGGAGGATCCTTGTGGTCCCTTCCAACGCAACCCATTCTGTGGATCTCTGAGACAGCGCTGGGAAAGATGCTCTGAAGGTGTTGGCATCTCCTGTTAAACACTTTCTCAAGCCTGTGGGTTTGCAACTTATCAGAATGTTGTTGAGAGGTCTGGAGAACAGCTCTTGTGAGGAGCAGCTTATTTTTGAGGCCACTCACTCCAAGAAAGGCATTGAGGAGCTGGAGAGTGTTCAGAGAAGGGCAAGGAAGCTGGGGAAGGGCCTGGAGAAGAGGGCTTGGGAGGAACAGATGAGGGAGACGAGGGTGTTTAGTGTAGGGAGGAGGAGGCTGAGGGCAGAGCTCATTGCTCTCTACAGCTCCCTGAGAGGAGGCTGGAACCAGGTAGGAGTTGGGCTCTGTTCTTTAGGAATTAGTGATAGAATAGCCTGAAATGGCCTCAGGTTGCCCCAGAGAAGGTTTAGGTTGGAGATGAGAAGAAAGTCCTTTGCTGAAAGGGTTCTCAAAGCCTGGCAGAGGCTGCCCACAGAGGGGCTTGAATGTCCATGCCTGGAGGTGTTTGAAAGAGGCAGAGCTGGGGTGCTGAGGGCCATGGCTTATCCTCAGCCTTTGCAGAGGTAGAGACTGGTTGGACTGGATGATCTGAAAAGGCTTTTCCAACCTGATCCATTCCATGATCCCACCTCCATGCTCGGCTCTGTGGGATGCTGCAGAATGAAACAGCACATTGGGGAGCGTTTATTTCAGTCTGCCTTGGCTTCCTTCCAGGCCCCAAAACTTTTGGAATTGGCTTCCTCTCATATCTGCTCAGTCATCTGTTTGCCTTCTTCTTTTAATATTTGCAGAGAGCTGAGGAGTTTGTTATTTTCTGTGGAAGGAAATGAAAGTCCCTGCCCGGCCAGGGCAGCTTTCATTAGGCTTTGGTCTGTAGCGTGTCTCTAGCACCAGGAGGGCCTGACACTGGGCTGTAATTGAGTTTTGCATCCTGGCAGAGCAGAGTTCATCTCAAACCTCTACAATCTAAGGGAAAACAACAAATTTGTGCAGATGCTCTTCATAAAACAAGGGCAGATGAAATGTGGAGCTGTCAGAGGATTGCTTTTATAGATGCATCTGCAGCACCATAATTACCTCTCTTGAGCCCAGTAAGTTAATCAGGCTCTTTTGTTTGTGTCTGCAGTGCAAACAATTAAAAGCTCATCTCCTGGTGGGTTTTTTAGGTAAACTTGGAGATCCTCTGATTTTGAAGGGTAATTAGATGACTTTTGAACGTGGATCACAAGCCAAAGTGTTGCTGCTGGCCAGCTAGCTGCCTGTAATGTGATTTACCAGTAGCCAGGCTGTCATTTCTCTTCAGTCACCTTGGGCTGTTAGTTTTCCTTTTGCTAAACGGTTTCAACTCCTTTTGTCTCAGTAAATTACCTTCAGAAAGCTTCATTTCTTTTTGCCCAAGTGTAAACTCTGCTATTATTTCCAATTTGCTTTCACTTAATTTCCTAGAACGTGGATAAAAGTTGTGTCATGGGGTTGAAGAAACGATCTCTGGCTCCAGCCTTGGGTGCAGTCTGTGAGAGCCTGTGCTGGGAGCCTGATCCCTACAGCACAATCAGACCCTTGTGCAGTGTGTAACTGCAGGTGTGTAGAGAGGACCCCACTGACACAAGCAGTGAACTTCAGAAAGCAGCTCTTCATGGTAGCTCCTAATTTCTAGAGGCCCACCTGAAATTCTCAGGGGGGCTTCCTCCAAGGGCTTGCCAGCAGAGGTTTCCCTCAGTCTGATTTGATAAGTCCTTTAGTATGGCTCAGTGTCAGGCTGTGCTTTCCCAGGGGAAGCTCTCAGTGCTGAAATTACTTGTGCAGGGGGAAGTGTGGCAGATCTGGAGAGACAGAGAGAGTACCTCTTCACGGACCAGAGCAGCAGAGCCTGCTTCCTACTGAGCAGTGCAGCTACCAGTGCACTCCACACTGAGGGGCCACTCCCTGGCTGCTGCCTTCAGTTCTGGGGTGCTCACTCCAAGGAGGACATTGAGGGGCTGGAGCAGGTCCAGAGAAGGGCAAGGAAGGTGGGGAGGGGTCTGGACAAGAGGGCTGGGGAGGAGCAGCTGAAGGAGCTGGGGGTGGTAGTGTGGAGAATCACAGAATCTCAGAATTTCAGGGGCTGGAAGGGACCACCAAAGCTCATCCAGTTCAATCTCCCTGCCAGAGCAGGATCACCTATAGCAGGTCACACAGGAACACATCCAGGTGGGTCTTCAATGCCATTCTTCGGTGGATTAGAAAGGCTGTAGTTAGTAGGTTGAGAGAGGTTCTCCTGCCCCTCGACTCTGGTGAGGCCACATCTGGAGTACTGTGTCCAGTTCCAGGGCCCCCCAGTTCAAGAAGGACATAGAAGTGCTTGAGAGAGTCCAGTGTAGAGCCATAAAGATGATGAAGAGAATGGAACAGCTCTGTTACGAGGAAAGCCTGAGGGAACTGGGGCTTGGAGCTAGGAGCAGAGGAGCCTGAGAGGTGACCTCAGCAATGGTTATCAGTATGTGCAGGTGAGTGGCAGGAGGCTGGAGCCAGGCTCTGCTGGGTGATGCCCAGTGCCAGGACAAGGGGCACTGGGTGGAAGCTGAGCCATAGGAAGTTTCATGGAAACACGAGGAGGATTTTTTTCCCTATGAGGGTGACAGAACCCTGGAACAGGCTGCCCAGGAGGGTCATGGAGTCTCCCTCTCTGGAGATATTTGAGACCTTCCTGGACTTGTTCTTGTGTCTAGGTGATCCTGCTCTGGCAGAGGAGTTGGGCTAGATGAGCTTTGGAGGTCCCTTCCAGCCCCTGACATTCTGTGATTCTGTTATTGAGGAGGGTGGCCTGAGGCCAGGAGGTGTGTTTGGGTGTTATAGTGACCTTATAATGAGCAAAGCTGATTCGAGCTCATGGCTCCCTTGGCAGCACCAGCACATGAGTCTCTTACAGTGGCAGCTCCATCCTTAGGTTCCCAGACCATGCTCTCAAGACATGGAACCCTCCAGCAGAGGTGGCAGGTGCAGACCAGGCTGGTTCCTTCCCACAGAGGCTTGCATCTGTACCAGATCCCATTGTGTGGGAACAGCAGATTCATTAGTAACTTATGCAGGGGTAAGCCACAGCAGGCTCATGCTAAGATGTTAGCTTGACATTTCCTTAATGGGAAGGGGTTCCCAATTCCTGGTGACAATGATGAGACACAGACTGTGCTTCAGGCTGCTCCTTACACCTTCTCTGAAAGGAGGTTGGAGCCAGGTGGGGGTTGGCTCCTTCTTCCTTGGAACAAGTGATAGGAGGAGGGGAAATAGCCTCAAGTTGTCCCAGGGGAGGTTTAGGTTGGATAGGAGATGAAACTTCTTGACTGAAAGGGTTCTCAAAGGCTCAACAGGCTCCATAGGGAGGTGGTTGCATCCCAAAATGGGTTTATGGTTCTGCCATGGAGTACAAGACTGGTGTGGTGAACCTGGTGCCTGAAGGCTCCCCTGGAGCAGGCCAGCATCACACCTGAAATAGGCCAGTATCACAGCTGGATCAGGCCAGCATCACACCTGGAGCAGGCCAGCAGGTGCTGTCTGAAGGATGACCATGGATGACCTTCATGCAGTTGAGCACAGTGAGAGCACTGCTGCCGTGAGGCTTTGAAAGGAGGCAGCCTGGGCTGATGTCCTCATTTCTGCCAAGCCCCTCTGCAAGGCAGCAAACAGCTTCTGTCTTTCTTCCTGCTCCTCCAGCCAGGCCACTGCTTTGTTGCTGTTGATCTGACCTGGCTCTCTCTGCAGTGTCCTTGCTTTGTCCATCAGAAGCAGTTTGAAACAGCTTTTCCTGTGCCTTCTTTTCCTCACTGCTTGACAGGAGGATGACTCAGCCTTTCATAGGTGAGCTGGAGGCTCAAAAATAAAGACAAAGAGGGAAAAAAAACCTCACCAGGGTTTTTGAAACTCTCCAACACGTGGCAGTGCTGGTGCTGTGGAGGAGAACACCCAGTGTTAACCCTGTGTGGCTTCTTCAAGATGCCTTCACTTTGTTTGCTCTTGGTGTTCTGCTTGGTCTTAGATCACAGAATCATAGAATGGTAGGGGATGGAAGGGCCCTCCAGAGATCATCCATCCCAACCTCCCTGCCAGAGCAGGATCACCCAGGGCAGGGCACACAGGAACACATCCAGGTGGGGCTGGAAAGGCTCCAGAGAAGGAGACTGCACAGCTTCTCTGGGCAGCCTGCTCCAGGCCTCCAGTGCCCTCACACCAAAGAACTTTCTCCTCATCTTGAGATGGAACCTCCTGGTTTCCAGCTTGGACCTGTTGTTCCTTGTCCTGTCACTGGGCACCATCAAACAGAGCCTGGCACCTTCATCCTGACCTTCACCCCTCAGGAACTGATAGGCATTGATCAGATCCCCTCTCAGCCTTCTCCTCTCCAGACTAACCAGCCCCAGGTCTCTCTCAGTCTTTCTTTGCAGCAGACATGTTCCAGTCCCTCAGTCATCCTTGTGGCTCTCTGTTTGACTCTCTCCAGCAGGTCCCTGTCTCTCTTGGACTTAGGAGCCCAGAACTGGACACAGCATTCCAGGTGTGGTCTGAGCAGGGCAGAGCAGCAGAGGGGCAGGAGAACCTCCCTAACCCTGCTGGCCACACTTTCTTTGCTGCACCCCAGGATGCCCTTGGCCCTCTTGGCCACAAGGGCACATTGTTGCCCCATGCAGAGCTTGCTGTGCACCAGCACTCCAAGACTTTTTTCCATGGAGCTGCTTTCCAGCAGGACAACCCTACTCAGCAGGGCTGCTCTTACCACCTCTTGCTTCCATCTCTATTTGAATCCTTTCATCTCTGAATTGTTTGGAGTCCCTGCTGTGGCAGCTGGGCCTTTCCCTGTTTTATTAGAAAGAGTGAGTGGCAGTTGCTGGAGGAGGGGGCACTGAGGGTACAGCTGAGGCTCTGCAGACAGACAGACATTTGTTTGCTTTTCATTCTCAGTGACCTTTATTTTCTCCTGATTCAATTGCTCCCTCCAGGGCACCAGCCTGTTTTGTGCCCTTAATGCATGAGCCATTTGCCAGCCAGAGGAAGCGTCAAATCTATCTCCTGTTGTCTTCAGAGTCATGATGAACCTTCAGCACTGAGTGGGAGCAAGAGGAAGTGGAAGAAGGTGAAACTGGAAAGTGGACTTGTTTGTAGAGTAGAGGAAATGAAGCACTCCAGTGCTGGGATCAAAGAGGTTTTAAACTTTAACGCTGAGGATCCCTGAATGTCCACTTTATCTTCTGGTGGCTGTTCTGTTCCTGACTTAATCAAGCACACTTAGCCACTGGATTTGTAAGCAGTCAGGTTCAAGGCCAAGCCCTTCCTGGATGTGACCATTTTCTGGTGTGCTCTTAGATCTGCTGCTGCACCTTCTTTGAAAAGCACAAATGTCTGTGCCCCTTAGGAGGGGCCTGAGGCCTCTGGTTTATAGCAATATGAAAGAGAAGAATCACATCTGAGAGCAGCTCAGGTTGGGAGGGAACTCAGAGATCATCTACTCCAACCCCCCTGCCGTGGGCACCTCTCAAGTAGAATTGTCTGCTCAAGGCCTCACCCAACCTGGCTTTGAGCACCTCCAGGGAGGAGTCAGCCACAACCTCCCTGGGCAGCCTGTGCCAGAGTCTCACCACCCTCCTACTGAAAGAACTTCTCCCTCAGCTCCAGCCGAACCCTGCTCTGCCTCAGCTTCAAACCATTCCCCCTTGGCCTGCCTCTTGATACCCTCAGGAAATGTCCCTCTGCATCCTTCCCGCAGGATCACTTCAGGCACTGGGAGGCAGCTCTAAGGTCCCCCTGGAGTCTTCTCCCAGCTGCACCCTTCCAGTTCCCTCAGCCTGTGCTCACAAGAGAGCTGCCCCAGCCCTTGGCTCATCTTCGTGGCCTCCTCTGGCATCATTCCAGCAGCTCTGTGTCCTTCTGCTTCTGTGCACAGTAGAGCTGGAGGCAGGATTGGAGGTGAGGTCTGAGCAGAGCAGAGCCTAGGGGCACAATCCCCTCTCTTGCCCTGCTGCCCACACTCCTCTGGCTGCAGCCAGCACACAGCTGCCTGCTGGGCTGCATGAGGGCACTGCTGGCTCCTGGGAAGCTGCTCAGAACCAACACCCTCAAGGCTCTTTCTTCAGAGCTGCCCTCAGCCCACTCTGCACCCAGCCTGGATCTGTGCCTGCCTAGCCTGGCTGGCCCTACCCTACCGCAGGACCTTGCCCTTTGACTTGTTGCACCTCATGCAGTTGGCACTGTCCTACTTTTTGAGTCTGTCAAGACCCTTCTGGATGGATCCCTTCCCTCATATGAGTCCCCTGCATGACACAGCTTGGTGTCATCAGCAGCCTTGCTGTTGGTGCACTCAGTACCTCTGCCCACGTTGCTGACAGAGATGTTCACTGGAGCCAGTACAGACCCCTGTGTACAAGCGAAGCAAGTGAGCTGTCAAGGTAGCAGGATCCAAATTTATTACATCCTCACGTTGTCCACATTTGATCTACCAAAAACCCTGATCTGTAGAGTGTGATGCCCAATCCCAAAGCCTGAGCTGCTAAGCTTCACTGCAGTCTTTGTTTCAGAGCTCTCTGCTTTATTTAGACATAGCCAGATGTATTTACTGCAGCCATGGAGCCCAGGCTGTTTGAGTTGGGTTCTCTTCAGGCCATTTAAAAGAGAATTCTTAAGCTGGCCAGAAATTTGTGGAGGTTAAAATAATTAAAAGAAAATGACTCAAATCCATAGAACCATAGAATAGTTTGGGTTGGAAAAGGCAGTCTGGAGATGAGGAAGAAATTCTTTAGAGTGAGGGTTTAGGGGAGACACTGGCACAGGTTGCCCAGGGAGGCTGTGGCTGCCCCCCACCTGGGGGTGTTCAAGGCCAGGCTGCATGAGACCTTGAGCAACCTGGGCTGGTGGGGTGTCCCTGCCCATGGCAGGGGTTGGAACTGGGTGATCTTGAAGGCCTATTCCAACCCATCCTGTGATTCTGTGACTCACCCAGTCCAACCATTGTCTGCCAAGGCTGGGGTTAAGCCATGGCCCTCAGCACAGCATCTCTGCCTCTTTGAAACACCTCTGGTGGGGGGGAAGATTCAGCCACCTCCCTGGGGGGGACTGCAGCTGCCTGTTGCTCCAGTCCAATAACCTCTGTACTCAGTACATGCTCTCAAGTAAAGCTGCAGTAGAGGCAGTTGGCTCAAAGGGGAAATTTCGGCTCGAGGTGAGGAGAAAGTTCTTCACTGAGAGAGTCATTGGACACTGGAATGGGCTGCCCGGGGAGGTGGTGGAGTCGTCATCCCTGGGGCAGTTCAAGGCAAGGTTGGATGTGGCACTTGGTGCCATGGTCTAGCCTTGGGCACTGTGGTAAAGGGTTGGACTTGATGATCTGTGAGGTCTCTTCCAACCTTGGTGATACTGTGAAATACTCAGTGTGCTTTAAATGTGGCAAGCCCAAGTGCCCCAGGCTGGCACTGAACACACAGCTCCAAGAATTAAACTGCAGTGTCCTGCTGGCTTTGGGTCGTGTTCTGTTCAAATGGCATCTTCTGTCTCTATTTCTTTTGGATATAGAGTCATAGAAAAGTTTGGGCTGGAAAAGCCCTCTAAGATCATGCAGTCCAACCACTGATCCCACACCAACTTGGCCATTAAATCCTGTCCCCAAGTGCCATGGCCACAGCTTTCTTGAATGCCTCCAGGGATGGGGACCCCACCAGCAACCTGGACAGCCTGTACCAATCCCTGACCACTCTTGCAGCAAAGACATTTTTCCTCATCTCCCACTTAAGCCTCCCCTGGGGCAACTTGAGGCCACTTCCTCTCCTTCTGTCACTTGTTTCTAGGGAGAGGAGCCTGACCCTCACTGCAGTCTCCTTTCAGGGAGCTGTAGAGAGCAATGAGGTCTCCCCTCAGCCTCTTTTTCTCCACAATAAGCAACCCCAGGTTCCTCAGCTGCTTCTCACCAGCCCTGTTCCCCAGACTCACCTCTGGATGTGCTGCAGCACCTCAATGTCCTTTTCGTGGTGAGAGACATTTGAGTTTCTGATCTCTTCAGAGTGAGGATTTGTCATTTATGCACTGTGCTGAGCTGGTGGGTGCCCTCCAGCCTGCTGTGGGAGTTGGCTTTGTCATTTTTCACCAATATCTCAGGCACAAGTTCCCTCTGTTAATGCAAAAAAATAGCCCCAAGTCACTTCTTCAGTACCTGAGTGATGAGAAGAGAAGGCCCCAGGGAGACCTCAGAGCAGCCTTCCAATACTTGAAGTGGCTTCAGGAGAGCTGGGGAGGGAGTTTGGACAAGGGCTGTGAGTGTCAAGATGAGAGACGATGGCTTTGAGCTGGGAGAGAGGAGATTTAGAGTGGAGATGAGAAATTATTGACAGTGAGGATGGGGAGACACTGGCACAGGTTGCCCAGGGAGGTTGTGGCTGCCCCCTCCCTGAAGGTGTTCAAGGCCAGGCAGGGTGAGGCCTTGAGCAACCAGGGATGGTGGAAGGTGTTCCTGCCCATGGCAGGGGGTTGTGGAGTGGATGATCTCTGAGGTCCCTTCCAACCTGAGCCATTCTGTGATTCTGTGATTGATTCTATGATGATTCCATGTCCTACATGGTGTGGCTGGAAAGAGGGCAGAGCTGTAGGTCTCCTCTTTCAGTGCCAGGGCACTCTGGGTGGCTCCAGCTCTGCAGAACCCCTTCAGTGTACATCAGGCTTGCAGGGGGACTGGGAAAATGCTTCACTCTACCTTCACATCACCTGAGCATCATCACAGTTCTTTGTCCTTGTGCCTGCTGCTGGCCTGTGCTCTTTAAGATTCTTCCTTTGGGTTTGTTTAGGGTTTTTTTCTCCTTTTGCTTCTAAAAGCAGTGGAAGCTTTTCTGTGCTTGTCTGACAGGCAGGCTGTTTTTCAGGTGCCTGGGTTTAAAGGGATCTTGGTGCAGTAAAGAAACCACCTCTGCAGGTGTTCCTCATCTGTCCTTAATGAGAGGTAATGAGCTGCAGAGGAACAGGCTGCACACCTTCAGCTGTGTCCTTCATGTCCAGGGAGGATCAGGCTGTCTGGCTGTGACTCACACCCATAGAATCATTAAGGTTGGAAAAGCTCTCTTAAGATCATCAAGTCTAACCATAATCCAGCTGCCATGGATGTTAAACCATGTCCTGTGGTGCCAAGTCTACATGTTTTAATAACACCTCCTGAGATGGTGACTCCACCACCTCCCTGGGCAGCCTGTGCCAATCCCTGACCACTCTTGCAGCAAAGAAATTTTCCCTCATCTCCAACTTGAACCTCTCCTGAGGCAACTTGAGGCCTTTTCCTGTCCTGCTATCACTTGTTCTTAGGGAGCAGAGCCCAAACCTCAGCTGGCTCCAGCCTCCTCTCAGGCAGCTGTAGAGAGCAATGAGCTCTGCCCTCAGCCTGCTGTTCTCCACACTAAACACTCCCAGCTCCCTCAGCCTCTCCTCATATGCCATGTCCTCCAAATCCCTCGCCAGCCCACGTTGCTCTTCTCTGGACACCCTCCAGGACATGAAATGAAGAACCAAGAGATTTCCTCTCTTATTTTACTTGCTGTACAGCCTGTAGAGACCTGCTGCTGAAGTAGTGAAGTTAAAGCTCAGGTGGCCAATCTCTTTGCAGTTGATGAGGACATCTGTTTGTGGTCAGCACTTCTGAAAACCAATACACTGATTTTGGGGATCTCAAGCTAAAGAGGGAGTGGGCAGAAAGTTGATCAGACTCACACAGATGCATTTGACTAAGTGATGTACAAGTGTGTAGGCTGGAGAGGGGAAAGGACTGGGAGCAAGCTATGTTCAAGGCAGTCTTCATCAGCCTCGTTTGACTGAGTTTTCAACCTCCACGGTTTGTAGAGTGCTTTTTTCCTCCTCACAGCAGCTGTTTTACAGCCTGTGGTACCCAGACTGCAATTCCACATCAGGATTCTGGATATGGGGGTCAGTATTGGCACCCCTCACTCCAAGAGGGACACTGAGGGGCTGCAGCAGATCCAGAGAAGGGCAAGGGAGCTGGGAAAGGGTCTGGAGAAGAGAACTGGGGAGGAGCAGCTGAGGGAGCTGGGGGTGTTTGGTGTAGACAAGAGCAGGCTGAGGACAGACCTCATTGCTCTTTACAACTCCCTGAGAGGAAGCTGGAGCCAGGTGGGGGTTGGGCTCTGCTCCTTAACGACAAGTGATAGGATGGCCTCAGGTTCCCCCAGGGGAGGTTCAGGTTGGGGATTAGAAGAAACTTCTTGGCTCAAAGGGGTCTCAAAGCCTGGCAGAGGCTGCCCAGGGAGGTGGTTGAATGCCCATTCCTGGAGATAGTTGAAAGAGATAGAGCTGTGGTGCTGAGTGGCATGGCTTAGCCCCAGCCTTAGCAGAGCTAGAGAATGGTTGGGCTGGATGAGGTGAGAGAGCTGTTCCAATCTTAACGATTCTGTGGTTCAGGCCTGCCATCATTATATAATAATAATAATAATAATAATAATAATAATAATAATAATAATAAAAAATAATAAAAAAATTGTATCCATGTAATATGAGTAGTATAACTTTATTTTATTATTATTATTACTACTACTATTATAATTATCAGAGAATCACAGAATGTCAGGGTCTGGAAAGGACTTCCAAAGCTCATCCAGTTCAACCTCCCTGCCAAAGCAGGATCTCCTATAGCAGATCACACAGGAACACATCCAGGCAGGTTTTGAATATCTCCAGAGGGAGACTCCACAACCTCTGCTGGGCAGCCTGTTCCAGAGTTCTGTCACCCTCACAGGGAGAAAATTCCTCCTCATGTTTCCATGGAAATTCCTGTGCCTCACTTGCAGCAGTGTCCCCTGTACTGTCACTGGGCATCACCCAGCAGAGCCTGGCTCCAGCCTCCTGCCACTCATCTTTACATCTTTATAAAGATTGATGAGGTCACCTCTCAGGCTTCTCTTCTCCTAGCTTCAAGCCCCAGCTCCCTCAGGCTCTCCTTGTAAGATGTTCCATTCCCTTCATCACCTTTGTGGCTCTGCACTGGACTCTCTCAAGCAGTTCTATGTCCCCCTTGAACTGGGGGCCCTGGAACTGGACACAGTAATCCAAACGTGGCCTCACCAGGGTAGAGTAGAGGGGCAGGAGAACTTCTCTGGACCTCCTAGCCACAGCCTTTCTGATCCACCCCAGAATGGCATTGGCCCTCCTGGCCACAAGAGCACATTGCTGGCTCATGGTCAACCTCCCATCTACTAGAACCCCCAGATCCTTTTCCCCTTTGCTGCCTTCCAACAGGTCAGTGCACAACCTATACTGACCCCAGGGGTTGTTCTTTCCCAAGTGCCAGACTCTTTCCTTGCCCTTGTTGAATTTCATTCCATTTCTCCCTGCCCACCCCTCCAGCCTGGCCAAGTCTGGCTGAATGGCAGCACAGCCTTCTGGTGTGGCAGCCACTCCACCCAGCTTGGTGCCATCAGCAAACCTGCTGACAGTGCCCTCTGTGCCCTCATCCAGGTCACTGATGAATATATTGAACAGAACTGGTCCCAGTACTGACCCCTGTGGGACCCCAGTAGTCACAGGTCTCCAACTGGACTCCATCCCATTGACTATTATCATCATCATCATCATCATCATCATCTTGCTCTCAAAGATATTTCCAAGTAGTATGATTTTTCCTGCAGTTCAAAAGGATGCTTCCAAAGTATCTTGCCTGGCAGTGTTTTCTTGGTCTAGAAGCTGCCTTTCTGCCTGCAGCTGCTACGTCCCTGGTGTCTACAGCTGCCTGTGGCTGGTTGGAGGCAGAACTGAAACATCTGTGAGTCCCTGCAGCTGCAGTTGTGTGCTTATGGCTGCTAACACTGGACTGAATTTGACCTCCAGGTGCCGTGGTGGAAGGGCAGTGCACACTGAGCCTCTCCTCTTCCACCTTCCTACAGCCTGTAAATGAAGATGGAAATCTTTGTTATGTTCTGGTCTTCTGGTCTATTCTTCTCACAGGGTCACAGGATGTTAGGGGTTGGAAAGGACCTCTGGAGAGCTTCCAGTCCAACCCCTGCCACAGCAGGACTAGAGAATCCAGTTCAGGTCACACAGGAACACATCCAGACAGGGCTGGAAAGGCTCCAGAGAAGGAGATTCCACAACCTCTCTGGGCAGCCTGTGCCAGGGCTCTGGGACCCTTTCAGGAAAGAAGTTCTTCCATGTTGAGGTGGAACTTTCTTTGCTTCCATCCATTGCCCCTTGTGCTGTCAGAGGGCACAGGTGAGCAGAGGCTGTCCCTGTCCCTTCCTTCCTGACCCCCAGCCCTCAGCTATTGATAGACATTGCTCAGATCCCCTCTCAGCCTTCTCCTCTCCAGACTAAGCAGCCCCAGGGCTCTCAGCCCCTCCTCATCAGGCAGTGTTCCAGACCCTTCAGCATCCTTGTAGCCCTGCTTTGGATTCTCTCCCCTGTCCCTTTTGAACTGGGGACTCCAGGTGGGGCCTTAGCAGGGCAGAGTGGAGGAGGAGGGGGAGAACCTCCCTGGATTTGCTGCCCACACTCTTCTTGATTCCCCCCAGAATGCCATTTCTTCTCATTGAAGAAAAGCTGTCATTACAGGCTCTTCACTTTCTCTCTGTAGCTGTATCTATAGCATCACACTCCTGTTTCTCCAGGCAAACCTCCCTGCATGTCACCTCTAGAATACTAACCAGAAACAGGGAACAAATTCATCGCTCCTGTCTGCTTGAGAGGTTCGGTTGGTTGGTTCCTGTAGAACTAGTGATGCTTCTATTGGAGACACTCATCAGCCTTGCTGCGCCCCTGTGCAGCCTGCTCTGGTTGGAGGTGTCCCTGCTGAGTGCAGGGGGATTGGCCAAGATGCCCTTGGAGGGTCCCTTGCAGCCCAAAGCAATCTGTCAATCTGTGATAGATGTTTGGTAGCCATTGCAAAAGGGTGCTAGAAAAAAGTACTGAAGCTTTCAAATGTCACTGAATAGCAAGGCAGCATCTGCTCAGAGCTCTGCAGAGCCACTTGTTGGGACAAAAGAACCTCTCTGCTTCCAAATTTTCATGGAAACAAGTGTTTACAGCAGGGCTGTATTGCACAATTACATCACTGGGTACTCCCAGTTCAGGAGAGACAAGAAGCTGCTGGAGAGAGTCCAACACAGAGCTATGAGGATGACTGGGGGACTTGAGCATCTCTGCTGTGAAGAGAGGCTGAGAGCCCTGGGGCTGGTTAGTCTGGAGAGAAGGCTGGGAGGGGATCTGATCAATGTCTATCAATATCTGAGGGGTGGGGGTCAGGAAGAAGGTGTCAGGCTCTGGTGGTGCCAGTGACAGGACAAGGAACAGGTCCAAGCTGGAACCTAGGAGATGACCTCCTTTGGTATGAGGGTGCTGGCGGCCTGGAGCAGACTACCCAGAGAGGTCGTGGAGTCTCCTTCCCTGGAGCCTTTCCAGCCCCACCTGGATGTGTTCCTGTGTGACCCTGCTCTGGAAAGTGGTTGGACTGAATGATCTGCAGCAGTTCCTTCCAGCTCCCACCAAGCTCTGACGTAGCCTTACCTCATTGAAAGCAGCAAAGCCCTCCTTGCTCTGGTGGCAGGGTGGACTGGATGATCTCTGGAGGTCCCTTCCAAGCCCTAACAGTCTGTGCTTCTTGTGCATAGGGTCAAACACAGGTGAGGTACACGCAGCTGTGGCTCATCTCGTTAGGTCAGCAGCTGTAGGACAGTGAGTTTCTGTTTCTGTGTCTGTGTGCAAGGCTGAACTGCTGGCTCTTGTTTTCCAGGTAAACTCTTGTGCATGTCACCTGTAGAATTGTTTGGGATTGGTCTTGCATCCTGAGCTGTGGATCACCAGCGAGGGCTGTCTGCTTGTTCCTCTTGTTACCAAAGGCATCAGCTGAGCTTTGTCAGCCTTCTTGAGTCCTGCAAATGCCTAGCTCTGAGTGAAAGACAGAGTGCTGCATGTGCTGAGAAGGGATATTGGGTTTGCCTTCCTCTCTTTTCCTTGCACACACAGTGCTGGTGGCTTCCCCAGTGATGCCTGCCGTCTGGACTGGCTTCCTGCCATCCCCAGTGGCCATTACTGAATAGTTCAGAGGCAGAGGCAGTTTCCCTCCCTTTATTTCATCCTCACCCTCCAAACTGGGTGTCTACAGCACACGATGTGTTGCCTCTTGGGCCTCATTCTTGCCTCTAGCAGAGAGTTTGGTGAAGCCCTGAAGAATAGGATTTAATAACTCTGCCACAATGTGTTTGCTAGGCTTGGCTGTGATCACTGCTACTCCAGAGAGGCGTTTGTGTCCTCCTGGATTTAAACCTGAAGGCTTCATCAGCATGACAGCATTGGCAGGGAGTCCCAAAATGCGCTGGCTGTCCTGTGCTTGTCTTACCAGGAACAGGAAGGCTTCTTCCCTGCTCAGCTTCTACCTTAGGACTATGGAGAGTGCTGTCTTTCCTCAGTCCCCCTTGCTGTCTTCCAGAGGTCTCCTGGCATGACTCAGCTTCCCAGAGGGCTTTATCGGCTCTTAGCTGAGCAAATCCTTTGCTGAGTGCTGGAGCTGGTAGCCAAACCCAGAGACTGACTGATACCCTTCTCTCAGTTAGCTGGGGGAGCTTGGGGGGAAACTCTTCTGGAGTCAGAAAGCTACTAGTTCATGAAGACCTACCTCTAGAAAGTCAGCTGGAGAAAAGAGAAGAAAAAATACCGGAGGTTAGCATTTTTAGGCAGGAAAAAAGAAGAAGCATGAAGGGAAACAGCTACCATTTGCTTTAGTGTGCAAGGTGAGTAACATGAGAAAGCTCCTTGGGGCACCACAAAAGAGCAACCCCAGTTTTCTTCCATAAAGTGCGTTATGGATCGTAGCAGAATTGCTTCTCGGCAGCTTCAGCAACCAGATTTGGAGAGTCCTTTCAGTCAAGAAGTTTCATCTCATCAACAAACTAAACCTCCCCTGGGGCAACTTGAGGCCATTTCCTTTCCTCCTGTCACTTGTTCCCAGGGAGCAGAGCCCAACCCCCGCCTGGCTGCAGCCTCCTCTCAGGGAGCTGCAGAGAGCAATGAGCTCTGCCCTCAGCCTCCTCTTCTCCACACTAAACACCTGCAGCTCCCTCAGCTGCTCCTTCCCAGCCCTCTTCTCCAGACTGTTCCCCACCTTCCTTGCCCTTCTCTGGACCCTCTCCAGACCCTCAATGTCCTTCTTGGAGTTCAGCTCCATCTACAGAGCCTTCCTGCCCTCCAGCAGCTCCACACTCCCTCCCAGCTCAGTGCCACCTGCAGACTGACTGAGGGTGCCTGGATCCCCTCACCCAGATCATGGATACAGACCCTAACTTGACATGAAAGGGTAGTCCTTACTTTCACCTAGAGAGAAAGCAGATGCTTGGCTTGGGGCTGCCCATTTTGGATCCTTCCCATTGAAGACTGGAAGCCCTTTAGAGGAGTTTTGCTGTGGTGAAGGAGGGGCTGGCTCAGCACAGCCCACATGAACGTGGGTGGTGCTCTTCTTGCAGTTGCTTCCCCATGATGGTGTAATGCCTGAGCAGTTAGCTGGAGAAACCTTATCAGAGCCAGGTAAAGGAGGTGAGCCTGAGCCTGGCTGCCAGTTCCCAGTGCCTGGTTGATTCTGTGGGCTAGGAGAGCAGCAGGTGACTGCAGTTTGATGAAGCCCCTCAATATCCTCATCTGCTGGCCAGCAGCTCTCCCTGGCAGTTAATGTCTGCAGGGCTTTATTGTTCATGTTCCACAGGAAGGTTACTCTTGAGAGTAAAAATCTTTAACCTTAGATTTAGAAAGCTGGTTTACAAATCATCATTTGAGACAAATATGATGCTTGAGGGGTTTCTTCTGGCCACAGAGTCATCTGAATGAAGCCACTCTAAAACACCTGTTTGAAGGCTTCCTCACTTGCCTGCTTCTGGTTTAAAAGTAGTTCTGAGCCTCAAGGAAGGAATTTGCCATATAAAAATCAAATCTCAGGCATGCCATTTCCATTGCTGCTCTGTCTCTTCAACACCCCTGGGATCTTTTTAGCTGTGCTGTTGCTCTTATGGGTGCAGACCAGGACCACAGAGTTGCTCAGAGGGCTGGAGAACCTCTGCTGTGGGGAAAGGCTGGCAGAGTTGGGGCTGTTCAGCCTGGAGAGGAGAAGGCTCCAGGAAGATCTTAGAGCTACATTTCAATATTTGAAGGGAACCTCCAGACAGGCTGGTGAGGGACTATTCATAAGGGCTTCGAGTGATAGGATGAGGGCAATGGTTTGACAATGGAGCAGGGCAGAGTTAGGTTGGACCTGAGGAGGAAGTTGTGCAGAAGCAGAGTGGTGAGACACTGGCACAGGCTGCCCAGGGCTGTGCTTGAGGCCCTGTCCCTGCCGACCTTCAAGCTCAGCCTTGCTGTGTCCCTGTGCAGCCTGCTATAGCTGGAGGTGTCCCTGCTGAGTGCAGGGGGTTGGACAAGATGCCCTTGGAGGGTCCCTTCCAAGCCAATGCAATTTGTGAAGCTGTGAGCTCCAACAGCTGTTGTCAGCAGGCTGCTGGGGCACAGCCCTGAGGGCTGGTAGGAATGCTGCTGCTTCTGCCCGTACCTGCTGCCCTGGACTGTGCAGCCTTGTTGCTTAGGAACAGGTTGGTGAGATGGCAGTGGTGCTTTCAGCAGATAAGGAGGCCTCATTTGGAGTTGCTGCTGTAGCTGAGCTGCTCTGGGCTTTCTCAGATGCAGTGTGTTCAAGGAGAGCTTTCTCTGAATGAGTTAATTTAGCAGTTTTCCAGCTGCCTTACAATTCTGGCACAGCAGGCAGCAGCTGGGAGTCCTGGGAGCAGGACAAAGCTGCAGACCAAGTGTGACATTTGGGAGGGTGTCTAGGAGGGATGTGCTCTGCTTGCCTACCACATTTCAAAAGCCCTTTACCATTTGCCAGGCTTCTTACTTTGCTTGAATTTGAAATTCCTAAGGGAGTCGAGGCAGAAAGGGCAGGGTTTGTGCTTCCTGGTTACACTCAAATTCAACCTTCAACTTCTCACAGCACAGATAGGTAGCAGGAAAGGGCAGGGAGCCTGTCTCAGTACTGGGCTGTATCCACTGCTATTTGTAAGTTGATAGAATGGCTCAAGTTGGAAGTGATCTCAAAGCTCATCCAGTTCCAACCCCCCTGCCATGGGCAGGGACACCTCCCACAAGTATAGGTTGCTCAAGGCCTCATCCAACCTGGCCTTGAATACCTCCAGGGAGGGGACAGTCACAGCCTCCCTGGGCAACCTGTGCCAGTGTCTCCCCACTCTCACTCTCAACAATTTCCTCCTCATCTCCACTCTCAGTCTCTCCTCTCCCAGCTCAGAGCCATTGTTCCTCATCTTGGCACTCCCAGCCCATGTCCAAAGTTTCTCCCCAGCTCTCCTGTAGCCCCTTCAGGTACTGGAAGGCTGCTCTGAGGTCTCCCTGCAGCCTTCTCTTCTCCAGGCTGAACAGCTCCAACTCTCCCAGTCTGTCCCCACAATGGAGGTTCTCCAGCCCTCTTGAACATCTTCATGGCCTCCTCTGCATCCTCTCCAGTGGCTCCATGTCCTCCTTATGCTGGGAGCACCAGAACTGAATGCAGTGCTCCAGATGGGTCCCAGCAGAGCACAGCTGAAGAGAGCAGCGGTGCAGAATCACCTTCCTCATCCTGATTCCTCTGTCAGTGCTGCTGTGACTGTAAAGATGATTCGTGTGTGTCTAGGCTCATGTGGTGCTGTTAAAAACCAACAGATCACTGCTCTCAGTCTCAGAGTTTGCTTGGTCCTTGCTTAGGTTGGAACTGGATGATCTGCAAGGTCCATCCCAACCCAAACAATTCTATGGATCTCTGAATTAGCAGCTTCTGCCATCCAGCTAAGACCCTGCAAGGGACAGAGACAGAGATGCCAGCACCACCAGCTGTGGAGGAGCAGCAGCAGCTGCAGAAATTGCTGCTCTCCTGCACTGGGGCACCCTAGAAAGGCAGCAAGAG
Source organism: Pogoniulus pusillus (assembly GCF_015220805.1). Lineage (NCBI taxonomy): Eukaryota > Metazoa > Chordata > Aves > Piciformes > Lybiidae > Pogoniulus > Pogoniulus pusillus. The sequence continues at coordinate 24,985,791 of NC_087270.1, read as the reverse complement.
CTCTGCTGTTTGAAGGATGCCTCCTTTACCACTCTGTGTGTGCCTGAGCCCAGTCCACAGAGGCAGGCTCAGCCCACGCCATGAGCACGTTTGGTAGCAGTGCAGATAACAGAGATGCAGAGTTGGAACCCCTGCAAGGGGCCTGAAGCCAAGGCAGGATTTGGCAGGTTCTTTGGGCTTAGGCCAGATGGAGGCTTTAAATTTTCATCACTAGGTTCAGAAAGACAAAGAACATCCTTCTAACAGCCCCCAGGTCTTCTCCTAACGAGCTGCAGATGCTGAACTTCAATTAGCAGGGAGTGGAGGTGCAGATGACAGCACAGACTGGAGATGATCCATCATGTGCTGGTGGAAACAAGAGATGAGTAATGACCTGCTGCAGCTGGGGGCTGCTTTCCTCGGGCTGCTGGGTTGGGCTTTCTCCCCTTTGATACACACTCGGTAGCATAGATGAGTGAGAATCAGAGAGCCATACAATTGTTTTGGCTGGAAAAGCCTTCCAAGATCATCCAGTCCAGCTGTCAAACTAAGGTCACCATGGCCACCAAACCCTGTCCCCAGCTGCCATGGAACACCTCTGGGGATGGGGACTCCACCACCTCCCTGGGCAGCCTGTGCCAATCCCTGACCACTCTAGCAGCAAAGAAATTGTTTCTCATCTCCAACCTGAGTCTCCCCTGGGGCAACTTGAGGCCATTTCCCCTCTTGCTGTCACTTGCTCCTAGGGAGCAGAGGCCAACCCCTGCCTGGCTGCAGCCTCCTCTCAGGGAGCTGTAGAGCAATGAGCTCTGCCCTCAGCCTGCTCTTCTCCACACTAACCACCCCCAGCTCCCTCAGCTGCTCCTCCCCAGCCCTCTTCTCCAGACACTTCCCTGGCTTCCTTGCCCTCCTCTGAACCATCTCCATCCCCTCAATGTCCTTCTTGGAGTGAGGGCTCCAAAACTGAACTCAACACTGAGGAGGTGTGGCCTCCTCAGTGCTGAGCCCAGGCTGGCTGTTGATACAACATGGACCAGTTCTCTTGATGAGCTCTGATCTGCTGCTCTGATGGTGTGGATGAGTGTTAAAAAGGAGGCCACTGAGCTCTTCTTTGTTCTGCTGGAGATGACACATTGCAGGAGGAGGACAATTCTATTTAAAGTTGCAGAATTGGAGATGAAACTGAAAAGAAAACTCAAAGCAGAGGGAGGAGGAGAGAAGCAGGCAGAGGGTGGCTGCACAGAGGTCTCATCTGACTGATCTCTGAGCACTCGTGGCAAGGAAGGTGGCTCTTGGTATGCTGGGAGGAAAAGAGCAGCCTCTGCCAGCACCCCAAGATGTCCTTGGCAGGTGGTCTGTCCTCACAGCAAGGGCCTGCAGCCTGCTGCCTGTCTGTCAGGCTCAAACCGGCCCAGGCTGGCTCCTGGCTCCCTGTGCCCTGCCCATGGAAGTAGTGGATGAGGCTGTATGACCTCTGCCAGACCTGCAGAGTGCTCTTGCTGGTGACTCAGGTGCTTGGCAAACAGGCTGGCACAGTGGGTTTGGAGGTGAGACTGCAGTAAGAGGCAGTCCCTGGGCACCAGAGTTCATCTGAAGGTCTGTTTCTGGAGGCTCTTCCAACTAGAGGCTGTGTGCAGCTTGCTCGGTCATCCTGGTCGCATCGCAGCCACCCAGCTTGGTGCCACCTGCACATTTACTGAGAGTGCCTCAGTGCCCTCACCCAGGTCATTGATAAGGATGTTAAAGGGGACAGGGCTCAGCACTGAGCCTCCTTCCCTCATTCCCTCTTTCCTAGCATCCCCACATCTCTGAACAACAGTCAGGGCTGTGGTTCTCTTCTGCTGCAGTGTCACCCAGGGGGACTCTTTGTGCATGCCCATAATGAAGCCAGCACCAGCACAGAGACGCTTGGCAGTGATGTGACCAGGATGATCAAGCAAGCCACACACAGCTCACTGGATGGAATCCAGCAAGGCCAGGTGCATGTGGGTCCTGCACATGGGTCACAACAACCCCATGGGGAGCTCCAGACCTGGGGATGTGTGGTTGGAAAGCTGAGACTTGGAGAGGGAGCTGGGGGTGTGGTTGGCAGTCAATGACCATGAGCCAGCACAGCCCAGGTGGCCAAGAAAGCCAAGGGCAGCCTGGCTAGGGTCAGAAGCAGGGTGGGCAGCAGAGACAGGAGGTGCCTGGCCCCCTGTGCTCAGCACTGGGGAGGCCACAGCTCGAGTGCTGTGTTCAGCTCTGGGCCCCTCACTGCAGGAAGGACACTGAGGGGCTGGAGCCTGTGCAGAGCAGGGCAGTGAGGCTGCAGAAGGGCCTGGAGCAGCTGGGCTGTGAGGAGGGGCTGAGGGAGCTGGGGGGATGCAGGCTGCAGAAGAGGAGGCTGAGGGCAGAGCTCATTGCTCTCTGCAGCTCCCTGCAGGGAGGTTGGAGTGAGGAGGGGGCAGCCTCTGCTCCTTGGTGCCAAGGGACAGGAGCAGAGGAAATGGTTCCAAGCTGCCCCAGGGGCAGGGCTCAGGCTGGATGCTAGGAAATATTTCTGCCCTGGAAGGGTTCTCAGCCCTTGGAATGTTCTGCCCAGGGCAGTGCTGGAGTCCCCATGCCTGGGGGTGTTCCAGCAGCCTATAGAGTTGGTGCTGAGGGACATGGTTTAGTGCTGACCCTGCCATGCTGGGTTGAGAGTTGGACTGGATGAGCATTGAAGACTCTTCCAACAGGATGTGTTCTGTGATCCTGTGAAAGACCAAGGCCAGAGTGAGGCCTCAGCCTTGCCCATTTTCTCTACAATAATTATTATGGGATGTGGGGAGAGCACTGAGTGCAGTTAGGCTGCAAAAATGGGACTTCACAGGGAAGCACAAGGTCCTCTTCTGCAGGTCCCAGTCCAAAACTGGTTTGGAGGCTCTAGATGTGGCTGAGAGCTGGAGGTCAGGACTGCACTTTGTGCTGCAGGAGCAAAACCGAGAGCTATGAAAAAGGAAGGATTATAACTGGTCATGAAGGGAGAAAACCAAAACAGAGACAGAACTGCCTCAGATGCAATGTAGACTGCCCTTTGGGTCAGCTGTTGTCTCCAGCAGCAGATCTCCAGCTCACTGGTAGAAGGACTGAGAGAAGCCTGGAGGATCTGTACCACTTAGTAGGTTCAGTCCCTGTAGAAGGTCAAGGCTGGGACCTTATATCTGCCCTGGGGAGGAACTTTTGGCAAGGGCTTGAAGTGACAGATTGAGCAGAGATGGACTGAAGATGGGAAAGGGCAGATTGAGACTGGAGATGAGGAAGAAGTTCTTGCCAGTGAGGGTGGGGAGACACTGGCACAGGTTGCCCAGGGAGGCTGTGGCTGCCCCCTCCATGGAGCTCTTCAAGGCAGGCTGGATGAGGCCTTGAGCAACCTGTGCCGGTGGGAGGTGTCCCTGCCCATGGCAGGGGGATTTGAACTGAGTGATCTCTGAGGTCCCTTCCAACCCAACCCATTCTCTGTTTGAGCTGTTGAGATGCCCAAACCCAGTCCAGCTTGTGTGACCCTCTGCAGCAAGCCCCTCTGGAAGCTCAGCCAGTGCTCAGCTGGCTCCTGCACAGAACCTGCTCAGCAGGCTGCAGGGAGGGAGGGACAGCAAAGAACTTTTCCACAGGGATGACCTGGTGACTAATGAGTTTCACTGATCTTGTGCTTGCAGGAGAGAACAATCCACCTTCTGCAACTGCCTTGAGTTTTGTTGCTGGCGGCTGTGAGGAAGCCATCCTGAGATGCTCTTCACTCACAGGGCAGCCTGAGCTGGCTGATCCCAACCACCCTGCTCTCTCTTGGACGTGTGATGGTGACAGTGCAGAAGACCCCAGCAGCATGACAGCTCTGGACAACTTCTACAAAACATACTGCAAGAAGAGGTCAGACAGGATGGGTCCCACCTATGAGGCTGCAGCACAGTGTCTGGCACAGAGGCTTTCAGAGCTGGCAAACCAGGAGGGGACAAAATATGCCTCACGGTGCCTGCAGATGGCCCAGGTGGTCTTGAACAGAGATGGCTGTAAGATCTTTCCAAACCAGCCCACGGCTGCTTGCTTTGCAAAGCCAGCTGAAGGAGATACCACGCTGGGAGACAGAAAGAAAACACCTGGGCTCTCAGATGATGTCCTGCAACTCCTTTTGAGACAAACGCTGCGAGGACGCAGCCCTGACGCCTCGCAGGACAAGTGAGCAAGACCATGGCTTGCTCCTGTCACCAGAGCTTTGCTTTCATTCTGGAGGGAGATGGCTTTCTTGGGAAGATGCTGTTCCTCTGAGCACCACCTTCAGCACCACATAGCCCACGGAGGGGTGCATCTGGAGCAGCCCTTGCCTGTATAAGGAGTGTCTGTGGTGCCTATCTGACTGCCTGGAACGTGTTGGCTGCTGGGGGTGGGTGATGATGGGTGATGGTGATGCAGTGTCCCTTGCTGGGCTATCAGACATGACTCACAGCTACCAAGATTTGCAGTTCCACTCCATCCCCCCTACCCAGCTGAAGGATCTTGTTGCCCAGCCTCTAGTGGCCCAGCTAGAGGGGGAGCTAAGTGTTCTGGGGTAGGTGTTTTGGTGGTAGGAGCTGAAACACCTCAGAGCTTCAAATCCTGATGTGAAATGAGCAGATGCAGTTCTGGAGAAATCATTTGAGGAAGCATACCACTGGGATCTTACAGCTCAGTCACCTCTCTGGAGGTCAAGAAGGCTGCAGAGAGACTCACTCAGCACTCTTTGGACCACTCACTGCTCATTGGGTCTCGGTAAAGCTGTGCTGGAGCCTGCTGTGGTTGCAGCCCCTGCTGGAAGCCAGCCCCTTTGACTTACTGCCTTCAGTAACTTCCCCCCTCCACCTCACCAAGACACAGGCAGATACATGCAACTCTCTCCTTTGCCAGGTGTTCCTAGTTGGCATTTTCACAGAATCACAGAACAGTTTGGGTTGGAAAAGCCCTTTGAGATCCTCCAGCCCTACCATTCTCTAACTCTGCCAAGGTTGGGGCTAAGCCATGGCCCTCGGCACCACAGCTCTGCCTCTGTCAGACACCTCCAGCCATGAGCATTCAACCATCTCCCTGGGCAGCCTGTGTCAGGCTTTGAAAACCCTTTCAGCCAAGAAGTTTCTTCTAATCTCCAACCTAAACCTCCCATGGGACAACATGAAGCCACTTCTCCTCCTATCACTTGTTCCCAGGGAGAAGAACTCTTTTGGAGAGTCCTGCTGCTACTGATGCTTGACAGATACCTGTGAGGTTTTGATGGGAGAGAAAATAAGTTCTTGTGGACTCTAATCAGACCCTAGATCAGCCCCAGAGGCAGATATTCCCCACATGGAACAAATGTGAGCTACCTGCCTGGAACCCCTGGTTTGGGCTATGGGAAAAATGGTGCTCATAGGATGCCCCTCCTGTGCCCTGGAGAAATCCAAGCTGCTGTCTTTTAATCTGCTCTCTGAGGGAGGTTTAGAGAAGATGATGCCTGTTTGATGCCTGTTTTGTTTAAAATGATGATAAAATGAGGCAATTTTAGCTTGGAAGGTGTGTGGAGCAAAACTGGGCTCCCACTGGAGTCATCACACTGCTTCTCTGCACACTGAGGGCCAGAGGGGAGGCAAAGCACCTCTGGAAAGGTCACACTTCCGCTTCAGCTTCTCCAGGCTCGTGGAGCTGTGCAGCCACCACCTTTAACATCCCACTTCTCTCACTAGAAATTTCTGATGCTGAAAAAAACAGAAAAAGTAGTAAGAGGAGTCCTTGCCCTTCAGCTCTTCAGGAAAGGAGATGCAAGCAATGAGCAAGCGGAGCACAGGTGGCTGCTGTAAGAGCAGGAGGATAGATGCTGGCAGGGGAGGCCATGAAGCTGCTTTGAAAGAGCAGAGTAGGCAGAGCACATTGGCTGCAGCTGAAGCGTGGGGTTGTGACTCACAGCTACAGAGCTGGGCAGGGCTGTGGTGAGCTCTGCGCTGCTGAAGAGCACAACTCTGGGAGGCGTTTGCACCCTCCACAGGTCAGGAGCTCCTGTCACATCCTGCCAGCTGCTGACTTCCAGCTACAGCCTTCAGCCTGTGCCCATGAGGCTGCCAAGAGCAGATGTGTGCCTGGCACTGAGAGAGAAGGAAAGGCAATGGCAGAGCCCCAGGGAATAAACATCTCTGGAGCAGGTGAGAAACATGGAATTGTAAAGGTGGGAAAAGCCCTCTAGGATCCAGTCCAGCCATTAAACTAAGACTAGTCTGTCTCCAGCTGCCCTGCCCACAGGTTTCTTGAACACCTCCCGGGATGGGGACTCCACCAGCTGCCTGGGCAGCCTGTTCCAGTACCTGACCACTTGAGCAGCAAAGAAATTTTTTCCTCATGCCCTGTCACAATTTCAGGCCATTTCCTGATACTAAGGAGGATACAAAACTGAGCCTAGTGCTGAGTAGAGGGAAGGAATGAAGTGTGCCCAGTGTAGTGTGTAGGGGAAGTTAAAAGGTGAGGAGTGACATCAAACCCATGGGGTGCAACAAGCTAGGCCAGAAATTACTTGTGCTTGCCAAGTGGTGTCTCTGTGTGTGGGGCCTGGGTTTGGTGCTGGCTTTGTGCAACTCTGTGCAGTTCTGTTATGTGGTGTTGATTTTGTTAAAGCAATTGTAGTTCCTTCCCACTCCAGCAGTCTCTCTTCTTCCCTCCTCTTCCCTTTGGGAAGGCAGAGGAGTCTGTCACTTGCCTGGTGGCTGGCCCAGCCTTCACCCTGGACATTGTCCCTGCTGCAGGCTCTCCAGCCACCCGGGTTCCCTCAGGGCTCACCTTGGTACCAGGTCTGACACCAGCAAGCACTGCCCCTCTCTTCCCAGAGTGAACCTTGCAGAGAGGCTTGTTGCCAGCTCGTGCCATCCTTGCCAAATCCTCCTGCTCCAAAGCCATTCCACACTTCTTCCCTGGGATGGGCTGGTTGCTGTTGATGACCTCGCTGCTGCCTCCTCCAGCAGGATTGTTGTTCTCTCTCCCACACAGCTGCTGGTGGGAGCACTGATTCATGCCAGCACCCTGCCTGTCCTGGAGCTGAAGGGCAGCCAGGGAGAGAGCTGAGCTGTTGCTGCTGGAGCACATCCTCAGCAGGTGACAGTGAAGTAGCTTCCAGGGTCAGTGGCACCAGCACAGGGTCATTGCCCAGGGGTCTCAGGTGGTTTGCCGGGGCTGGGGCTGTCAGGACATGGAGCTGCTAAGCCCAGGGTAGGAGAGCAGCACACATCCTGTCTGTATCTGCCTCAGCAGGGGCTGCCCTGCTGCAGAGCAGCTCTGAGGAGAAGGACCTGGGACTGTGGGTGGACAATAAGTTCCCCATGCGCCAGACATGCCCTCTTGTGGCCAGGAAGGCAAATGGGGTCCTGGGGTGCATCAAGAAGAGTGTGACCAGCAGGTCTAGGGATGTTCTCCTCTCTCTCTCTCTCTCTCCCCTCTGCCCTGCTGAGACCACAGGTGGAATACTGTGTCCAGTTCTGGGCTCCCCAGTTCAAGAAGAACAGAGAACTGCTGCAGATAGACCAGCAGAGGCCACAAAGATACTGAGGGGCCTGGAGCATCTCTGTGATGAGCAGAGGCTGAGACTCCTGGGTCTGTTTGGCCTGGAGAAGAGCAGCCTGAGAGGGGATCGGCTCAATGCTCAACAAGACCTAAAGGGTGGGGGCAAGAGGATGGGACTGGGCTCCTTTTGGTGGTGTCCAGTGGTAGGACAAGAGACAACAGGCACAAACTGGAACCCAGGAGGTTCCACATCAGCCTGGGGAGAAAATTCTTTGGTGTGAGGGTGCTGGAGGCCTGGAGCAGGCTGCCCAGAGAGGTTGTGGAGTCTCCTTCTCTGGAGCCTTTCCAAAGCCACCTAGGTGTGTTCCTGTGGGACCTGCCCTGGGTGACCCTGCTCTGGCAGGGGGTTTGGACTGGATGATCTCTGGAGGTTCCCCCCAAGCCCTACCGTTGTGTGGCTCTGTGATGATTGAGTGTAGGTGTGGGACATCTGTTTTCCCACAACACAGAAGCTCATGTTAAAAATACCCTGTGCTGGAGGCTTTCCCTAAGGACTATTTTTTCCCTGCACCTCTGTTAGCCAACAACATTTGCCAGCATTTGTCCCTTCAGAACAAAACCTGGCACATGGCAGACAGAGCAGGAAATAATGGCATAGAATCATAGAATCAAGCAGGTTGGAAGAGACCTCCAGGCTTATCCAGTCCAACCTAGCACCCAGCCCTATCCAATCAACCAGACCATGGCACTAAGTGCCTCACCCAGGCTTTGCTCGAATACCTTCAGGGACAGTGACTCCACCACCTCCCTGGGCAGCCCATTCCAATGCCAATCACTCTCTCTGCCAACAACTTCCTCCTAACATCCAGCCTAGACCTCCTCTGGCACAACTTGAGTCTGTGTCCCCTTGTTCTGTTGCTGGTTGCCTGGCACAAGAGACCAACCCCACCTGGCTACAACCTCCCTTCAGGTAGTTGTAGACAGCAATGAGGTCTGCCCTGAGCCTCCTCTTCTCCAGGCTGCACACCCCCAGCTCCCTCAGCCTCTCCTCACAGGGCTGTGCTCCAGGCCCCTCACCAGCCTCAGTGCCCTTCTCTGGACACGTTCCAGCACCTCAACATCTTTCTTCAACTGAGGAGCCCAGAACTGGACACAGCACTCAAGGTGCTGAGTACAGAGGCAGAAGGACTTCCCTTGTCCTGCTGGCCACGCAGTTCCTGATCTAGGCCGTTGTCTCTCCTGGCCAACTGGGCACACTGCTGGCTCATCTTCAGCTACTATCTACCAGTACCCCCAGGTTCCTTTCTGGCTGGCTGTTCTCCAGCCACTCTGTCCCCAGCCTGTAGCACTGCTTGGGTTGTTGTGGCCAAAGTGCAGAACCCTGCACTTGGCCTTATTAAATCTCATCCCATTGGCCTCTGTCCACTCATCCAGGCTGTCCAGGTCCCTCTGCAGGGCTCTCCTACCCTCCAACAGCTCCACACCTGCTCCTAGCTTGGTGTCAGCTGCAAACTTACTGATGCTGGACTCAATCCCCTGGTCCAGATCATCAGTAAAGATATTGAACAGGACTGTGCCCAGCACTGATCCCTGGGGCACACTACCAGTGGCAGCTGCCAGCTGGATGTGGCTCCATTCACCACCACCCTCTGAACCCAGCCCTCCAGCCAGTTCTTGACCCATATCAGAGTGAGACAGGAGCTGCAGCTAACCCCAGACACAAACCTCATGGCTGAGAGCTCAGCCCTTTATGTCATCTGCCTCTGCTGCAGCCTTTGGATTGCAGGTGCTGTCAGGACAGAGGGAAAGTCTTGTAACCAAACAACATCTGGCATGGGACATAAGCCTTGCTGTGTCCCTGTGCAGCCTGTTCTAGCTGGAGGGGTCCCTCCTGAGTGTGGGGGGAAGGTTGGACAGGATGCCCTTGGAGGGTCCCTGCCAACCCAATGCAGCCTGGGACTCTCTGAACACATTTTTGGTGGGACTTTCACAAGCTCTTATTTTCTGAGCTCCTAGAAGTGTGTTCTGGGGATCTGAGAGCTTCAGAGAAGAGTGAGAGGGCAGTGCCTGTACACCCACACCTGGTCTGACAGCAGCTCCCCTCAAAAGGCACTCTGGCACCCACAAAGTCATCAACTTCTCAAGACCAGCCAGCAGGATGGAAGGGTGGACGAGTGGCAGACGGGGTGGAGATGAATCTCTGCCAGGCTGTGCTCCTTTTGTTCACCACGGAGAGATCTTTGGATAAGGGGCAGAGCAGTGGCAGTGGTGTGGGGACGTGGATCCATGTGTACCATCTGTGCCTATTGGAGCTTTGCTATGCCAGTGCTGCCTGGCTTCTTTGTATGGAGGTGGCAAAGCCAGAGTGTTTATGGCCACCCGTGTTCAAAGAGAAGGAACTAAATTATTGGTGCTGGCAGAAGCATGCCAGTGCCTCCCTGAAAGAAAGACAGTGACTTAAGCCAGCTGTCCATCCTGCCAGCTGGGCACCCAGCACTTGTCCTGTCAGCCTTGTGGCAGTTCCACAGGTCCAGGCTGCATCCACAAAGCAGCAGAGATGCAGTGCTGAGGAGCATGGCTCAGAACCAGACTTGGGGGAGTTAGAGAATGGTTGGACTCACAGGGAAGAATTTGTTTCTCCTGTTCGTGTGGTACCTCCTGGGTTCTAGTTTGTGTCCATTGCCTCTTGTCCTGTCCCTGGGCACCACTGGCTACATCCTGCTGACCCTCACCCTTCAGCTGTTGCTCAGCATTGCTCAGCATTGCTGAGATGCCCCTCAGGCTGAACAGCCCCAGGGCTGGCTTTCTGGTTTCAATGCCAGTGCTGACCAATGAGAGGTGACTGAAAATGTCTTTGACGATCCCTTTTGAAGTGAGTGCTGGTGGCATGAAGGGCTTGGGGCTCTTGGTTCCTGAGCAGCTCCCCAAGAGCCAGCAGTGCCCTCATGCAGCCCAGCAGACAGCTGTGTGCTGGCTACAGACAGAGGAGTGTGGGCAGCAGGGCAAGAGAGGGGATTCTGCCCCTAGGCTCTGCTCTGCTGAGACCTCACCTTCAATCCTGCCTCCAGTTCTGCTGTCCCCAGCAGAAGGACACAGAGTTGCTGGAGTGAGGCCAGAGGAGGCCACAAAGATGAGCCAAGGGCTGGAGCAGCTCTGCTCTGAGGACAGGCTGAGGGAGCTGGGGGTGTGCAGCATGAGGAAGAGAAGTCTCTGGGGGGACCTTAGAGCTGCCTGCCAGTGCCTGAAGTGATCCTGCAGGAAGGCTGCAGAGGGACTTGTGCTGAGGATGTCAAGAGACAGGCCAAGGGGGAATGGTTTGAAGCTGAGACAGAACAGGGTTAGACTGGAGCTGAGAGAGAAATTCTTCAGTACAGTGGAGGGTGGCAAGACTCTGGAACAGGTTGCCCAGGGAGGTTGTGGATGTTCCTTTTCTGGGGATATTCAGGACCAGGTTGGATGAGACCTTGAGCAGCCAGTTCTAGTTGAGAGGTGCCCATGGCAGGGGGGTTGGAGTAGATGAGCTCTGAGGTCCCTTCCAACCTGAGCCATTGTTGGGCTCTATGAAACACATCTCTCAGCACTGTGTTCCAGCCTGGCCTGATGTGCAGGGGCACAATGGATTTTGTTTTTTCCAAAACACCCATGTCTTAGCAATGAAAAAGATTCCTTGGAAACCTGCCAGCTGCAGACCTTTTTTATCTTGCAAAATTGAAATCTGCCTGCTGAAATTTCCATGACACCTATCACCCACAGCCCAACATTGTTCTTTCCCAACAGAGCCCTTGCTCGGAGTCAAGAGTGCTATCAATATTTAAAGGAATTAATTACTGAGTGAGGCAGACAAGTGCAGATAATAGATGGAATACAGACAGCTGACAAAGTGCAGGCAGCAGTTCTCAGTGGGGCTGTTTCATGGCCTCAATGAAATTATTTGCAGTGCCAAGGCAACTGTAAAAGTCAGTTTTGCTTGGTGTCAGGCAGCACTCAGAACAGCAGGGCTGAGGACAGCAGCTTGCTTGCTGAAAGCAGCTACCATCCTCATTTACAGACTGCTGCACAAGCCCCAAGCTCCCTGCCCAGCCACCTTCCAGCTTACAATTCTCTTGACTGAGTTGAGGCTGTTCAGTTTGGAGAGGAGAAGGCTCCCAGCAGACTGGATGAGGCACTTAGTGCCATGGTCTAATTGATTGGGCTGGGTGCTAGGTTGGACTGGATGACCTTGGAGGTCTCTTCCAACCTGCTTGATTCTATGATTCTATGATCCCCTCAGATCATGGATAGAGACATGCTTGCAGCTTTAGGGGTCTGTTCATTGTCTAGAACTCCTCTGGTGAGAAGGATGTTAGGGTGCTGTTAGTTCCCCCCCTTGCAGCAGTTTAGGTGCCTGGAGCCATGGGGGTTGCTCCTGTTGTGAGCAAGGCTGCTTTCTTGCAGCCAAGGCTGTCCCCTTGCTCTGCTGAGACCTCTGGAGCAGCTCTGCTGTGAGGACAGGCTGAGGGAGCTGCAGATGTGCAGCCTGGAGAAGACTCCAGGGGGACCTTAGGCCTGCCTGCTCTAGAATCATAGAATCATAGAATAGTTTAGGTTGAAAGGGACCTCAAAGCTCATCCAATTCCAATCCCTCACCATAGGCAGGGACACCTCCCACTAGAACAGGTTGCTCAGAGCCTCATCTACCTGAAGGGATCCTGCAGGAAGGTTGCAGAGGGACTTTTGCTGAGAGTGTCTGGGCATAGGCCAAGGGGGAATGGTTTGAAGCTGAGGCAGAGCAGGGTTAGACTGGAGCTGTTCTTCAGTAGGAGGGTGGTGAGACTCTCAAATAGACTTCCCAGGATTGTGGCTGCCTCCTCCCTGGAGGTGTTCAAGGCTAGGTTGGATGAGGCCTTGGGCAATCAAGTCTAGTTGAGAGGTGTCCCTGCCTATGGTAGGGGCTTGGAGTAGATGAGCTCTGAGGTCCTTTCCAACCTGTGCTGTTCTGTGGTTCTGAATGAAGGAGATGAGTTTGTTGATGGAACAGGCTACAGGACTTCCATTCCATGGGATCTAATTGGTGTCCAGGAGTGAATCTGATCCCAGCAGCACAACTGGTTAGAGGAGAGCAATCCTGATACTTGCTGAGCAGCCTTCTCTCACTGTAGAAGGAACTCAGATACAGAAACTTCTCATCCTTTGAAGGTGTTAGCTCCTAGCATGAGCCAAGTGTGTGTCATGAGCCAAGTATGTGTTATTTTTTTTTCCCAGAGCACTTGGATTTGAGAGAATCCAACAGGATAAGTAGTGGTTGTTGGTGGAGTGACAGCCTGTCACAACATTGTGAGGTGTCTGCGTTGTTGCAGAGTTCTGATACAGCTGAGAAGGGAGCTTGGGGGGTGCCACTCACAACTGAGAGAGTGAAATACACCACTGCCTGCTCTCATCCTGACTTCCTGCATTCCTAGCTTTCTGCTGGTCTTGTGCCAGCTGATGCCTGGCTGGAAAAGTCCATGTGAGGTGGCACTGGTTGGCAAATGCAGAACGACTTCATTATGCACAGGCACCTTGGTGCTGGGATCCTCTGCTCTTCCAGCACCTGCAGAAAACTGCAGAATCCTGCTATTAAATCCACCCCTTGGTGACAGAAGATGGAATTGGATATCACAGAATCACAGACGGGGCTTGGAAGGACCTCTGGAAGGTGCAACCCCTGCCTGAGCAGGCTCACCCAGAGTGAATCACACAGGGACATGTCCAGCTGGGTCTGGAAAGTCTCCAAAGATGGAGACTCTGTAGCCTCTCTGGGCAGCCTGTCCCACTGCTCTTCCACCCTCACAGGGAAGAATTTATTCCTTCTGTTCCTGTGGCACCTTCTGGGTTCCAGTCTGTGTCCATAGCCTCTTGCCCTGCCCCTGGGCACTGCTGCTCAAAGTCTGGCTGCATCCTGCTGACCCCTCAGCCTTCAGCTATTGCTCAGCATTGCTGAGATGCCCCTCAGGCTGCTCTTCCCCAGGCTGAACAGCCCCAGGGCTCAGCCTCTCCTCACAGGGTGCTGTTCAGTGCCCTCAGCAGCTCAGGGGCTCTCTGCTGGACTCTAGTTCCCTGTCTTTCTGGAGCTGGGGAGCCCAGAACTGGGCACAGTGCTCCAGATGAGGCCTGCGCAGGGCAGAGTGGAGAGGGATGAGAACCTCCCTTGACCTGCTGGCCACACTCTTCTTAATATACCTCAGGTTGTCTTTGGCCTTCTTGCCCATGAAGACACATTGCTGGCTCATGGTCAGCCTGCTGACCACTGGCACTCCCAGCTCCTTTCCTCCACAGCTGCTCTCTGCCAGGTCAACCCTCAACCATGAGGTTGTTCTCCAGGTGCAGGACTTGCCCTTGTTGAATTTCATCAGGTATCTTCTCCTCACCCAACTCTGCAGCCTGTCCAGGTCTGGCTGAATGGCAGCACAGCCTGAAGGGGTGTCAGCCACCACTCTCAGTTGCTGAGAGTCCACTCTGTCCCTTCATACATGGACACACATGAGGATGTTGCACAGGAAAGCAGAGAATGCTTAAAAGTCATTTAGGTTTTACCTAAAGCTTTTTCTCATGAGCAGCTGGGGGGTGGAGGCCAAGCTGAACCCTCACACAGACAGGGAAGATTGTGGGGACCTTGGAACCAGTGAAATTCTTCATAGCCTTTTGAATCTTCACAGTGTTCTCTGCAATGAGGGTGGTGAGACACTGGCACAGGCTGCCCAGGGCTGTGCTTGAGGCCCTGTCCCTGCAGACATTCAAGCTCAGCCTTGCTTTGTCCCTGTGCAGCCTGCTCTAGCTGGAAGTGTCCCTGCTGAGTTACAGGGGGGTGGACAAGATGCCCTTGGAGGATCCCATCCAGCCCAGTGCAGTCTGTGAATCTGTTGAGTTGGTGTTCCCACGGTCCAGGCTGGTGATCACCTGTGGGTCTCATGGGCAGCATGGGAATGGCATGCAGGATGGGGAGGCTGGGGGAGCTGTTGCAGTGTTGATTTGCCCTTCGTGGATGGTTGTTGCTTTTTGGAGACTGAACTGAACACAAGGCTGACCAAGGTGTCTGTCTTTTGCCTCCTGGACTTAAAGGCTGTCTGCTGAAACAGGCTTCAGGTGGAGCTGAGGTTGGTTCCTGAGTTTTTCGGAGTGCTGTGTCCTTGTGTCCCATTTGCTGTGTTTAAAGGCAGCCTGGCATTGTTACTACACAATGTCAGAGTGGGTACCCAGAAGGGTAATAGAGATAACTGCCACTTTGGTGGATAGATCCATTGTCCTCCACCAGAACTGGCAACTGAAGGGCCACCTGCCGTGCAGTGAGAGCAAACAAAGAGAGCAGCTGACACGGACACGACTCGGAGGTGCTCCTCTAAGGCTTAATGAGAGGGAAAGCAAAGCGAGTCCCAGCCTGGTTCTGAAGGGAGCTGGGGGCAGCACTCAGCCTTGGCTCTGTGGAGACCCCACCTTAGCTCATCACTTGTACTTACCAGTCCATTAAGGACTAACAGTGGGGACTGGGCACTAGGTGTCTCATCCAGGCTTTTCTTGAACACTTGGCACTTGGTGCCATGGTCTAGCCTTGGGCACTGTGGTAAAGGGTTGGACTTGATGATCTGTGAGGTCTCTTCCAACCTTGGTGATACTGTGATACTGTGATACTGTGACTGTTTAAGTAAACGATGCCAATCCTGGTCTCTGCGGGTTTGCTCTGGCTCCCCAGAGCACCATCACTGCTCCTCGGAGCTGTGCCCATGGAGGTGAATGCTGGCAGCAGTGACTGCCCCAGCCTAGCTCCGGCAGCGCTTCGTGCCCTTCAGTCACCAGGTGACACAAATACAGGAGCATCTCCCAGGCTTTCTCTGCTCCCGGGGTGGGGTAAGGGCAGCAATGATTTGAGTGGAAGGGACAGAAAGGCTGACCCAGCACCTCAAAGGGCTTTGAGCGGGGACAGATAGAATCTTAGGACGCCTTTGGTTGGAAAAGACCTTTAAGATGTGGCAAGGCAGCGGTGAGCCGCTGTGGCAGCTGTTCCAGAGGGATGGATTACTGCACGTCCACCCTGCGGGGAGAGGCTGAGCAGCCTCTGACGAGGGGAGAAGCCCTGAGGATGAGTCCGCATCCTCCGCGCTGCAGGAGGAGGCAGGGAAAGCCTGCTCTGCTCCTTCCCCGGGGGATGGCGA
This sequence comes from Pogoniulus pusillus, assembly GCF_015220805.1. Classification (NCBI taxonomy): domain Eukaryota; kingdom Metazoa; phylum Chordata; class Aves; order Piciformes; family Lybiidae; genus Pogoniulus; species Pogoniulus pusillus. The sequence goes on along the minus strand of NC_087270.1, from coordinate 24,970,138 downwards.
GGGGTGTGTGTGTGTGTGTGTGTGTGTTAAAGGGACGTTAGGAGCAGTATCAGGCCGGAGGCAGAACTGCAGTGGATTGACGGAATTGTTGGGGATGGAAAAGCCTTTCCAGATCATCGAGGCCAACCACTAAGCCAGCGCTGCTACCTCGCTGCTCAGCACCTCTCTGTTTCGGTGGCTTCCCAGGAAGGCAAACGAGCTCAGCTCCCCCGGCGGCGAGAAACTTCCCTCTCGCTGGCGAGCCGCGGCGGGCCCGGGGATGGAGAGGAGGGGGCGAGGGCAGTGGGCTGAGGGGATCCCGCGGCGGCAGGCGGCGGCCCTGGAGGGGCTCGGACGCGGGCGGGGGGCGGCAGCGGCGGCACCGCCCCCGGGGGCTAGCAATGACGCAGGCTCCCGGCGGGGCCCCCCGCCCGGCTCCTCCGCCCCCGCTCCCACTCTTTAAATAGCTGCGAAGCCAGAGCCGAGCGGACTGGAGCGGAGCATGGGGCCGCTGGCGCTGCTCGGCCTCCTGGCGGCCGCCGCCCTGGCAGGTGAGCGGGGCGCGGCCCGGTGGGAGAGCCAGAGGAGGCGAGAGCCGAGCGGATGGGCTGGGGGCTTGCCGCCGCAAAGCTCCGGGGCCGGGCTTTGGGCAGCCCCCGCAGCCCGGGGGTGACGGCTCCGGGGCCGGGCTCTGGGCAGCCCCCGCGGCCCGGGGGCGACGTCACTGGGGGTGCGGCGTGGTGCCGGCCGCCCAGCCTCGCCCCGGGCTGGCCCCGGTGTGAGGGGAGCTGAGGAAGGGCTGAGCGGGCGGGCGGTGCGCTCACGCTGCCCGCCGCTCTTGGGTAGTTGTCTTCCCTCGGCAGCTCCTTCCGCAAAGACTTCTCGGCGTGGCTTCGTGCCAGCGGCGCGGCTAGGTTGTTGCCAGCTGGCTGTTGGTACTGGGAAGGTGCTTGTGAAGTGGCAGGTCCACAGCCTGGACCGGCGGAAAGAATTGGTTTTGCGTGCTGGACAGATGAAGGGCAGAAGGGGGAGGGAGTCATTTGGGTTTCTTAGCTTTTCCTGCCTGTGGTATCGTTCCTTGAAGGAATCCGTGTCAGACTGGCTCGAGTAGTTGGGCTCTGGGTGTGTTGGAGGTCTCCACGTGGAAAGGCTTCTGAGATTTGCACAGAAACTCTGTGATGAGGCTGGTCCCCTTCACCTGCCTTTATTTTGATCAGAGAGAAGGGTGGGAGATGGAGGATGAGACCCCACAATAGGGAAGCCCACCAGGTTCAGCCCATGGATCCCGTGGAGGTGCCTCGCCAAGCGTTTTCCTCCTGTTTGCGCTATCAAACCGGGCAAGTACCTCTTGATGTCCTTTTCGGCTGTCCTGCTCTCGGGCATCAGCCAGAGCTAGTGAACCCAGGCTTGTCTGGGGCTGGGGGTGGCTGAAATATGAACTTCAAGAACTTTCTAGTGCTGCTGCTTCTTCTGAAGTTTCTCTTATCCTTCCTAAGAAAGGTTTCTGCTGACGTTCTGATGAGCACTGCACTGACTCATCAGCGTTAGCCAAACAAAGCCGCCCAGGGACTTCAGCAGGAGCCCACCAAAAGCTCTGTCCTCATCCTAGCTGTGCCAGCAGCAGGCATACAAATTTGCTCTGCGTTTCTCATCCTTTTTCTGTTTTTCTTTGGCTATTTTTCATCAGCATCTTAGTGCTTCTGCCAGACTCTGCTTGTCAGATCCTACCTGCCTGGGCAGATCTGTTTCAGGAGAGAACAGCAGACCCGGGGCTTTGCCTTGCTTGGTGGGGGTGTGATCTTGCTGCATGGGCAGGGGGAGGATTGCCAGCTCAGTGTGTGCTCTGCCTTGGTTTCTGCTGTCACAGCCTGCAGTTGGACCGTCTGCTGTGTGCCTGGTGGGTGGGTGCCCTGCCAGCTGACTCTGGTGGTGGTGATGGCTTCACCTCCGGAGTGCATGTGGAGAGGAAGGCAGAGGTGTTGGCCAGCCATCTTCATCCAGCTGGCAGGTGGCCCTGAGTGAGCTATTGCCAGCTGGCATGGGCTGGCACTGCCAGCACCAGCATAAAGTGGGACATGCTGGCTCCCCGTGGGCTTCCTATCTCAGCTTAGACACAGCAGCTGCCTCCATACACCACTTGAGGCTGTAGGATGGCTCAGATGCTCGTTTCCTTCTTCCAGGCAGGTTTGCGTGGCACATGCCAAACAGCATTTGCTTTTTCTGCCATCTTTATGACAGTCTAACGCTCCCCAGGTTCATCATCAACCAGGTCTCTCTCTAAATCTCCTTGGAGGGATGGCAGGGCAGAGGCAGGGAGTGCAGCTTGGCTTTAGGTTCCTGCCCACTGACAGAGAGCTTGAGAGGTGGCTCAGGAGCTGGTGTTTCTGACAGCAGAAGGCATTTGGAATGTGGTTGTGTGCTGGGTCATATCCAGTGGGTGCAGCTCGCAGGGGATGTGCTGTGGCAGCACTACTAAGATTGAATCAGAAGTTTGTCCTGGTGCCTGTCCTGATGTCTCCTGGAAGCAGAGTAACCTCTCGAAGAAGAGGCAAGGAAGTGGCTCACAGAGTGGTGACTGAGCAGCTGGTGCTGAAAGCAGCATCTCCAGTCCTTCTGGAACTGGCAGAATGTCCTTTTAGCTGGCAACACTCCTCGGGAGGGGGGCAGGGGGATGGGGCTACTTTGCTGCCAGTCGCCTGCCTCTACGTCTCTTTGCCCTCTGCGCTCAGGTAGAGGACACAGGTAGGCAGTGGTGTCAGCACCACGCAGGGTGGCAGCTCTGTGCCTTCTAGGTTAGTAAAGAAAGCAATCTGAAGTCTGTCTCAGGCAGCCCTGAAGACAGAAGATAGGGGAGAAGGTTGGTTCTGTACAGCACTGTGTCCTACTCACCACCTGGCACTCTGGGGAGATGATGGGGTGGGGATGTGCTGCTCTTTTCGGGCCATCCCTTCTGTGCCGACCTCCTGTGGTGTCCTTTTACTGAGTGCAGAGAGGAGAGGAGGGCTGGAGAAGCACAGCCCCGCAGGTGTGCCTGGAGGAGCAGCAGCAGCAGGGAGCTGCTGTTGTGCTGTGCTCAGTTGTTAGACACGGGGAAAGCAGGCAGGGGGATGTCTGCTTTCTCTGCAGGCATGCAAAGCAAGAAGGCCTTTGCTGCTTTCAACGGGGTAAGGCTGCGTCAGAGAGTGCTGGAAGCTGAAAGAGACCTCTGCAGATCATTCAGTCCAACCCCCTGCCGGAGGAGGGTCACCCAGGAACACGTCCAGGTCGGGTTGGAAAGGCTCCAGAGAAGGAGACTCCACAACCTCTCTGGGGAGCCTGCTCCAGGCCTCCAGCACCCTCACACCAAAGAACTTTCTCCTTATCTTGAGGTGGAACCTCCTGGGTTCCAGCTTGGACCTGCTGTGCATCGTCCTGTCACTGGACTCCACCAGACAGAGCCTGGCACCTTCATCCTGCCCCCCACCCCTCAGATATTAATAAACATTAATCAGATCCCTTCTCAGCCCAACCAGCCTCTAACTCTAACAAGTTTTTTCTTATGTCAAGGTGGGACTTCTGAGGTTCCAGTTTGTGCCCACTGCCCCTTGTCCTATCTCTGGGCACCACTGAAAAAACTCTGCCCCCCTCCTCTTGACCTCCACCCTTTGGATATTGATCAGCATTAAGCAAATCCCTTCTCGGGTTGCTCTTCTCCAGGCTAACCAGCCCCAGGGGTCTCAGCCTTTCCTCCCCAGTGAGCTGGGGTGGGCTTAGGTTTATGAAGATCACACTGACCTGGGTAAGAGCTCCAGGGCTGTGTGCCTATGTACTGTGGCTTCTGAAGCCAGGTTCCATGAGACTTGCTTCCAGGGGCCTGTGTGGCTGGCAAACCTTCACTTCTGCAGCTCTCCAGGTGGCTGGGGAGTGACAGGGGTTGTTAGTAAGGCAGAACAGCCAAGTTCCTCAGCCAGCTGCAGCCATGGCAATGGGGATGGCCAAATCAAGCCACCTGAAGGTGTTTTCTGCAGCAGCTTCTTCCCTGCAGCAAGTCTCCTGGACCAGGAGTGGGAGAACTGGTGCAAGGAGGTATTACTTGCCCCACCTGTCCTCAGGACTGGAAGAGGGAGATGGGTTGTGCTGCTTCCTTCTTGAGTAGTATTTTCCACCAGGACTGGATTTTTATCCTCTTTCCTTGCTTATTTCTTGGAGTCCTAACAGACCACTTAGTGAATGGAAGCCTTCTCATCCCTTCTATCTCTGCCCTTCCCTCCAGGAGCCACTTCTTATCCAAGTGAGACAGGATTTTTTCAGGAGGACTGGGACAGTAGTTGCTTTAAAGCCTTGAAGAACCATCACCCGTTGGGGTTTGGGGCACCCTGAGGCCCCCTGCAGAAGCTAAAAGGTTCTTGGGGTGCAAAGAAACCTCACTTGTCTCTTGGGGATTCTACACCAAGCTGGTACAACTCCATGAAAAAGCTGGCTTGCAGCAAAGCTCAGGCTCTGGGATTCAGGCATTACTGGCATTCTGTGGTGTGTATCCTTGTGCTGTTGGAAATGTCAACCTTGCTTTTCCTTCTTAGGTAAGGAAAAAAGGTAATGCAGACTCCATCTGCTCTGCTGAACTGCCAACCCCAACCTTGAGCCTTCCCATCAAGCTGATCTGGCTGAGGGCTCCTGGCAGTGGTGCTTGTGGCTAGGATTAACAAGCCTGGTTTTCTTTTTTGGTCTAGGTGTCAGCACAGCACCAGTGGCCAAAGAGCAGCTTGAAGAACTGGTGAGTAGCTTTATGTCAGAGCCACTCTCAGAAGGCATCTGTCACATATGATCCATGTTTGGCCTTTAAACTCTAGGGAAAAGCTTTCTTTTCCTAAGGGTAAACTCCTCAGGGATAGTCTGAGAACACTGCTGAGACACTGGCACAGGTTGCCCAGAGGTTGTGGTTGCTCCCTACATGGAGGGAGGCTGGATGAAGCCTCGAGCAACCTATTCTAGTGGCAGGTGTCCCTGCCTATGGCAGGACATTGGGACTGGATGATCTTTGAAGGTCCCTTCCAGCCTAAGCCATTCTATGAATCTCTGAGTGGTTGCAGATGTGGAGCTCGGTCCCTGCACATGCTTGAGTGGGAGCTGGCTTGGTGTGGCAGCCTGCTGCCTTTGACAGGGTGTTGTGCAGCTGCCCCCCAAATCATCTGAGCTGTCATTTGGTAGTGAGTGCTCTTGGACTGGAAAAGCTGAGGTGGCAACTTCAAAATGTGAAGCATCTGCAGTTGCCACCTAGGGGATGGACTTCCTGATGCAGCCAATTCCTGCTTTGGAAGGAGATTCTCAACTTTCTCAACTTGTGGGATTAAATAAATGCTGGCAGCTGCCCTTGGACCCTGTAACATGACTTCTGCTCTGCTGAGACCTCACCTGCAGGGCTGTGTCCAGCTATGGGATCCTCAACACAAGAGAGACTTGGAGGTGCTGAAGAGGATCCAGAGGAGGCCACAGAGATGCTCAGAGGGCTGGAGAACCTCTGCTGTGGGGACAGGCTGGGAGAGTTGGGGCTGTTCAGCCTGGAGAAGGCTCTGGATGGACCTCAGATCTGCATTTCAGCATCTGCAGGGGACCTCCAGGCAGGCTGGGGCTGGGGGGGGGGGGGCTGTTCAGAAGGGCTCAGAGTGATAGGATGAGGGCAGTGGTTTGAAAGTGGAGCAGGACAGAATTCAGTTGGACCTGAGGAGGAAGTTGTGCAGAAGGAGAGTGCTGAGACACTGGCACAGGCTGCCCAGGGCTGTGCTTGAGGCCCTGTCCCTGCAGACCTTCAAGCTCAGCCTTGCTGTGTCCCTGTGCAGCCTGCTCTAGCTGGAGGTGTCCCTGCTGAGCGCAGGGGTTGGACAAGATGCCCTTGGAGGGTCCCTTCCAACTCGATGCAGTCTGTGCATGTGAGAATCAGATCCTCTCTTGCTGGTCGCCAGCATGATCAGGAAGCAGCTGCTGACCACAGTTCAATAACTCCATCAATGGCTTCTTGTCTCTTCTGACCTAGCCAAACAGATGTCATCCTGAGACTCTTGTGCCCCACACAACCCAAGCACTCTGTCACCACCACCGACTCCAGCACTTGGGAAATCCTTCCCTGTGACATTGTCCAGAAGCACTGCTTTTGGTAGAGCTGAGGCTTAGAGGGGTTTGGTTTATTGGCAATCCGAGAAACGCTTCTGGTCACAGCTTTGCAGCATCCCTACGTGGGCAGATCTGCAGGGTGCTGCCCATCGTCTGAGCACGTTGGGCTCCTTTGGTCAGTTTGTTTTGGCAGAGTGCTGCCACCTTGTGGTGTTTGCCTTTGTGTGGGACTGGGTGTCGGAGATTTCCTGTTGTAGAGGAGTCTCTTACCTTGCAAACAGGAGGAGAGATCAGAAGAGCTCAGAACTGTCCTGCTCTCACTGGTGTGGGAGTGTGGAGCAAAGCAGCTGTTGCCCAAGTGCACAGGAAGCTGTGGCAGAGCTGGGGTTTGCTGCAGGCTCCTAACTGGTACCCTAACCCCTCACTAACTGGGGCAGGAGTAGCTTTTCATTGTCATAGAATCACAGAATCCCAAAATAGCTCCAGCTGGAAGGGACCCCAGAGCTCATCTATTCCAACCCACGGCCATGCCCAGGGACACCTCTTGCCTAGACCCGGCTGCCCAAGGCCTCATCCAGCCTGGCCTTGAACACCACGAGTCAGGAGGCAGCTACAGCCTCCCTGGGCAGCCTGTGCCAGAGTCTCAGCACCCTTCTACTGCAGAACTTCTCCCTCAGCTCCAATCTAACCCTGCTCTGCCTCAGCTTCAAACCATTCCCCCTTTGGCCTGTCTCTGGACACCCTCAGCAGAAGTCCCTCTGCAGGCTTCCTTCAGGATCCCTTCAGCTATTGGCAGGCAGCTCTAAGATCCCCACAGAGTCTTCTCCTCTCCAGGCTGAACAAGCCCAGCTTCCCAGCCTGTCCTCACAGCTCACAGGGCATTCTGTCTCCTGTTGTGTCTCCTTAGGTAACAGAGTGCATAGTGGAGGTCCTGTCCAATGCTCTTTCGAAGCCAAATGCGCCACCAATTAATCCTGACTGCAAAGAGATCCTGAAGAAGGGTAAGTACAGCCTGAGCTGGGCTTCTGGAAGGCATTTGGTGGATGGAGTCTGTCTTCTGCTGGAGCTGCTGAAGTGTTTTTTTTCAGCCCATGTGTCTCCAAATGTCAACATTTGGATTTCCCTCTGTGTTGTCTGTCATGCTCCAAGAGCAAAGGGCCTGCTTTGGTGAGTGCCAGGGGCTCTTGGCCAGCCTGCCAACCACATCCTGAAGTGCCACATCTACAGCTTCTCCAACACCTCCACAGATGGGGCTCCCTGGGCAGCCTATTGCAATGCCTGACCACTCTTGCAGCAAAGAAACTTTTCTTGGTCTCCAGCTTAACTCTCCCCTGGCACAACTGGAGCCCATTTCCTTTCCTCCTGTTGCCGGCTGGGAGAAGAGACCAACCCCAGCCTCCCTCCAACCTCCTTTCAGACAGCTGTAGAGAGCAGTGAGGTCTGGCTTCAGATAACCACCACTGAAACCAGCAGGGCTGCCATGCATGGTGGCAGCTGAACCCACCCCAGCTCAGGACAGGGCAGTGTTTTGCCCAGCCCAGAAGCGCTGAAGTTTGTGGCACTGACACTGGAGGCCTGGAAGTGTGCTGCAGGCTGCTTGTGGGAGCTCATTTCTGATCAGCTCATGCCTGCAGCACAGAGCTGTGCTGCTGAGGCACAGGGCTCCTTGCATGCTTGATGGCTGCCCATGATGAGGAGTGGTTCCATCTGTCACTGTGCCAGGCTGCAGGGTGTACATCCTTCTTTGCTTCCCAGCTACCTTCATTTTATTACAGGACAGTAAGAAGGCCCTGAAACTTACCTGCCAGCAAGAGGCAATCACAAACCACATCTGTCTCCTTCACAGAAGGAATGATGCAGGCACCAGAAGAGAGGGGGTTGGGGATACATGTCCTTGTCTAACTCAGCCTCACATGTCTAGGAGATGCTGACTGCCACCAGGCATCAGAATTTGCTTAGAATATTGTTGGTTTCAGGAAAAAAAAAAAACAACCCTACCACATTTGCCATGTTTTGGAAAATGAGAAGTGAATTAGTGGCAAGAGAGGGAAGGAGGTGGTGCTTGCCATGAGAGCTCCTGCAGGACTGAGGCACCCTCAGCAAGTCTGAGATGACATCCACCAGTGTGGTGCAGTTGACAGGCTGGAGGGAAGGGATTGATGCAGGGGGAACTGGACAGGCTGCAGAGCTGGGCCCAAGCCAGCCTCATGGCCAAGTACATGGTCCTGCAGCTGGGTCAGGGCAATGCCAAGCACAAATGCAGGCTGGGTGAGCAGTGGCTGTAGAGCAGCCTGTAGAAGAAGGCTTTGAGGGTGTCAACTGGTGCCAAACTGCCCAGAAGCCAACACTGGTTGCTGGCAGCCCAGAGCCAGCTGTGTGATGGCTGCAGCCAGAGCAGGGAGAGCAGCAGCACAGGGGGGAGATTCTGCCCCTCTGTTCTGCTCTGACCTCACCTGTAGCACTGCCTCCAGTGCTGGGGACCCAGGAAGAAAGGGACCTGAAGCTGCTGGAGAGGGTCCAGAGAAGGCCACAAAGATGCTCAGAGGGCTGGAGAACCTCTGCCATGAGGACAGGCTGAGAGAGTTGGGGTCTGTTCAGCCTGGAGAAGGCTCCAGGGAGGCCTTCCAGTACCTGAAGGTGCTCCAGGAGAGCTGGGGAGGGGCTCTGGACGAAGGCTGGGAATGACAGGATGAAGGACAATGGCTTTGAGCTGGGAGAGGGAAGACTGAGACTGGAGAAGAGGAAGAAGTTCTTGACAGTGAGGGTGGGGAGACACTGGTACAGGTTGCCCAGGGAGGCTGTGGCTGCCCCCTTCCTGGAGGTGTTCAAGGCCAGGCAGCCTGGGCTGGTGGATGGTGTCCCTGCCCATGGCAGTGGGTGGGAACTGAGTGATGTTGAAGTCCCTTCCAACCCATCCTGTTCTGTGAATCTGTGAACAGAGACAAACTGTTAGCATGGTGGTCAGGGTGGCTTTCTTTGAGCATCTTGGGCATGGTGGCAGGAGCATGACTGGACTGAACAGAACTCTGGCCAAGGAACTGATCCATGTTTGCCTTCTTCAGGCAGTGTAAAACCCAAAGCCTCAGGTAGCAGAAAGCAATGTTGGTCTCTTTTTGTGACTAAGCAAATGTGGTGGACAAGGCCTGACAGGCAAAGAGCTCACCACAGTTCCAGACCCAGCTGGTGCTTGTTTTTAATGTGATCACAAATGAGGGAAAAAGGCCAAAGAGGAAAAAATACCTCTGGAAATGTCAGGAGGACTTAAAAAATGCCTAACTGAATGAAAATGTGTTGATGCTTTATCCAGGCAAAGATAGAAAAGGTTAGGGAATGCCAGATTTTGAAAGCAGAATGAATGAATTAATCCTGTCCAAATCATCTTTGCAGCTATTGAAACTGGCACTTGAGCTGGATTGCTTCACCCTGCTGCTTTTGTTATTGTAGGTGGCAGAAACGACAGAGAGAGAAGTGAAAACAACCAGCCTGAGGTGAGGCATTTGAAGGACACAGCAGAGACTGCAAAACATCTGCCTGGGAGTATGGAGGAAGAGCACAGACAGTCAGAAGAGGAGGGAAAAAAGTCCATGAAAGGAAGCGATCAGAAGAAACTTGCCCAGGAGGAAGACAAAAGCAAGGAAGAGGAGACAGGACACCATGCAGCTGCTGAGGAAGAGGAGCTCCACAGAGAGGAGAAGAAACACTACCAAGAGATTAGAGAGGAGAAGAGCTACCAGAGTGAAGAAGAAAGCCAAGACAGCCAAGGCCGTGCCAAAGAGGTCGAGCTTGCTGTTCTCAATAGGAAGTCCCCCTCCGAAGGCATGAGCACAGAGGAGCTGCCTGCTGGAGGTGAGCAGCGCCCCACCGGCCGCTGGCGCTCGGGGGAGGCAAGGCAGAGCCCTTACAAAAGAGTTCCTGAAGGAGAAGAGGGGGAGGCAGAGGGAGGGAGAAGTGAAAAACCCCACCAGGAGTCGAAGGAAGGTGATTTCTCCCATCAGCAGCAGCGTGCGGAGGCGGAGGAGAGTGAAGAAATGGAGGAGAAGAAGCCACCCTACAATCCCAGGAGGTATGGGAAGCAGAGAGTTGGTGACTCCTCTGAAGAGGAGAGAGGCCCTGGTGGTGAGGAGGAGGAATCAAAGACAGAGGAGAGCCATCTCTGGGACAAGAGAAACCAGCACCAGAAGCAGCAGGAAGCTTCCCAGCAGCAGCGTGAGGAGGAGAGTGGCTCTTACAGGAGGCATGGATCTGAGGAGGTAGAAGAGAAGAGGCGTGCGGGCCAGGGAGCTGAGGAGTACAGAGAAAGGTGGCGGCAGAGTGAGGAGAGCAGCGAAGAAGAGACTCATCGGCAGAGGGAGGACAGCGACGAGAGGTGGCAGGAGGAGAGGAGGCCCCGCGACGGAGCACAGGAGGGCTGGAGGCACGGTTCGGAGGGGAGGACACATCTTGGAGGTGAGAGCCGGCAAGAGCTGGACAGGTACCTCGGCGGTGGCAGCAAGGAGAAGCAGCAGGGAGGCAGCTCCAGGGGGGCCAGCGAAGAGGAAGGCTTGCAGAAAGCCTTTGGTGGGCAGCGCAGAGCGGAGGCCAGGACACACCACAGCACCGGGGAGAGTGCGGAGCAGCTGCGCTACCTGGGAAACGGCCGGGAGCAGGAGGAGGTGGAAAAGCAGCATCAGAGCAATGAGCAAATGGAGGATGAAGAGGAGGACGTGGAGGAGGGAAGGTATGCAGAGAGGGAAGGGTACAGGAGCCGCTTCCCTGCGGAGAGCAAGAAGAGAACGGCGGCAGCCTACAGCCAGCTCTACCCTCTGCTGTGGTGGAAGAGCCGGCACCTGGAGAAGAGGGAGGGCACGGGGGAGCAGCTGCTGGAGGGCAAGGAGGAAGGCAGGCCCGGCCTGGCCGAGCAGAGGCTATTCCCCGAGTACGACTACTACGAGTGGTGGGAGAAGCAGCAGCGCCCCCAGGGTGCTCTGAGGCAGGGCCACCCGCAGCAAAAGAGCCCCAGCATAGGCAGCAGGGTGCCCGCGAAGAGGCAGCACAAGGTGGAGCAGCTGGCGCAGCTGCTGAGCTACAGGAAGAAAGCTGCTGAGTTCCCGGAGCTCTACACTTCTAGAGAGGACGCCAGGAGACGCCAGGCCAGCAGGAGCGACAGGAGCCTGAGCCAGAGGCCTCTGACAGAAGAGGAGGTAGGTGTGCAGGTGATGCTGCCCCTGCAGCTCTGACATCGGCTCCCAAGGGCGCTTGGAAGAGCAGGGACAAGCTGCAGTCCCACCACAGCTCCCCAGCCAGCTACACAGCTGCTGGAGTTCAGTGCAACCACCCCCCAGCAGGGCTGTTCAGACACTGCCAATCTGCAGCCCCAGCAGCACAGCAACAGCAGGAAGCCTTTCTGCCCTTGGCTGTCACCTTGTGTAGCACACACAGCTGAGAAGGAGAGGCACAGATCCACAGAACAGGTTGGATTCGAGGGGACCTCAGATCATCCAGTTCCAACCCCCTGCCAGGGGCAGGGACACCTCCCATCCAGCCTGGCCTTGAACACCTCCAGGGAGGGGACAGCCACAGCCTCCCTGGGCAACCTGTGCCTGTGTCTCCCCACCCTGTCAAGAACTTCTTCCTCATCTCCAGTCTCAGTCTGCCCTCTCCCTGTTCACAGCCATTGTCCTTCATTCTGTCATTCCCAGCCCTTGTCCAAAGTCTGTCCCCAGCTCTCCTGTAGCCCCTTCAGGTACTGGAAGGATGCTCTAAGGACTCTCTGGAGCCTTCTCTAGGCTGAACAGCCCCAACTCTCCTAGCCTGTCCTCTGAACCAAGGGGAGGTACTCCATAAAGGTGCTCAGAGGACCACCTCCTCTTGGTCCTGAGGCTGGACCTTTAGAGTGAAGGTCATCTGTCCACTGACCTCCCAGAGCACAGCCTGGCTGGCAGGTTCTGACTCCTGTAATCCTGATTCCTCCAGGTAGTTCTGTATGTGAATTCCTTGTTCTTGGGCTTCTGCTGTGCTTTGGTGTCCAGGAAAACTCAGTCTCCACTCATCAGCTGGGTGCTCCTGATGCATGTCACTGTGCCTCTCACACAGAGCTGGGCTGGGAGCAGCAGAGGGCTTGTGCTAGTTGTGTACTGGGCTTAAACCATCACCAGGCAGCAGCATAAACAAGAACTGGCTGCATCTGGGAACCTGGAGGTGTCCTTCTTGGTGCTGGCTGTGTGTCCTGAGTCTTAACCACTGTGATCATTGAGTTGTGGCCTACTAAGAGGCAGAAGTGACTGCATGCTGCAGCAGCTGTGAGCTAGCAGGAGGTCACTACTAGACAATGGTGCTTTAGAGCTTAAAAGCTAAGCTGTAGTTAGGGCCAGCTCAGAACGTGTTGATACTCTCCCCAGCTGCTGCTAGGCTGAAAGCAGGACATGGCACAAATCTCCAGAGGCTGCAGTGTGCTCTGCTGCTGCT